>NC_134178.1:4256920-4562444 GCF_964188355.1 Buteo buteo
CCAGTAAGAGTAAGATGCTGCAGTGGGGAAGAAGTGGCTTGAAAAGATTGCCAAGCTAGTGACCTCAGAGGGATTTACACCTTGACAGTTGTGTTAAGATTCAGGTAATTGAACTCCGCTCTGATTCTAAATGCATAGATAGAAGCTTGAGATAAATCTTTTTGGTAAGTGCTATGGGGTATTCTTGCTGGAATAGGACTTACCAAAATTAATAGGCATTGCTATAGAAAAGTAATGCAATGTAAAAAGGAAATGTAATGAGGAATCTTAAAGATAAGTGGTTTGCATTCATATATGGGTGTCATGACCAAATGTCAAATAGGAGACACATGCTTCCAATCACATCATATCACATATGTAGTTCAATATAGGATTAGAGGAGCAAACACAGGGCAGAAGAACCCCTTGAATATTAAGGCCAATTCTCTGTAATTGCAAGTAGCTGTAAGATATACACCAAGTTTGGGAGGGTCCATGGTACTTTATTTAATAGGGGTTTTCTTCAAATATATCTCTTAGTCTTCTGTATTATTCACAGGCTGGAACAATTAGTTTAGTATTTGGATTGATGCAGTGAGAAGTAAAGTTTTTGACATTCTCAGTGAAAGACTTTTACCTCTGGAATCCTTTACTGAAGGAAAATAGAAGCTATTCTCTGAATACAATTCAAAACATTCTTTATTCAGCAGGCAAAAATACAACCATTTAACAGATGGATATAGTAACCATAATAGGATTTAATCCATGGAGAAAGCAGAATGTCCTGGTCTGCGAGCCAATTAGTCTATCTCCAATTATTCTGTGTCTCAGAGGAAGACTTGATTCAGGAATCCAGTTCCCACTTGAGCTTATTTAACTTCAGGCTGTTCTCTGAGGTTTGACCATTCCATCAAAGTCCTTTAAGACTAACTGATATTATAGGATTATATACCATTGTGGGAGATTCACTATTTCTATCTGTGCACAACTGGTTTATTCCAATTGTAAATATTTTTCATGGCAGTAAAAAAACCCAACACATTTTGTAATGCATGGAAAGTGAATATTTTGATTCTCTGACCAGATGAAAGGGGAAAACCCCTCACATTGTTACATTTTTGATTCTGTGGGAACAGAGGAAACAGGTTAAGAACGAGGGTGAGAACATGAGGGAGTTCATCATAACAGAATAAAGGCACCTCCCAAAACCTCTCACCCCATGGCTGTAGGGTAAATGCATGCCAACATTTATAGAACTGTGTCAGGTGAATCTGAGTCCATGTCTATTCCCAGGGGAGGGTGCAGGCGAGAGAGAATTCAGTCTGAATCAATATTTAGCAGTACACAATACTGAACTGAACCAAAGCAAGTGCTCATACACAATTAAGAATACACACACACAAGCTGTTAAAAAGTGTTCCTTATTAATTTGCTTGCCTTGATCCCCCCGTTGTGCTTCACTCTCCAACTTGGCAAGTTAGCTCTGGCTTTTGCCAAGCTTCTTTTCCTTCTCCATTTTAATCCTTTATCTGGTAGCTCTGGGCTTGCCTAGGATTTAACCTTGTAAATATCTTTGATACATGCATTTAGGTTTGACAAATCTTTGCAGAACCTCTATATTGACAACTCTGATTTTCACATTAAGGTCCTTTTTTCAGGAGTAAATGCAAGATTTTTAATTATTATTTTTTTCCCCTGGAAATAAACATTTAACTTCCAAATATGCATGCAGAGAGATATATATATATATGTGTGTGTGTGTGTTAAATAAAACCCCAAACCCAAACTTACTCTTCTGTGCTGTCTATTTATATGCCATAAGTGCCTGAGCATGTTGGGAGAGTAATCAGCACAGGGCTGTCTAGTACTACTGCTCCTGTGGATGTGATGGAAAGCCAGAGAAATGAACTAAGCATTGAGTCCAACCCTTAATACTTTATATACGTGTGTAAAAGTGTCAAACTATGCCACTACAAAAGGAGAGCTGGAGAAGGCCTCTTCATCCCCAAATCAGAGGTATCGCATTGGATTATGATTGAATTACAGACTGACTTCCTGCATTTTTAGTAAGAAATTTTGTATTGCCCTCATGGTGAAAGTTTCAACTAATTATTAAGCACTGGCAGTATCTAAAACAACCACAAATAAAACTACTTGATACCTCTAAGGGTAGTTTTTTCTTTACTATGAAATTGCATGATACTACTCAAATGAATGCATAATATTTTTAAAATATCCTTTAATTAGGGAACGTTTGAGACTTCTTCAGTACATTAAATATTTTGTCATTCCACAAAATTGAATTCTTCATCAGAATAAGTTGTTAATTGGTTTCCAACATACAAGCTGCTAAGAAATGTAGCCATTTAGAGGATAAAAGGAGAGATTAACTATTAATGCAATGTGTCGTCAATATTTGACACCCTACTTAGCATGACCATTATCTACTACAATCTACAAAATTTATTCTTCATGCTCCCACTGTATTGCTAGAGTGCCATATGGCCGTGCTTGTTTTTCTTCAAATAATTTTTACATAAACAGCTGGTGAGCTGTTTTCATTGTAACATGGCACATATTTTCCAAGACAGTTAGGAGGGATTGATGTAACACTAGTATCTGCAATGCTTTTCATGTCAGGGTTGTAAGGAAACTCATATGTATTATTCAAAAACTCCAAGATCTTTCTGTGTTTTGGTTGCTTTGATGAGAGCCTTTTTTTTTAATTGACTGCTGAGCAAAAATATTACATTTTCCCGCTTTCCACTGATACAATCTTTGAAATAAGACTTGGTGTAGATGAATGCTTAATCACACAAAAGACAGTCAAATTATAAAGTCTTGTGGAAGCTCTTTAATATTCATTTGATTAAAAGTTGGAGTTCAGCTAGCCTGGAATTTGACCCCTGTCACCTTACATAAAGGTAAATCTAAGCGGACTGACAGCAAGCGGATTATTTCACTTACATGGTAACCAATTTATGTAATTTACTGTTTTATCGTATGCAATTTTGAGGGAACAGTACAGTATAAACAGTAACAAAAGCTGATTTAAAGTTGAATTTTAAATCTTTTTCTTAGCTATCAAAGATGTTTTTTCAACGCTGTGCACCAAAGCCTGTTTCAGCCAGTGATATTAGTTTGCAACAAGCTTTATGTGAAAATTAATTTACCCAACACATTTACCTGAAAAGTTTTGCAGCATTCCTGCCTCTCACTTGTAAATAAAGACAAAGTATGTCACAGTTGTTTATTAAAACAAAAGGAAACTTAAAACTTTAAGAAAGAAGACTAAAGGATTAGGAAGTACTTTACAGATTTACTTTTAAATTAAGGCTTTCTGCTGTTTTCACAAGTATGAGAAGTGATAAATATTTTATATATTTTACTAGTAGCCAAAGGAAGTATTTGTGAAGGAAATATACACCTCATGGTAGCTGACAACTGTTGAAAAGAGTTTATTGAAATGTATGGGGAATTCGGACTGGTGATGTGAAACTTCAAGTGAGTCAACTGGTGTTAGAAATGTAGGGTGAGTTTCCCTCCCTTATTTCAGACTGTCACAGCGATTCACATAATACCAGAAAGATCACTGGTGAAATATAGGTGTAGGACTACGCTGAAATGGTCATTTGGTAGTAGCTAAGTGAATCAGTTCCTGTCAGCAAGAACCGATAATAAATTCTTCAGCTTGAGGATCTAGTACTTGATTTTTATTTTCTAAGTAGGTTTTCTGGCCTGTTTGTACAGACATTATCTGCAGATTAAAGCTGTAAACTGATGGATAGATTTACATGCTCTCAAATTCTACAGGGAATAGCAAACTCTGCTGAAAATAAATTAAAAAGTTTATCAATAGCAGGCAGTTTTGAAAAAAAAGGTTGGGACTTTCTGTGGAATACTTAGGAATCCCCGTCATGGTCGTCCTTGCATTTTTTGGTCTATGGACTACCTGCTGCTACTACTTGAAGGAATTGCTCATTATAAAACCATTTCAAGAATTAATAGTTAATTCTACCTAGATTTAATAATTTTTTATATCTCATCAGTGGCTAACTAAGAAAGTTTGAGACCTGCTTAGGCTGATGTGGACAGAAATTATTCAATAGCTAGCTAAAATGAATGAAAGACTGAAAATTTGCCAATTCCAGAAAGGAAAAGTAAACGTCCCCACTGCCTTTCTTACTCACCCTGCCCCGCTGGTAAACCCTGCTGCATAGAGATCCATATCACTTTTTGCTTGTCAAAGAAACTATGAAATTTGCTCTAGACTGGAACCTGAAGCAAGTTCAGAGCATAAGGGGGTTGAGGATGCCAACTGCTTACTCAACACACATGTCCCAATTTTCTCTATTGTTGCAGAACATTGTCATAACCGCTCAGTGTAATTATTTTGTCCCATAAAACCAAATATATTTGGTAATCCGTTGGCCTATTTTCTTCTTTTCTTTCCAAATAACTTATTATGTATTTGCTACATTTTCTTATTGAAATTGTGCAGTAATACTGCTGTAAAGAGGTAATAATGATTATGTGATAGACCGCTTTGCGTTGTTAAAACTGTCTTTTATGACTCCAACTGTTTTAGCCTGGTACTCATATTCTGCAGTTTAACTTGTGTTTGTACAATATCAGGATTACTTTTTCTGTTATGCCATACCAGCTATGAAAGACTTAGCACCCAAGGGATCAAAACTCTGGCAAACATTTTATTACAGCTATGATAATAAATTAATAAGAAGTAAATAACCAAACTTAAAATATTTCTTAAGTAATGGAAAACTATGGCAATAAATGCTTGTTGAGGGAATTAGTGAATAGAGGCAAGCTAATGAAATCTCTAAATACTGAGTTTTAGACCAGATGTGATTTGCATCCCTATAAAGCAATTTATTTTGGAAAATAAGAAAAATTTAAGCTTTGAACAGCTGCTATATCTACATAAGGTGTTATATTTTAACAGTTAAGAGGTATTTTGTTTTCTTGAGCCTTTTAGTGAAAGCTGAATTTTTACTCTAAAAATTAGGGAAAAAAAGAGGCGGGTGAGGAAAAACTTCAGAAACTTTTTTAGCCTCAGCTTCAACCAGGAAATATGAATTTTATATGATCCTTTAAATGTATCTACTCTTACAAGCCTGTAAACATGCACCCGTTAAACAAGACGCATTCAGTTGAATAAATATTTTGACACATCAGTCAGACATTGATTAAACTGGTTGTCTCTAAATCATCATCTAAATACTCTGCTGAAACAGGGCAAAGGGATTACAGCTTCCACACAGTAAATTCTCATTTAATTCCAATACTAAAGGGAAAAAAAAAAAAAAAGTTTGTTACTGAGCTGCAAAATCTAAAGTCAAGGTAAAGATTAAAGCACTGATCACTGAGCTCATCCTTTCTAACCTTGTACTGGTAGGCATTGGAATTTCTGCTATTTAACATTATTTGAAAAGAGCTCTGATTTTGATTAGGAACAATACATGCTTGTGAACAGTAAGAAAAAATACATTTTCAGAGAGACATAAAAGTGTTCCCTCAATATATCATTGAGACATTTATTTGTATTTTTTGATATGTGAAATCAGGACAAGTAGAAGTGCATATGCGCACAAACACACACACAGATGTATACATAAGTTCTTCTTTCTTTATCTGACCAATATTAATCACATAATTCAGGATATCTCACTATTTTTCCTTGAAGAACCTTTCATGACCACAATTTAAAATTTCCTTGATATTCATGGAACAGATATTTCTCATGGGCCTTTGCATTTGGTCAGAGGTCAGAATATGTTTATGAAGGAACACCTGAAAACATGGCTCCATTCCCATGTCCCTAAGACATCTGAGGACATCTAAGACATTTGAATCCATCTAGGATGGCTTTTTAGATCTCATCTTGGTATGAGTATTCCCCTGTCCTATAGCTTTAAAAATAAATAAATTAAATAAGAAGATGTAAATTTCTACAGTAAAGGAAAATGAGGTTGAAAAAACACTTCATGATCTTATTAAAAAGAAGCTAAAATATTTTTATATTCTGAAAATGAATATCAGATTTAATCACTTAAATTCAAATTTAAATCTTTCTGATGTTTAAAAAAATGACAGAGTTAACCAATTTTGCCTCAGAAATGTTTCAATCTGTGCTTGTTTTACTTATACCATATGTTTTGGTAGCTGAAAGATACTCAAGATTTAATCAATGTTATAACAGAAATTGAAGTTCTATCAGCTTATTAGGCAGTAGGAAGCTGGGTTTCTAAAATCTAATCAAAGCAAAGTTTCAAATTGGCTCACATTAGCAAGGTCATATCACACTATTTTGGTACATTTAAATACAAATTCATATGTGTGATAGAGTGAAAATTGTTGGATATTCTAAGCTTTGCAGAAGTGGAGATGTGACAAGGTAATTGAAGTAACAGCACAGGAAGACTCTTGGATCAACTGTGCAAAATGTGGCACTCCTTTTTACACACGTCTCAACCAAAATGGTTTTTATCCACGGTGCTCTAGTGTACTACAACTGTGTCATTTGCTGTCATGCACTTACAGACAAATGCTCCCCTGCTAGGTCTTAATGTAGATGGACAACAGTTGGGATAATAAAAAGCCCTGAGCTAACCCAGAACTCCAGTTAACTGTAATTTATATGATTACTTGATCTGTGTATGTTCACTGTCTGGGGTTTTTTCCCCATCAGAATGAAGATAAAAAATGGCTGTGCAGGGTCAGACCAAATGTTTAGTAAAGTCTGTGATGTCTCACAGTACCTAGTTACTTGTGCCTAGGAGGAGTGTGCCAGAGCACACTAAGCAGCCACCAGCTGGCACCTTCACCATAGATACGTGGTCGGTACCTATGGCCGGCACTTTAGCTCCCAGTGGTCTTCATATGAGCTTCTCCGTGAGCTGGAGGCAATGGCTTTGAGGGCATCTAAGCACACGTTGCAGTGTGGATCAGGAGTGACCCTCTGAAGCAAGTCTCTCAACAATCCCAACTCACTGTGTGGGCAGCAGTGTCTGAAACCACAAAATTGCAGATGAAATTACACGGGAGAGGCTCTCTGGGACCCCACCTGTTATGCCCCGGCTGCTAATGGGATAACACCAGGCTAGAGCTTCTACACAGCACGAGGCCACTGCGGCGTTCGTGGTGCGGATGCCAGGTCCCCAGCAGCCGCTGTTTCACCCTGCAGAGCTCTCACCAGCGGTACCACAGCTCTGCAGGCACCGACTGGCTCTGGAGCCTTGTCCTCCATTTCCCAGCCAGCCCGAGGCCAGTTCCAAGATGGCGGCACCGCGGGCCAGGGCCTGGCAGCAGGGAAAGCTGCGGCGCGGTGAGGAAGAACGTTGGGAAACCTCGTCAGGGAGCTCAGCCCCAGGGCCGCCAGCAGTGTCGAGGGAGGACCCAGGCCAGAACAGCCATGTCAGCCTTGAATTCTGCTGCCCCCGCTCCCACCTCACCCGCCTGGGCTTTGGGTTGGACTTGGAGCCACCCCGTCCCCGCCGCCACGCGCAGCAGTCTTGGGCGGTGGGCTCTGGTCACTGGCCCCATCTTGGCTCTGCTCACCGCTTCACGGCCCAGCCTTGCTGCAACCTGGCAATGGGCCCTCACAGCTTGCCAAAACTGACATCGACTTTTTGTTTTTCCATCCTCGCAGAGTCTTCCAGGAACCTGTTGTTGTTTGAACCCACGCAAAGTTCTCCCATGCACTGTGTTTTGTAATGGTAACTTCAATCGTTTAACTCTTCGGCGTGTGAAAATGTGCTTACTCTTCTTTGTCACCCACATTATTTTTGTTTAATGCAAATGGTCTGTCTCAACCGCTTTTACACTGTGTATTGATTCAGCTAGATTCCTCTCAGCCATCAGGCATCTTCAGATCATCAGAGAGCTCCTTTCTCTTTCTTCCCAAATTTGAACACCAAAGGAAAAAGAAAACCGAAAAAACCCACCTTAAAAATGCTGCACTGTTCTTTTTTACAAACATTTTGAATCTGACTCTCGATGGAACAGCTTAGGGCACCATTGTGTGGTGACTTGAGGCAGGACTGGCACTGCTATCCCACTATGGCTCTCACAGCTATAATTTGCTATTCAAATGAAAAATTTGCTAGGATTTCTGACAACTCTTATTTTTAATTTATTTTTTCAGTATATGTGTATAAAACAACAGGTTAGGGAAACAGTCTCTGATTTTAGGGATTTCATGCTTGCAAGGTCACTTCACCACTGTAGTCAAGAGTCAAAATGGCTGGATAAGCTTTTCCTTATGAGTATTGATTCAACTGAATTAAACATCCAGAGAAGCTAGAAACAGCTGCAGGAAAAAACCCAACAGGAACTATATGATTAGTACTTGGTACATCCTCCAGTCCATGCTATTTTGGGCAGAAATTCTTCCCTTCCCGCAGACCCTCCAGATAGTGATGTGGGGACAATTCCATAGGGTTCACTATAGAAAAAGCAACATCAAACCACATTTGATTTCAATTACACAGTTTTAAATCTAGAGCAACATATGCTTTTCAGTTGATTTAAGTCCGTCTGAGAATCTAGAACACTGTAGTTTTATATCAGACAAAGGTGCTGTTTAATAAAATCATTCAGTGCATAATCAGCCTATCAAACCAAAAAATGACCAGGAATGAAATGAATAAAAATTAAATACAAGGCAGTATAAATTGTGTAAGAAGAGAATGTGAAGGCATTTTTACTTCAATTTTATGCTCTCTCAAAGAAAAGCTCCCTTGGTCTAAGCAAAATATGGAAGTGTTTGTCGCCCACTGTAGCTGTGTTGTCGGGGTTTTTTGCTCACCAAACATTGCTTTTTCTGTCTCCCTTATTGTAGCATGAACAATACCCTATAGATCCTATTCCATTGCCTGGCTGGAAAGGATTTAGCTTTCATAGAAGAAGAAACAGAGTTTGCAACTGAAATGTCTTTTTTTTTTTTTTTTTAATTGTTAAGATTGGCTTATATTTTGTGAGCAGTGGAATTGTTTATTTCTGTCTCCAATTTTTTTTTTCTGCTAAAAAGGTTAACTCTAAATAGAAACTCATATTAATATATGCAGGAAAATAGAGAGCTGAAGTTGTAGTTTGTCATACAATTTAAGAAAGTTTTTGTTTTATACAGCATCTTTCACTTACGCTGTGCTTCAATATAGGTTGTGCAATACATTAATACAATTGACAATCTAAATATAAATTGGAATTTATATTTGGAGTGAAATTACAAGGAAGAAGAGAAAATCTTTCAAAGGTAGAGAGGCAGGTAAGAAGTGTTAAAAAGTTCCCTATTTTATGTCCTGCATTAAAAAAAATATCATTGATAATGAACACTGTGAGAACTGGGAACAGGAAAAAAAGGAGAGGAAGTCAGATGTAGGCATTTTTAGTCAGTGTCTTTAGAAGTAGACTACATGATTCTTGAAAGTACAATATTAAACAAAACAAAAAAAAAGATCATGCAGCAGTGATCCCTTTTTCCTTGACTCTAGCATAGTTCCCCAAGGATCCATTGACTTGAGAGATTTTCCTATATAGATTTATGAAGTGTGGTTGTAGATTAGTCATTCAAAGTTTACAGCAGAGATTGAATGAATGGAAAGTGCGAGCTCAGAGTTCATTCCTGGACAATTAAGAAAAAAAACCAAAAGTTAAACACCAATAATACCAGGTTATAACAAAGAACGATGTTAAATAGAGACATATTTTTAGGGGAATCCTTCATATCCAGACTACAAGAGAGACAACGTACATTAATTGATTGTCATCTAGTGTTCCTGAAGTAATCAGAAATTTGATTGCTTTTCCTCTGCCCAAAGCCTTATCAATAGCTGCACTTTGTGTGCAGAAAGCTGTGCAGATCAATAGATGTGGATCACGGGAAACAGTGGTGCTGAGAACCGGTCATCCGAGCTTCCCAAGGACTTTTTTGTTAAACTAGCTCAGATCTCAGCTTAGTTCCATGGACTAAATGCCTATTTGCAGCTAGAATTAGATGTATTTTTGGAGCACCCTTTCTAGTCTAGTTTCATCTGAAAGGAATCCAGTTCACATACTCCATGACTGTCCCATGGTGCAAACAAACGCACAGCAAGTGCAGTGATCTGGAGATGTGACTCAAAAGCTTATTCCTGACGTCCACTAAAACATCAAAGCAGGTGCAGTCATATAATACCAGATGTGTGGGAACACAATTTTTATCATGTATCTATGGGAGCTTTCTCAAGGATAGTGAGTTGAGTACATACAAACAGTTTTTATTGGGGCTGAAAGGGAATCTGTATCTTCTGCCTCTTTTATCTCTGTTTAGAAATATGACAAATGGAAAGTAATTAATCTAATTGTGAATGTCTACAGAGAGATGCCCAGTTTTGAGCCAGACACCTTAGCTGTCTTAGCCGTCCTTTTATAGTCAATTGAGAGACACAAGTGCTTTTACAGCACAGATCATCTGGAGTGTTTTAAATACCTATTTTAGATGAAAATCATCATGCCTCATGTCTTTCCACTGCTTACAAAGGGAGCCTGTGGAGTTTCTTGCAGGTCTTAGCCCCATTTATTCAAATGAGATCAAGTCAATAATATGCTAAGAGTGTGCATATGTAAATATATCTTTATGAAGAAACTTTACAGGTGAAAGGAAAACACCAGGTTTTTATTTCACTTGAAAAGATTCAAACCCCTCAGCTGTGTTAGTTTTGACATTGAGAAACAGCTTTTATTAACCTGAAGAGTCTTTGCTTATTAATGTATATAAATGCTCTTAGACATCAAAGGGAAGTTGAAAAACACTTTAAAAAATATATTTTTGTATCCTGAATTTTGTTTCAGAACTGTGGATATATTTAAGTTCTGATGAGGATTGGCAGCAGTCATCCTAACAAATGGAAAAAATTATAATTAAAAGAATGGGCAATATTGGAACAATTAAAATAAATAAAGATGAGTACATGCAGGTAAGGAGAAGCAGCTGAAGGAGAGGAAGTAATTTTTGTCAAAATACTTAGTAAGAAAAAAATTCTTGGTTTTTAGTTGCCAGCAAGATGGGGATCTAGAGAGTTTTTGCAATAGAGAAGTAGATTCAAAGACTTAAAATAAACAAACAAATATGCCATCTGTGTTAGCAGTCACTGTTTTTCCGACAGAAAAACATGAGAGGAGGTAGGAGCAGAGTTGTAGTAGAAGCACACATGCTAATATGAAGGACTGCACATGAGTGATAGCAATGACTAATGTTATGCGTATGCAAGGAAGAGGCAAACACAACAAATTTTATTTTATTGTCAGTTATTGAAACACTAGTCAAATGGAAGCCAGGTGGGTACGTACGTGCACTACCAGTCTCTGAGCAGTCAGACCTCCGTCAGTTCTTGGGACAGTAGAAAGAGATGCCCTATTATGCACTGGGATGCCCTATTGAGGTAGTAGGAAAATAATGTGATCCCTACTGATATCATGGACCCAGGGATGGATCTGTATATGACAGACACAAGAGGAAACAGGAGAGACCTTAGCCATGCAGTTCCTGTTTCTCTTTTAATGCAGTACTTTATCTCTTCTTTTTTTCCTATCTCCTTTTCCTTTTTTTTTTTTCTTTCCATATGCACATATATAAGTTTACCTCTAGGTTACAAGTAGAGACTGCAAACCTATTGGATGGCTGTGTACATAAACAGAAGGAAATTATGGTGATAAGGCAAAAGTGCCTGCTGAAATTAGGGGATCATCGTCTTGGGGTACATGTGGAAATCCTTACAGAAATGAGACAAACAGGAAAATATCTCCATTCTGACAGCAGCTGAAGGGTCAGAGGCAAAACCTACCTAACAGTTGCACTAGGACAAAGTATAGCATTCTAACTGCAGCAGCAAGTTACACAATATCGTTTTCTGCTCCCTAAAAACAGCATCATCTGTGCTGCTTTCTGTCACCATTCTGTACTGCATGCATTTATGTTACCAACACTGCCCCAGGCATCAATGACAAGAATTTTATTTTGTATGGATATGTCAGGTCAAGCATACCTATATATAGCTAACCTATAATTGCACAGAATGCATACAGCAACAGATATGTATTTTTGTGTTCTGTTTAAGATTTAGAGAGTTCTTGCTTTATATTGAAAATCTGAGCGCTTTTCTTCAGAATAAATAGCGTATATCTGAAACATATACACATATATGCACATGGAAAGATCTGGTTTTATTCAAAATTTGACACAGGTTGAATTTCCTGCTGCCAAAAAGGAGAAAGTTTAAGGTTACAGGCTTCCTATTGCTGTCTTCAGACTCCACAGCTTCAGAATAAGGACTTTTAAAGTTCATTTACTACCAGCTGAAGCCAGCATTGTGTCATCCCGTCTTCAGAAAGAAACCAAAAAGTAAAATTGTAAATAAAACTGCAGATGAAAAGAATGTGAAATAGCATGAACACAATAATGTGAGAGAGAAAAAAATAAGTGAGATAAGGGCATCTTTGCATACAACAGACACGTGATTGTGTGGGTATGCACATGTGTGTATGAGTGTGAGTATAAAATCCAATTGCATATAAACAAACTGTATGAAATCTAATCTATTAACATAGTTATATGTCTGGCTGTTAAGTGATAAAATGAGAAAATTCAAAAAATAAGGCTATTTCATGCCCAGAATATTTAAACAATGCCAAAAGAGTAAGAAAAAAAATATTTATTTGCTTTGTGTGTCTCACCCTTCTTCATAAGTAGAGCATTTACTCAATCCCTTTGTCCTGCTGTAAAATTATTCTATTGGTTTGTTGGGAGGTTTTTTTGCTTCTTTTACTTATGAATCATAGGAGAAACAATTTTTACACTCAAGTGCAAGTACTCAAAAGATCTACTTTTCTCTCTTATTCTACCCACTTGCATTAACCTGTAATTTTCACCACTTGCAAAATATATCAGGTCTTCCTCTTTTTGATACATGTTTTGGAGATTTAAGACTTTCCAAGACCGAAGAGTACATTAGAATATATAGTGATTTGGGACAGTGTGAAGCATAAGTTAATTGAATAGAAAAGCCTAAACCAGTAGGATAGCTTCATAGGTTTTGACCCACCACCCACTCAGGGTGGCAGAAAACACTGTAGATTTTGTGGAAGTTAGGTATGATCTATATAGAACAAATACTTTGCTGTGAACCATGGAGGTGTGACTGTATGGTCAAGAATTAAGTCATTTACAGTTTTCCATCAAACAGGAACACTTTATCATAATGAGAAGAATAAGAGGTAGGGTAAGCAGTTTTCAGCAAAGTTTGCATGTAGGGGGGAAACTGGATGAATAGAATTTAACCACAAAGGGAACAACAACAAAAAGAAAGTATCAGTGTTATAATTAAAACCATGTGTACTGTTTTCTTCTCAGGACAACAAGCCTCTTTCCCTAAAGTGGTGGGTAAGGGGGACATTTCAGACTGATGGTTAGCACAGAGAGACACCCCACAAAGCTCTAGGAAATCTTGACTTGGAGAAATGAGACTCAAAGAAAGGTTTTGGTGCTTCAAGAGGACAAAATTTGTCTTAAGGGAAAAGCAAGCTAAGGCAGGATTTTGTGTACAATTGCTTCTTTGCCAAAGCCAGGATATTGTTTTTATTGACCAAATTGCAGAGTGAGTTTTGTTGTTGTTGCTTTACAACATCCTCTAAAAATCCATTTCCTCACTTCAAGTGTTAGTTCTGGGTCTGCAGAAGTGAGCTACAAGCCATGTTTGAAACTCCAGGATTTGGCTGAAGATGCTAGAGAGATGTCAGTGGTGATCTTTGCAGGTCTACTGCAGTTGGCTCACAGGGTCCCTTTGCTATTAAGGGGAATTAAGAGACAAATCAATGCCTAGAAACCGTGCCAGTGAAATTACAAAAGGAGACAAGCTCAGACTTAGGAAACCTTTCAGAGAGGTGGAGTGCTAGTTACCACAAAGAAATTTGGTAATGCTCCAGGAGAAAGGGCTGGGCCACCACTTAAAACAGACACCTGGGGTTAGTTCCTATAGTCTGGAGGAAAGGGGGATGGCTAGCACTTTGCATAATTAGATGTCTTTCAAACAGCCCATCTGTAGTCTTTTAAAACTGTGAGAAATATTTGTGCACACAGTCAGCTTCTGATGAATTTTAAATTGAAGTATTTTTTTTCTTGGGAAAACCACCATGCTCCTCACCTGGCAATTTAACTGATACAGCCTCTTTGCAATTCATCCATGTAATCACAGTATAACAGGTGAGAATTAGTGGATCAAAGTGAAATGTTCAGGAATGCACAAGCTCTCTTTTGAGAGAAATAAAAACAAATTGCCTCCCAGCTTAGCACCAGCAGAGATAGCTGTTCTTTATATACTGTCCAGTGAACCACACGCACTATTTTGCAAAGAAAATACATTTTAAAAAATGTATTTGAAGCATTATTTGACTATTATTTTACTTTAATTTCAAGAAATAAGTAGCAATTACTAGTCTGAAAAATTGCCTTACCAGCATCTGCTGATGTCGTTGTACTGCTCTCCTGGAGTGAATTTTGCATCAAATTTTCTACATAGAAATGCACTTCCAGAAAATTAATGTCTCGTAGATTTTCTATTGAGGGAAGCACTTTCTCTGAGCAAAAAAAGCTGGTTTTCATTAAGGACAGAATAGAAAAGCAATCCCTAAAGCATCTGTTTGTTGACAAATAAGGAAAAGCAAATAATTCAACATAGCATTTAGAATTTCCAGTATATGTTTGCAATTCAATATCTGGTTTCTAGTTTACATTTTCCATGTTGTGTATTAAGAGTTGAGAGAGTTATGACAACTAACATCTTTTGCACATTTTCAGAGTGTATGCAGCTAAGTAAAAGAGTATACATATATATGTAAAAATATTTTATATTCTCTATGAATTACTTTAATATCTAAGTATGGTATATATTCATGGGAACAGAACTTTAAAAGTTCTTTCCTTTTAGCTTCAAAACCAGTTCTTTATGCTAACAAGTATGAGTGGCTTTTATAAATGTAAGCAGTAGAAATTGATAGAAAACCTGTATCTGAAGATTCTCTGGTGGAAAAAGGCCTGCTTGCAAAACTGAAATATTTCAAGGAAAAAGTTTGCTTTCTGGAAAACAATTATCCATTTGGGATGAGAAACAGTTTAAAAATTATAATACTTCTTGGAAGAGATTACATTTTTGGCCACTTAAATAACATAGTAAAAGCATGTAATTGCACAAATGAAGCACAGAAATAAGTCTTCTGCTGCCCACGCTGTCTTCCCCCAGAAGTAGAACTCCTTGTCCTCATATTTGAAATACAAATCAGGTAAAACAGTGCAAGTAGCAAAAACTGCAAACTGACATTGTCCATACTATGAATGCATTTTAAATAAGAATAGAATTAAGTAAGTGTGTTTAGATTGAAACAAAAATGATTTAAATAAAGGGAGAGGGTTTAGGTTTTGTCTTGAACTTTGTCTCTTTCCCTATACTCTATTTACATTTGAGTTGCTTGATTTTTTTTTTCAATCCATCGACAAGGTTTGCTTCAAATTACCCTAGATTAACCATCAGAGACAGGATTTTTAATGTTACTTATGTCCTCTTCCGCTGTTTTTAACTTTTTTGCACTCTATCTGCTGAGATTAAGAAGAAAGGAACAAGGTATAACAGTCTCTTTAAAAACCAAACCAACAAAACAAACAAGAAAACCCAAAACACAACAAAAAGCCCAACTCCTGTAAAAACGATTTTTTTCCACAGAGCCAATACCTAAGTGTGTCAGCTCCTGTTTAGGGTTCCTATTCCTCCCACTTAGTATCATCCCTCTCCCTCACCATGCCACCTCACTGATACAGCTTCAACTCCTATTTATACCCAAGCTTCATTCAGAATGCTTCTTTCTACACATATAAATCAGAAAGATGAGGAGAAAGTATTTAATCCATTCAGAGGACATCATGGCATGAAAGTTTAATACTGGAGACACATTAAATTCCCCACACAAGACAGGCTCAGGAATTCTCTTCTTCCTTCATACCTGGTACCAGAGGTCAAATTATCTTTTAGAAAGATATTTCCTCTCTAATTTAAACACTTCAGAAGGTAAAGGTCCATTCAACTAGCTAGCATTCAAATATCAGATTGCTAAATTTAAGGTCAAACTCAAGTTTTCACTCGTGCCTCATCCTATGCCTGATATACAGATTTCTGTTATCTTGCTACTCCTTGCATAAGACTACGTCAGGCCATCAGCATGAGAAGTGTAAAATACCATAGAGGAGAAAAGAATTTAAAGAGGTGAATTTAACCTTTAGAGCCTTTTGAGGATTTTTACTTCCTTCCACATATCTCTTGAAAGTGTCTGATGGCTTTGCCCTGGAAAGAAAGAATCTCATACTAGTACCATGACTAAAAAGACCATTATCTCCAAATTCTACATACAGCAAAATATACTCATACTTTAGTAACCCCATCCTGCATCTCACCATACTTATTTTCTAAATTTCTTCCGAAAATACCTATTATTGCAGCTCTACAGTACTAAAAGGGCAGGGTAGGGGGAAATACTACCTGTTTCAATGGACTGTGGGTAGGGTCATATGCTATTACAATGTGTACAGTAAAGCCCTATTTTGATAGAGCCTGTAGATGCTTTTATGATATTATGGAAGGATGCCAAATGTGCAGTTTTAATCCTAATGACTCCCTTTCTTGGTAAAGAGGAAGTATTAAATATCTGTAAAGCGATATTAGAATTTTATATGAAGAAATTAAAGTAAAAAGGCTTGATGTAACTTTGCATTAGCATTTAATGAAGCAATAGATTATGAAAATTCAGAACAAATTAAGATTATTCAGTTACTTCCAAAATTTAAGAACTCTTCAGAATTCTGAAAAACTTGGCAGCAATTACAGCTTGGTCTTAAGAAACTATGGGACATTTAAAATCAATGCACTGTTTAAATTTTTTATACATTCGTGTGGAAATCATTACAGTGCTATTTTTGTAATGCAAGACAGTGGCAATTAAGGAAAAGAATTTAAATACAGAAATAAAATTCAACTCATGCAATTAAACATAAAAGAGTGTTCAAGAGAACATCTCACATTAGAACAAAATCAAAGTATGTTTGCTAATTATTAGAAATATAAAGAAGGTGGAGTGCATTTATGTATTGTTTTGTATCTAAGTTTTATTTGTGCTTCTTGGCCTGTTATACCCTCCACTGAGCTAGCAATTAGTACCAGAAGTCAATACAAGTGCTTGAAAACCTACTCATGTAATCTAAAAATAGAAACTGCAAATTTGCTTCTTTAGTGATATTTAGAAGTTTCTGGTAATAATGAGTGCTAGCAGCTGGGATGGAAAATGAAAATTCATAGGGGAAAAAAAATAGCTTGAGAAGAAAAGATATTCTTTAGGACACTACTCACCATCAAAGAATGCTGGAGTGATGGTGAGAGTGATGGTGAGAGTTTGTGTCTGTTTTCCCTTATTGCTCTCTCCATGCAAACAACCTAGACTTATCCCTCCTGAACAACTGATAAAAATCATCAGTCTCTGATGTTAATTACAGGTAATTCTGATGCCAAAACTTTGATACTGTCTCTCCGAAGTTACAAATCTTGGCAGAGATACATTTCTTCAGTTTTGCAGAACTAGGGATTTCATAGTCCCCTCTACATATATAGGCAACTAACTGCCCGAAGGCTGCAATAGGTCACCTAGTCAATCTGAAGTAAAATAGTTTACTTTTCACTCAGAATATATATATATCTATATAAAAATACTGGGTATAAAAAGACTATTGAGTTCAGTTGCATTCTCTGTTTTCTGAGATAGCCTACCTAACAGCAGGAACTTTGGTGCCTGTATTTAACAAAACAGTTCAATGACTCTTTTAGACTTTAGACTAGGTTTTAGATGTCATTAATCTTGAGTTTCTACCTTCCTCAACCCTAAAGACTGATCAAACCACGATGCCTTTCTTCTCAGGTAATACTCCTGCAAATATGAAATTTCAAACAGAACAAATATAGAAAAGTCTGACTCTATCCCAGCTCTTATATCTATGCCGAGTTCTGCATCTACTCTAACAGCTAGACAGTTACATGTATTTTAGGTATGGTTTTTTTCATAAAGAAAAAATCCCTTATCCGGGATTTGAATTTAAATATAAACAGAATTAGGTGATTCTGGAAAGTAGGGAGAAATATTTCTCATGACTGAATGGGTTTTATGAATGTAGTTCACAATTTAGGCAAAAGTAGGATGTATCAGTTCCCACCCTCTAGATTTTAATAAGTGATTTGAGTCTTTCTTTTTTTTTAACTCTCATTACCTAAAAAAATTAATAATTAGGTTGCTAAAAAGATGAATTATTTACATATTTAAGCAATTACAAAGCTTAACTTATATTTGGCTGTTTCAGTTTATGAATTTTTAATGTTGAGAAAAAGAGAATTAAAAATGTTATTTTAAAGATTTGGTTTTGTAGTGATTTTTATCAAATTGTTCCTGAAAGGAAATTGTATTTTAATTAAAAGTGCAGGAAAAAAATCGCCTAAAATTTGGTTGCTGTTTTTTCAATAAAATTTAAACATGCTGGATACAAAACAAATGCAAACTATATTTTGCTTTCAAAAAAACCTGGAGTACTTAAAAGAAAATATTAATGAATTCATCTGTTTTTGAGGGAGTTGGGTTATTTTCAGTTTTATCATCACATAATTCTACAAATCTCAGGTCTCAGCATTTCTAACCTACTTTTTATCCATGGATCAGGAAAGGAAAGCAAGCTTTCATTTTTTATGTGTTCACAAGAATATTTAAAGCTAAAGAGAAACAAAGATCATGTCTTTATCTGAAGAAGAGGCTACAGCTTTCAAATACTGGGTTATGTAGGCAATGATATTCTTAGTTTACTAGGCTTATTTCTTCGAAACTATGGTGGTTTACATGCATTTCTTGATTATTTTTTTTTTAAGATTTAAGATTTTACCAAGGACTTTAGAATAATTCTATACCAAAATACAGCTTGTCATAATTTCTTTTTTATCTTGAAGGTTTTGGATTTTTTTTTAAATGTGTTTAATTGAATTTAAAATGCAATTGAAAGGTTTTTGTTTGTATTCCTATGCATCGTGTTTATTTCAAGCTCTTAATTAGGCATGCTCACACTGACAAACATGTAATTTTTTTATGTCCTGCTGTCTTCACTTTTCCACTCTAAAACAGTTCTGTGCAACATTTTCTATTGAATGTAAATGATAGAAAAGAAATCCAGAGTAAAACATGAATTTAACTACATAGGAAACAAAGAAAATACTCTGAATTTACTGAAATGCATTTACAATTGTGTCACAGGAGTGAATAACCTTATTTTCTCCAAGAATGTGTCATCTGGATCAAAAGAAGCGGATGTAGGTCAAAAAAAAAAAGTTCAAAATTATAGACACCTTGTAAACCCATATTGCATCTGAGCGCCAGTCTGACTATAAATGTGGAGATGGGTAACACTGGAGAACTTCAGGTTTGAGCCCTGCTGTTCACTATGAAGTCCTGCCATCTGCTTTGCAAATATTGGAATGAAGTGTGTAAGACTCTTCTTGGATGTACAGAGATGCAGCCGAATCTGCGCGGGAGAAGCACAGAGAGATGTGGCACAACTCTGTGACATGATGTGTGCCAAAGCAATCCTCACACCACTGAAAATCATGCCACAGATTTGATGGTTGGAACAACTTCAGAGCAGCATACAGGTTTTATGTCCTCGGTTCTACACATTGGAGTTTTCTAAGATTTTGAAATGCTTTGGACAACTTACATATCTTCAGCTTTTAGACAGAATGTGTATTATCTTCAGTCACTTCAGAAACAAATTTTCTTCTATACTTCTTTACTGTGAAAAAGAAGAATCAGAAGAGTATGTTTCTCTGTGAAGAAATGAATTATTTTGCCTTTACATATCTTAAGTGATAGTACAGGTGAATAATCAGCTAAGCCTGAATCCTGTCCCTGACCAATATTAAAATAATGTCAGGGCTTCCTGGAAACGCTGGTGTTCTTTTGATCTATTCTCCAGTGACATAGTGATTTAGATATCCCTCTTGCCTTCACACCATCATTTATATACCCTGATTACAAGAAGATCCCAACACTAGGCTTCTTTAAAATGAGATAGCTATCTTACAGCCATGGCAGCACCTTTGGAAAGACACATCTGTCTTTCCAATAACCGCTCTGTAGCATGCTGTGACCTGCACACACCTAACCACAATGAAAATAAGAGTCCTTATCTGACTGTCTTCTAGAGTTCCTTGGCCCAAAGGCTGAGGGGAGGAGTGAAATCATGGACCAGGAACTGGAACTGAACCTGTAAACGTAGCTGTATCAGCCACTTCCAAGGCAGTTCCAGAGTTTGTTTGAACCTACATATTTGGCATACTATGAAAAAAAGAGTCACCACTTCTTCCCAAACTCCAAAGCTGAATCACATTGGCATGTGGACACACTTCCTTCATCACCGCCACTCCTTGTAGGTAGCCTACAGCCTGTTCCAAAATCACTAGAGCTTACCAAGACCCAGGATGAGCACAGACCATTCATAGAGAGGGGAAAAATAATTTCTGGTCTACAGGTCCCTAAATGGAGCAAGCTTTTGTGCTGGGTGATCCTTTCCATGTTTCTGAAGACACCAGTAGACCATAATGGCCCACTATGCTTGTCTCCGGCTTTGTCTCTTGGATGCATCTCAGACAAATGCTGGAGGTGGCTTGTTTCCCAGGTGGACTCCTTGCACGCACACAGTAGCTTGTCTCCAGTCCTCTATCAGGCTCCATCTCCTGAGTGGACTCCGGACCCATGTTGTAGCCTTTTTTCAAGGTTATTTTTCACCACTTGCCCCTGATTGAACCCTGCTGGAAGGACTCCAGAGCTGCTTCATCACTTGCTCTCTGTGTGTCCATTACCAGCTCAGCCCTTCGTATTCAGACCCAGTGGGACTGCACCCCTTTGTTGAGGACACTGTCCGGGCTCAGGTCTTGCTCAGCTTCTGGCTCGCTGTTGATTAGGGAGAACCCCACCCTCGTTATTCCCTGAGAACCTGTGGCATCGGGACTCTATGACAGACTAAGAAAGATAAGGAGAGTTTATCAACATATGATGCTCAAAAGTGGTCACCTAAAACAGCTGTGCCCTTTGTGAAGAGTTTTTGACCTTACAAAACAAGAACTTTGTCAAAGAAGGTCACAGCCTTTCAAGTCTTCTTCATTAGCCATCCCACCAAGTTTGACAGTTGCCTGTCCTCATTCTCAGCTAAATGATCTAGATAGAAGGACATATCAAATCTTCATTCAAAGTGAGTTTCAAAAATACCAATGGTTTAAAACATTTCTTGAGCCCTGAAGGCTTCTGTCTACTTAATTCCTTTATGATAATCCACGGAAAATCATGCATTCTGGGTTTTCTAAAATCTGACCAGCTAAAGCTTGCTTTGGAGAGTGTCTAAGGTACGAAGACTTTCTTAAACTTACATTTCTGGTGAATCTACATAATTCCTGAACTCTGCTGTTTCTGGATGTGAGAAGAACAGCTGCCAAATTTCTTTCCCAAACTATCTCCCACGCAAAGGCAGCAAAGATAGCTATAAAAGGTAGCTATTGTATATTTCCATATTCAGAAGTAGTAGTACTTCTTCCTTGCAGTTAATAGAAAAGTATGGCAGGTCAGTTAATTGATAGTGTGGTTGGAGACATGGCTGGAACTAGGGCTGAAGAGTCATCAAATGTGATATAATAATCGTTGTATCTCATATTTACGCAAGAGCAAATGTCTTAAATTTTTTACACATGTGCTATAGTTGATGATGCCCTGAGCTGTGATATGAGCATTAAGCAGTCTTGGTTATTTACCTGGTAATTACTAAATCGGATGCATTTTCACAGCAAGGAACTGAGGAGAGGAGGATTAGCAAAAGAAAGGGAAGGAAAAGGTAGATTTTATCTTTGACAACAAGAGGCAAAGGGAATGGGGAACCTGGAGCTCTTTCTCGTCACAGCTTTGGGTTGAGATGGGATGTTCCTCTGACCATAGTTGTATGCAGAGTCCTTTCTATAGAAAAGTTTCACCTAGAACAATCCTCCTGGCTAGCACACCAGCACATATGGACCTTTGGTAGCTCAGTGCATAAGAAACATAGGTATCCTGGCTATGGAAAGCCTTTCCAAAGACGGAATCTTTATAAGGATTAAGTTACTGTGTGGGAAAAAAAAAAATTTGTAATGCTATTACTTACTGGGACATGTATTCCTGAATGTGGAAGGGTCCAGGAATGGGCATTCCGAGGTCTGTCCAGGTCTCATGTGAGGGGGCAGGTGTACAGGACTCATAAAGGTTGGTGGTTTGTGCTTTGTCATATCCATATGTAGCCCTCCCAGCTGCACTCATGAAAACCCCAGGCATATGCAAAGACAAAGACGATGCAGACCCTCATGGAATTTGGCTTCAGAGGTGCTTACAGAATGGTATAAAATGACTGCAAATTGTGCATGCTACTGAAAGTTTTATTCTTTCTAATTTGTGGAAGGGTAGGTTAAATGAAGGTGCATTGGTCCTGGAAATTTAATTGCAGCAATGTCTTTGGCCAGAAGAAAAATGAGGCAAAAGCTTGGTTTTTAACATCCTTTGACTCTTTTAATATCTTCTATGAGTAAAAAAATAGAACACAGCTATATACTAAATAGCTGCAGTAAACTTCATCAATGAGTAGCAGGGACTTAATGTCTTTCATGGCTGAAATAATTTTTTCTTCTGCTACTATAATCAGTCTATTGGAATTATAATTACAGTTTCACTAGCATGGCTATAGTTAAGCTCTGTCAGTTTTTCCATTTTATAAATATGTATGTATTTATACACACATCCCTATTTTTACCAGGGTCTACAATTCAGCCAATAAAATTATCTTCAGATAGAAACTTACATGGTATTTTTTTTTCTCTGTCTTTTGTTGTTTTTCTTGAAATTTCATCCTACTGAGCTTGCTCTCAGACATTCTGGCCACTTTTAACATGAAGAAACCAGCCTTTAAAAGTAAATTAAAAATTCCATCTTTTCATTCTGTTCAAGTGATTGTGTCATTTGAGCTAATTAATAGCAAGTCATTCGTAATGAGAAAGTATTTTCTCATTCTAATTAAAAACTTGGTAACAAAAGGTAAATACAGGTCAAGCAACCAACACATTATTTCTATTTGAAAAGTTCATCATGTTTATTAGTGAATCCGGTGAATGCTTGTGCATAGCAATGACATTAACAGAACAGACGTGTCATAGTAGCATAGACTATGACAGAATCCCTTATTTGGAAGAACTTCCAAAGAGGTTTTGCAGTCACTGCATCACAGAAAAAAAGAAGAAAAAAAAAAGGAAAAAACCATTAATAAGTGCGTGCTTGAAATCACTGTTGTTCACTAGCAATGTCAGTCATCACAGTCAGTGAATGTACCAGTTTTCTCACACTTCAGTCTGACGTGATATCAAACAGCCTGGGCAAAATCAGTTGCTGAATTAAAATTAAAGGGAATGGGCTCTACAACCTGAAAAGGGGGTTTGTTCTTAAATTTAAGATTAAAAAAGCTGATAACAAAAATGTCATTTTTTTATTTGGAAGCTGGGAAAACTCTTGAGAAAATTTTACATTCAGCACTTCTCTGACATATGAAAGGTGACAACCTCAACAGCTGTAGGTGGAATGTAATTAGGCTTTATTATCCCCATTTTACAGATGGCAATCTGAGACATACAGCAATCAAAAGCTACACAATGCGAAGAGATTATAACAGAGAGTCCTATTTTCTGGGATAAAAGAACTTCCACTGACTTTAATAAGCATTATTTGTATCTCACAGTGAAAAAAAAAAAAAATCTTTCAGTGTTCACGGCCCTCAGCCCTATACTGAATCTTCCAGTAGTTTATACAGCCATTCAGGCAAACAGTCTTTAATTTATTAGCTACAACCAAACTAGACTGTTAAAGACACTTTAGACAGGTTTTATGTGTTATAGTGTAAATGAGGTGATCAACAGGGGTTCCCTCTGGGGTCTGGGTATCCCACAGTGCTGAATTCCTAAGGAGTGAGTAATTGCACGTTGCTTTCTGTCTGGTTGATCTAGGTGTGAGAAAAGGCAAGTAAAGTGCTTTGTGATTCAGTTAGCGTGGGCAGATGTGTTCTGTAACCTTAATGAGCCAATTAAGGAGGGCTCTGAAAAGGAGGGGGGGTGTCTAGCTGCATTTTTAAGGAAAGCGGGTGCTAAAGGGAAGATAGCAAGGCTTAACTAGAGAACACACTGAAGTTGCACTAGACAGCTATATACAGTAGGATTTTGTTTTGCACACAGTTTACTTGTTTGTTGTTGTTTTTTTTTAAAATCGTCCCACTCAATGATGCTGTGATGAATGTCAAATCTGAACAGGCTTTGGCTGTTTTGGATTCTCTCATGAAAATTTCAAATGATGGCAAATATATGTCCTCATTCATCCACACTGATTGTCCCTTAAACTGACATTTGTTGTCTGAAAGACCATTGCCCTGTATGCTACAGTAAGGAAAAAAATACTTCTAAATCTCTCTTCTTCCCTGTCCAACTCATTCCTGCACATAATTTCTTCTTCCATCATAGAACAAAACAGCTTTGCTTATTTTGGTATGTTTCTTGGTTTCTTATAGTCATTTGTATGTAAATTATCATGTACAGCAGTAGCTGAATTAAAATTTAAAGATTGTTAGTAAATTTCCACATGGAAAGACAGATAAAAACATATTTCTTCTCAGGAATGTTTATAAATACACTGTTAGTTATCTCTTTCTGTGTATGAGTATTATTGTAATGTCCTTACTGACAGCATCAATTAGAACCAGAGCTGCAGAATCTGGTGTTACCCTGGACAGGAGATGGAAATTCTTCAAGAATTAAATATTTTCTGGAAAATGTAGATAAGTAAAGAAATTTTGGAGGGATGCTGATGGTTCCAGCAGCTTTTGTGATTCATAATGGAAGTTTATCTCATTTTCTTTTTAATTTTTAATTTCTTAATTGTCTTTCTGTGGTTTTTGGTTGGTTTGGGTTTCGTTGGTTTGCTTTGGCTTTTTTTTAATGGATTAATTTTAAATATATTTCAATATGTCGACATACAATTTAATTAACATTTGGTAAACACCCATGAATTAGTTAGGCCAGGGAAAAACATTACCTCATATTTTGTTAATTACAAAAAGTATCTCTCACTCTAGTCTCTTACTCAAGTTCAGGTTGATCATCCTGAAAGTTTGTCTATTACATTCTTAGGCTAATTTTGCAAGCACAATTATGAGTCCTGTCGTGTCATCATTTTACATCCATTATCTACTAGTGGTAATAAACTGATTTTCACCCTTTTATATTTCTGTTCAGCTTCTGTTTTTCACTTTGTCTCCACAGTTCCCTGCTGACTTAATTCAGGCCCTGAAATATATCACAAATTAAATGACATAACTTCAAAAATTACCGTTGTTTACTCCGTGAATGGCCCTGGAGCAATGTGGCTAATCAAACACTTGATTAAGCTTGATTCAAAGGGTGTTCTGCAGTCTCTGGATGCAGAATGCAAAGTCCATTTCATATGTTCTTTGCTTTCAGGATTGCCTTTAGTTCTAGTTGAAACTCTGTTGGTTTTATGCATTTAAGGTGCGCACAACTGTTACAGTTCAAAAACAAACATGAAGAAAATGATCAATGTTACATTCTTGTTCAGAAATGTTGAGTTTCCAATATGAATAGTGGCTTCGCATAAGATTTTGAGAAATATACCACATATTATCCAATTACTAGATTTTGGCAACAGTGTCCAGAGGAAAATGGTCTACCAAAATTTCTTGCTTTCATTGGTTTGATAACTCAGTAGAATTAAAAATATTAATCAATAAAATCCAATGCTTTCTTTAAGGATATTCTTTTTTTCTTCTAAGCCATGCATAAATTAAGACTTTGAAGATATATAAATACTAAAATATATCTATTTAAGTATGAAAAATAATTTCTATAATGATTCATATAAAAAATATGCTAAAATTTATAAGTCCGCTATTAAGAATACTGTTGAAAGAATCTGGCTTTTGCTTTGTTTTCTTTGAGGTCAGGAAGAGCCTTTGGAAGTTTCTTCAAATATTCTTATGAAAAGAAATTGATAAATAGCGTGGTTGATGAACACTATAATGTCAATGATCATGTCAATAATTAATTGTGGTGAAGTGCCTGTGTCTATAAATGACGTTAGGTACATGAACCTGTAGCTAAAGATGGAGAGAGAAACCTATACAGCATTTTTCACTCCTTTGTAATATATTTTAAATCAAGAACACTTGTTTGAGGAGCTGACTGGCTTCACCTTTCATGTGGAAGGCAAGGTTTTCAGTGAGGAATATCTACAGTGTTCAGTCATGGAGTCCTTGAAACACTCCTCCTAGTACTATGTTACCATACTTGGACTTGAACAGCTTCTCCACTCCTCTTTTTTCTGTAATGCCTCTTCTGTTAAGATTCTCCACACTGAGTTCCATCTTCTTTGAAAGCAACCTATATCCTTCTGTCAATTTACAGCCACACATTAAGAAAATATATTTATTGAATGTGAACCAAGCTCTGTGGATGCCACTCTTCAGCAATCATGCTCATACTGCTCTATGAGGTCTTTATAATGTCTGCTATGAACTGGAAAACAAATTGCAGCTGTTCTATGACATCCAGATAGATACATGTGAAAGCACATGTGTATTACCACAACACAAATATTTAGATTAATTTCTGTAACATTTTTAAATTAAAAAGCATCATGGTGATACAACATTTAGTAAAGATTTTTTGAAACTTCAAGCTAATGAAGAATTTTAAATAAAGAGGTGCTTGTATTTTAATTTGAAATGAGGCAAAATTTCAAATTACATAATCTAATTTTCTGATATGCACAGGAACTGAATATAAGGTAAATGGGCACACAGTTTTCAGTTTCTTTCAAGATTCTTATTGCTTCTTAAAACATAATGTGTGATTGAGAAGTTCCACAAGGAAATTTTCAGTGAACACCACTGCTATTCACTTACAATCATGCATTATCACTGATCAATATGCACAGTATTTCTTACACTTTCCAGATACAATTTTGTTTCTGGGTGTTTCTGCCTTTTTTTGGTCCCCTTATAATATAAATATATTATATGCCAATAAATTCAAATTTGCTTAAGTGCTCTTGCTAATACTCAGCAACATATTTGTCATGATATTTTTCCATAAAAACTGTTCAAGGCTGCTTTAAGTCTGTACTAAAGAGAAACAAAGGCTAAGTGGTCAGTTTTACAGATCAGAGCATAGGGACTCATAAAAACTTAATAAAGACACAAGGACAGGGCTTTTGAATTAAACTCTGATCTCTGAGAGGTTATTGTATTGTCTTAATCACCAGAGTATTTCTGTCAACTCAAGAAAAATATCAGCTCACAATCCATATTAAAAAAAAAAAAAAGTTGAACCTGTAAAAATTCCTTCATTCCTTTATATGGGATGTATAAAAATGAAGGAAGCTACATTTTGAAATAAGACAATAGAAAGGAGTTTGCTTTGATTTTTTGCCTCTGGGCTGCTAGTCCTTTATTCTAACATTCACTGGGTTGATCCATTCTGTGACTTCGGGCAAATTGCTTTACTTCTTTCAACTTTCCTCAATTTAGCCGTAGCACTGAGTAAAAAGACTGCAATGGAAAAACAGGTGCATTCATGGATATATAAAATAACAAAGTGTGAGTTAGAATGGCTATGTATTGTTTTGATGTGAAAGAGTTAAGCTAACAACTCACTGTATTGATATATAAACATTAAGGACTATGTGTTCAAATTAACGGCAGATGATCTTGATGTCACTAAGGACCTAAAGAAATTTTTAGCACTTGCATAAAGAAAAAGGCCAGGCAGGGATACATTTTCATGAGAGTTCTGGGAATCCAATGTAAGAATTTCCAAATTATGATATTTTATACTAATAGAAAAATTAATAGTGAATATTGAGAGAAGCTTTCCCTTTGCATTGGAGCAGCTAATTAGGCAATTAGAGCTGTTAAAAATTGACATAAGTCTAACCCTAGAGGAACAGCATCCCAAATCTGAGAAGGAAACAGCAAAAAGTATGAGGCCTTTAAGAATGATTTTTAGTTACCTTTTTGGATATCACCAGAGTAGGTCTGTCTTCATGCTTCCCGTAATAACTAATTTACTAAGTACATCAATGAACCAACCAAAAAACAGTCTAAAATTCTGAAATCTCACTCATTTATGCTGTCAATTTAATAATTTAATAAAATACATGCTTCTGAGAAATAATTAATTCACTTTATTGTACAGTTGCAAAACAGTATGAATGGTTGAATTTTCTCCTTGTTTCTTTTTTGTTGGTGGTGGGGTTTTTTGTACTGTGGAGAAACTTTACATCACTGGAAGTCAATGTCTGTATGGTTATACCTGAAGTAGAGACTTCAGCCAAGAATGACAAGTTACATAATATGTCTTATTCAACACATTTGCATGGTTTTTGACTCTGAGGCTAGGATTCATATATGGATGTTGATACTTAGGAGTAAGACCAGTAAAGGATCTATTTACCCTGTCTCAACGCACATAATCTTTTTGTATTGGGATATTCCATTTTCTTGTGAGTGGACCATTATGATTTTTCCAGTGAAATCTCAACCGTGTCAGGAAGCAGCGAAGGTTGGCTGCCCCACATGAGAAGGGGAGCTGGGAGCCAAGCAAGACAACAAGCAGCAAACTCGCAGGCTCAAAGTAACCCTGCAAGGGAAGGAGAGGAGGTCAGTGATGGCAACCATGTACAGCTTAGAGTCAAAACTGCCAGGCAACTCCAGTATAACGAGACCAGTCCAAAGGCAATCTGAGAATTCAGCCCATGGATCCGGGTCCAAGCACACTGTGTTTCAGGTACCATTTTTTTTTAGCTCTGTGTGAGCCATCACAGTTACGACACCTTCTTGATTTTCCTTCTGGAAGTGTCATACAGAGGATATCAACTAGCCAGCTCCTGAAGCAAAATGTTTACATAGTAGTGAGTCATGGAAAGTGCATCCATAAGTACATAAATAAATATTTTCTGTAAAACAGTCAATAGCTTGCCTACATGTTTAATTTCTACTCTTCCTTTCATTACTAGAGAAAAATCCTCTTTGATTTCAGGACTCTTCTAATCCTACTCCGATCATTTTAGAAACCCTAAACCCAGGACTGAATACTTTCTTTTGTGTACTGGTCAAGAGGATGCTCTCAAAGAGGATGTTTCTAATGATTACTGCATTGTTTGTGAACTTGGTCCTATTTGTTTTCAAAGAATTGTATCCAATGTTCTGATGACTCAGACTTGGCAAGGATTTTCAAAGTGTCTGAATAAGTGTGATTCTTAACTGCCTGTATTATTTTAAAACATCTACTATGGAATCAAGTTCATACATGTACTAACATCTCAAACTACTCAACCAACAATGATATTCATAAGATATTACAGGTTACATATCTAGAGCTACCTATTATGTATTCTCATCTATATTAAGACAGATACACCTTAAGCTAAGCACCAAGTACTCACCTAACACCCACTGAGCAGAATTGGGTTCTTGCAGTGAGCATACTGTGTACTGTATACAATTTTAGTGCATAAAAATCCTAATTTTTTCTTGTTGTTGTAGAAATTCAGTCACTCGTCTCAGTGTGAGTGTAGTGGATATGTAATACATGTATCAAGTGTATAATGACCGCTAACAGATGAAGATAACAATCACTTTGGCTAATCCTTAAAATTGAATGGAATGGTTATTATGCACATTTATTTTTCCTCTAAAATGCAGGCCATTACTATAAATAGTAATGACCACCTATTTACCATTCCATTATCAATGTAAACTACTTAATATGTACAGACCCACTAAATGTTAAATTAAATGGAGACCTGTGATTTCATAACTTTAAAGAATATCCCAATAAATCACTTGAAAATCAAAAGGTACACCTGATTTTTAAACCCCTGAAAAGCTGAGGTTTTTAACAAAATCACCAACAAGGGTGGCATGTGAAAGTCAGAGAGAAGCATTGGACAGGTGCCAGTAAACATCCAGAGATACTGTGCTAACTAAATAGAGAACAAAGGTTTATAACCAGAAGTTGAAACATGGTTTAGTCTGCATACATTTGAGGAGAAGTTGTACCCAGATACTGCTTGGAGTACAGGGCACACTCTCAACGTATTTCTGTGTTCCAGCTACAGAACTTAGAAGCATGCTTACCAGTTTAGAGCAGACAGTTTTGAAGAGGACTAAATGCACAGAGGTTTCTGTTAGCTAGATTATTAGAGATATAATAAAACTGGTCTGTCAGTATTTAATAAGAAAGTATTTATTTAAAATTAATATCTTCAAATGCCACAAGTATGAACTAGTGAATCTTCATGAATCTTATGATACAATGTTCTGGTTTAACCCCAGCCAGCAACTAAGCACCACACAGCCGCTCACTCACTTCCCCCTCACCCAGTGGGATGGGGGAGAGAATCAGGGGAAAAAAGTAAAACTTGTGGGTTGAGATAAGAACAGTTTAATAGGACAGAAAGGAAGAAAATAATAATAATGATAATAATAACAATAATAATGACAATAATAATAATGACAATAATAATAATAGGATTGGAATATACAAAACAGGTGATACACAATGCGATTGCTCACCACTCACCAACTGATGCCCAGTTAGTTCCCAAGCAGCAGTCCACCTCTCCCAGCCAACTCCTCCCAGATTATCTACTGGGCATGACATCACATGGTCTGGAATACCCTTTTGGCCAGTTTGGGTCAGCTGCCCTGGCTGTGTCCCCTCCCAACTCCTTGCGCCCCTCCAGCCTTCTTGCTGGCTGGGCATGAGAAGCTGAAAAATCCTTGACTTAGCACAAATACTCCTTAGCAACAACTGAAAACATTCATGTGTTATCAACATTCTTCTCATACTGAACCCAAGACATAGCACTATACCAGCTACTAGGAAGAAAATTAACTCTATCCCAGCTGAAACCAGGACATACAGGTAGTTAAGCATGACTACTACCTTTTACGCCTGAAGTAATGCTGATGGTTAAATTCAATGACTTGACACAGGTCACCCCAAAAGAATCAGTATTGGAGCTGATGAGATTACAAGTAAGGTCCTTTGGCTTTATTCATCCTTCAGTAACACATCTGTGCTTTCCTGGTTTTTGTTGTTGTTTTCTTTTTTTTACCCATGTATAAGTGAAAGCATGACTTTCTGTATAGCTGCTGATTGGCATGCAGTGTTCTATATCCAAATATCTCGCTGGATTAAGAGAGAGTTGTAATATCTCTGAATGATAGTACTACTACAGAGATACTGCATTTTCCTTTTGCTGTACTCCAGAACTCAGTTCTATAAACCCAGTCTTTCCCTCTGTCCTGAGAAACTGTTAGTCCCAGAAAGGTCTGTTATTCTTTAGTGGCTGATAGGTGTTGCATGTGATCATGGCCAAAGGGAAAGAGCTTGCACAACTCTTTATCAAACTCTGGGAGTGCCTAATTTTCAAAAGTACACAGAATCAAAATACAGTTTCCTTGGGTAAATGCTCATTTGGTTTGGAAGGGACTTCTGTCAGAATACAGTGTAGAAGCACGTTCTGAAGAAAAAAAAAAAAATCCTTCCCTTGTATTGATTTATTTCACAAAGTCTGAGAACACAGAAGGCCTCACAAATGCCTTGATGCTGTTGACTGAAATAAATAATTTGCAACAGATGTTACAAATACTGGTGGAACTCACAAAAATAAAATAACATTGAAGAATCATAAATATGCCACCCAGCCAAGGATGGATATTTTTGGAATCATGTTGAGTGGGAATTGCCTCATCATAAAGCAAAATGGTTGCTTTTGGAACATTGCCCAGACTTACCTAACTATATTAACTCCAAGTAGATATTGCTGCATAAATGTCAGGGCAAAATGAGCAATGGTAGATTAGACAGGCCTCTGAGATATGTGAAGAAGTGTTTCCACACCACCACCAAAGCTGACTTCAGGGAGAAAATTAGATATTAGGATACAACAAAGAAATAGCACTAAAAATGTTTTTTCAGAAGCAAAAGTTTGGTCAAAAGCATTATCTTCTGGGATTTATATCATATAAAGGAGCAAGATTATTTTGCCAAGAATGGACATTTCAATGAATCTTCCAAAAGCTGCAAATGCAATTTAACCTATCCAGGTCTGATACAGATATACAAAATAAGTTCCTCCTGCTTCAGATACTACCACTGATGCAAAACTACACTTGTTGACTCAGATGCAGGACTACAAATCTAACCTTTTCAACACATTTTATTTTGGCAGGGATTTTAACATAAATTCTCTTATTTCTCACTTGTCATATTGAAAAAGCATTATTCCTTAGAAAGTCTGAATAACAGTAAACAAACAACAATTTTGTTCCAGTCATCTTAGCTATATTTGGTTTTAACCTTTTTTTTTTTCATAATTGTCTCTGAAGGTCTGAACACAAACAAAACAATAAATAAACCCAAATGTTTCTATTTTTATGTGAACAGCATGTATACTTGATTTTTATTCTTTTTAGATATGTGATATATTGTATCACTATGAAAGACAGAAACTTCCCTTAACCATTATAAACTTTGGTAAAGCAGTAGATCTGGTTTTTTTGGTTTTTTTTAATAACACATTCCACACCTATTGCAAATATGGCAAATTATTCACTTAAATTGATTTATTGAATACTGTATTCTGAAGTTTAGGAAGTACCGAGATGATTATTTGTATGATTGATTTATTAATCATGTCATAAGTTTCCATGATACATAGATTGAATCTTTAGCACCTTAATCTAAAATAGAAAGGACACATCAAAAGAAGAGAACGTACTGTATAACTATTCATGTGTGTGAAGAGAAATTATTCTTGAAAGTATTTCTTCATCAAAAAGGACACTGTTCCAAGGATAGAAGCAAAAGGTTTACCAGAGCATAGCAAAGGTCTGAATCTGAAAGCTGAAAACTAGCAGAAAACTCTTGAGAATTAGAAAAAATAAAAGATGTGGGGAAAGCATAATATGCAGGGGAAATAAATGCAAAAAGAGTGGAAGGATATTTTTATTTATGTCCTTGATGAGCAATAACCTTGAAATACACAAGGTAAGAAACAAATTTAATGGAGGATGCGGGAGTGACATATATCAAGGCCACATATAGCAATAATGAATGACAAAACCCCTCAAAAAGAGGAAAATGATGTATTCATGTGGAAACTGAAAATACAGTTGTATTCTCTTCTATCTAGTCTCACACAGAAGACATTCTTTGGGAGTGATGCCTCAGGCATGCTTTAACTTAGCTATAAGCTGCAGTATTTCTGGCCAATTTATTTGGTAATCAAAAATTGTATGTACAAACCACAAATAAGTAAATCCACTGCACTGCCAAACATTATTAATACCAGCCACTACTTGCACACTGTATTTTGCCATACAGCCACAAGTCATTGACTGAAACAGGAGCTTTCATCAAAACCTGAACATTCCATCATGCTCAAGAATATTCAAGTATTTTGCCATTGCTGAAACATTTGCCAAAACCCCACATTCCAACCATAGTGCTTACTTTTTAAGTAGTCTTGACTAAAACTACTTATAATTTATTCTCCAGGGCATAGAAAGGTGTATTGTTGATCTCCGGGAATAGGACTATGCATGCAAGCACAGCAAATGAGGCTTTTTTTCTGACTAGTAGCTCTGTCTGGTTTTATGTAAAGCTTTACATGGCTAATTGTCTCATCACCAGCCATGCCAATGGCCAGGAGCACAAACCAATGAAAGGAACTTCTTTCATCTGTCAAACAGTGCACGCCAATGTATCAAATATGATGCAGTGAGAAGTTACACTACTCAGATAATACTTAAATCACATCTCTGCAACTTAGGAAAATAAAATAGAAGAAGAGCAAAAAGTAAGTGGCTTGTCACTACAGAAGAGGTTCGCTGCCCTCAAAGCTGAGGAAGAGTTGGGTGTGCTTTCAAGTGAGGCATCTAGCTGACCCTGACCCATGGAAGACCACCCGGCGGAACTGGTGAGTGATAATATTTGGTGACTCCCTGCTGCCAGGCACTGAAGAACCCATCTGCCAACCTGACCTGTTTTCTAAAGAATTTTGCGGGTGCCTGGATCCGGGATGTTGTGGAGAGACTGCTGACGTGTGTCCAACCCTCTGGCTATTACCCCAGATCTTCCTCCCTGTGGGCAACAACAGGGCAAGCTGGAGGGTATCACTAGTGACTACAGAGCTCTGAGGGCCCGGGTGGTGGTCTCGATCTTGTCTGCTGGTGAGGCTAAAGGGTGCAAAGAGGAGGGGGCTGATACTCTATGCCAACAATTGGTTGCAGAGTTGATGTCGGGCACAGGGTTTAGCTTCTACGACCCCAGACCCTATTTAAGAATCAGCATCTGCTGGGGATCGATGGGATGCACCTCACTAAGCAAGGCAAAAGTATCTTTGCCAGCAGGATGGGTGACCTGGTAAGAAGAGCTTTAAATTAGGAACGAGAAGGGAGAGAGAGAGTTACCAGTAGCCCCGTGAGGGAGTGATGGGCAGGACTGACAAGCAAATGGCCTGGGGTGATGATGGGCACAAAAGGGAATACAAAATCAACAAAACAGGACTTTGGCATGGTAACCACAAGTGTTGACATGTAGGAAAGGAAGTGCCTACAAGACATCATTATGGAAAAAACCCAGCAGACCCTTTATGTGAAAACAGCATGTTGGGGTGCCTTTCTGAAGCGCTGGTACAGTAATGCATGCAGCATGGGCAATAAACTTGAGGAACTAGCGATCTCTGCACAGTTGCAGGTCTACGATCTTGTTGGGACCATGGAGACTTGTTGGGATGGCTTACGTTACTGAAGTGCTGCAATGGAGGGAATCAATACCTTTAGGAAGGATTGGCTGGGAAAATGAGGAGGTAGAGTTGCCATTTATGTAAGAGAGTACCTGGGATGCATGGAGCTCTGCCTATGGATGGGTGAGGAGCCAGCTGAGAGCTTGTGGATGAGAATTAAAGAGCAAAACAGTATGGGTGACATTGTAGTTGGTGTCTGCTATAGACTGCCTGACCAGGAAGGAGAGGCAGACGAGGCCTTCTAAAGACAGATAGAAGCAGCCTCACATTCACAGACTCTGGTACTTATGGGGAACATCAATCACCTCGATATCTGCTGGAAAATAAAGCAGGGAATAACCTCCTCTCTGGATTGTTCCTGGGCAGCATCAGTGACAGCTTTCTGACCCAAGTGATAGAGGAACCAACAAGGAGATATGCTCTGCTGGACCACATACTCATCAACAAGGAAGGGCTCTTTGGGGATGTAAAAGCCAAATACAGTCTTGAACGCAGTGACCATTAGATGTTGGAGTTTGGGATCATGAGAGGAGGGAGTAAGGCAAAAAGCAAGATCATAACCTTGGACTTCAGCAAAGCAGACTTTGGCTTCTCCAAAGATCTACTTGAAAGAGTCCTATGGGATAAAGCTTGCTTTATATTTTAAAAAGGAAAAAAATATAAGCAGGCATGAATTAATCCAAAATACAAAGTGGCTTTCTTCATAAATCAATAAAGTACTGTTAATTGTTAGCTAATAAATACATTTTCTTTCTGAACATCACTGTGGTCAGATCTCCTTTTAACTCTCTTGACTGTTTTGTTTGGTACAATACATCAGAAAAACAGTATCTAGGACATTTTACATGTTGTACCAAGTCTGATACATGTATTGATCTCTAAAAGTCATGTGTCTGGGTCTCTCAATTACAGCAATAAAGTCACAATAAATCTGGGATTATGTGTAATTCAAAATATTCTCAATGTATAGTGTTTGAGAAACAAGCCTGCAGGTTTGATAAATGACTTATAGAACTTCTACAGAACTATATACACCACTTTCTTCTGTCTTTGCCCTGTCAGCATTCAGTTTTCATACTCCAGATAGCTTAAATCTAAACGTGAAGGTCCTTTGATGACCATGAATGCGTGTCCTGCCAGACCCTCTCCTGCCTTCTCTCTCTTTGCTAGTAATGGATAAGCATGAAGTTAATACACAGACAGGAAACAGTCCTGTATCTCTGTTTCTTTGACCTAAGTAAAAGATCTGTAGCTCTTTAGACCTTGTTCCTATATCTTCTGAGTTACAATATTCATCATTGTAGGCTGTATCCTTAGCATAGCACTTGCTCATGCAGTATCTGATTGCCAAGTTTCTCTGCAGAATCCTCATTCAGATCCTTCCTTGTGATTCCTGCCTGCATACCCACAGCTATAGCGTTGTTGTAGTTATCCAGGTTGGGCTCCAGGATTTCTAGAGACGGGTGTCAATGTTCAACTACCCTCAGCCACTTTAACGGTTACATTGTGGGGAACTGTGGGAAAGTGTGCCAGTTATTCCACAACTCTGCATAGACCCACAGACAAATCGTCACTGGAATGTTTCCACTGTCTCCGTAGGCAACCTCCCCAAGCTTCCAGTTTCCAAAAGCAAAGATTTTGATAACTGCTACTTCCAAGAAATTTTATCACAATTTCTCTCTTCAGTTAAGCTTTGCACTTAACAACTTTCGTGTAACTACAATCTCAAAATTGTAACACATCTACGCTAAGTCAGCTTATGAAAATGTTTTTTCAATGCTTGACGTGACTTATGGCTTCCCAGAGACAGCAAGCCTTCCTTTTTTTTTTTTTTTTTTTTTTCCCCAATCTAAACCAGGCTGTTTGTCCCAGAACTAAGATATTTTGCTGTAAAAGAGAAAAGACAGTGTCTTCTTTTCCCTCTTTCCCTTCAGTCTAGCTATTGTATTACTCATTGTGTCTGTCTAGAATGACAACAAATTCGCTTCATCATACAGCAAGAATAGGTGCCTCTGTGTCTTGCTATTATCAATTTCTGTCAGAGACAGGGGATTGGTTTCAGTTGCCGAAATAAAGGCACCTGGTGTCATTTTAGATGTCCTGTGGAATCCCACCTGACCTTCACCTACTGCTCTAGAAAGGAGCAAGTCTTTTGTAGGTCTCCTATGTCACAAACACCAGCTACCTGCACACGTCCCAGATACTTTACAGCTTCCAAAATACCACTTGACATGTATATTTAAGCAACTATATACCACACAATTAGTCATACTTGTGACGTGGTAGCAGATCCCATTCATGGGATTTGCCTTTATGGGACTCTTGCAAACCCCTGATTTCTTTGCAGATACTGTTACAGACCATTTCACCTTCAGTTAAACAAAATTCAAAATGACAAGCCTTGTTTCACTGGTATTAGTGTCTAATTTAACAAAGCTAACAAATATGTGCCTGACTTGCCAGAGTTTTTCAGTCAGGGTTTTTTATTATTTTCATGCTATTTGCTTCTAACTCGTTGAATTGAATATGATGGTGGCTAGTGAGTGCGTGTCTAAATCTGTACTTCCTTACAAAATGCTTGAACCTAAACTTTCTAAACTTCTCTACCCCTTTCAGACATTATTTGCTTCAGTATAAAACTCCTAGGAAAAAAAACCCCACAAACAAACAAAAACAAACAAACAAAACAGATTTAGTATGTACAATCTCATGTATAGTTCTAATGTCCTTCAGTAAAGTTCTTTTAGGAGGGTGAAAATGAACCTGGGAAACAGGCATGCTTCCCTTCCAGTTAATGAAAACAAAGCTGTACTATTCAGCTAAAGGCTGACATCTTTGACTTGTCTCCATTGATGGCATGTACACAAAATCCTTTCTGTATCACTTAAAATATTTCTACCACGCACTTGATTTTTTTTTTTTTAATTGCTGAAGTGACCTTCATGTAACTGGTTTTATATACTTTAGCCACTTAAGCTGGTCTTTTTCACTAAAACCTCATTTAAGTTGGTTTTGAAGGTAGGGAATATCTTCTCTCAGCCACCCATCTGGCACTCTCAATGTTTGTCTGAAGCAGGAAAATTTTTTTCTTGAAAATCATATCAATATACACAATAATTTGTTCAAGATTTTTCTTTACTGCATATTTTTTAAGCATTTTGAGAGTTTGTTCAGAGTGACTGTGTTTCCCCTAAATTTTTATATCATTTGTCATTCGAAACAAATTGCTTGATACCCAGTAGACTAACAAAATCTAGTTTTCTTGTGTCCTTTGCTTCTTTGCCTGTTCCCTTTCCTTCCAAACCCATGACACCCAGCAGGAGCCAACACGTGCCAAGGCCAATCCAGGCTACAGGGCTGCAGGCTGCTGCTGCCAAATGAAAGGTTGAGGATTGACAAGGCACCGAAAATGAACTGATCTTGCACCTGCTGGTTGTCACCTTGTTTCATGGCTGAAGAGTTCTGCACTGACTGTGAATCACAGATGCTTGTCAGTCTAAAACATCTATCAGCATATATTTAATTAGATTAAACAGAAAATCTAAACCCAGCAAAACATGACCTTTACTAGTTGTATCTTTCACTTACAGACCTTATTTCAAGGCCTAAGAAATTTCAGGAGTGTCAACTTCTTCCAAAAAACATGCTGCTAAGGCATTCACAGTATTTCTGGCTCCCCTCCCCCAGCTTCGTGTCATCCAAATATTGCAGGGTTGGCCTGTGACTTGGGTGATAAAAAAAGATAATTCCCTTATTTCCACAGTAAATCACAACTATATAAATCACAATTATATCCAGACTTAAAGACTGTAGAAGTTACTATTTGGCCATTTTAAATAAGGCCGTGTCAATCAAGAACTGGCTTAGGTGAGAACTTTGCTATATAAAACAAATAAATCTTCTAATAAAAAAAAAATGAAAGAAGAAAAGAAAGAAAGAAAAAGAAAAGAAATAGTAACAATTTGTCAAACCAGGTAGCTGTTTAAATCTTTCATATGTGGACATCTGTTTCTTAACCGTAGCGAGAACTGTTCTTATCAGAGCTGTATATTTGTCTACCTGCTATAATGTGGGGTAATGGATCCAGAGCAGCCTCACCTCTATCAATCTCTACCAGATTTGGCAGCTCCTAACACTGAGAATCTGCAGCTGACTTTTATATGACCAATTAATTCAACTGCAGCACCTGAGGATGCACGTGAACTACTTGTGGGGATAGTAAGGCTGAGTACAGCAAGGTGATGGGACAAAAAATTATCACCATTGTTGCAAGTAATCAGGCACCTTGCAATCCCCAATTTTGATGTCATTTTGCAGAATATTGTCCTCAAACATAAACACTGTGCTTTTGAAACAACCGTCAATCCCAAAGACATTTTAGCCATCGCTGGAAAGAATAAATGGCCTCTATTGACTGACAAAATACTGGAGCTCAGTAGAATACAGCCTATAAACCCATTTAAAATAAAAGTAATTACAGGCCTGCTCCTGTATATAATGTATTGATGGATTTGAAGTGGATATACTGAAGCTAAACCATTGTTTCACAAACGTGTAAATGTCTAGTGAGTCTGGATTTCAGCAGGCACTGATTACAGTTTCCACAGCCGCAATAAGGTACCAGAAACAAGTATGCTGCTGTTCCCAAGCCCGTTCTAGCTCTGGCACCTGACCTGATGTGGCTTTCTATAGCCTCAAATTAGTTGTAGGCTGCTGCTCATCTCACCTTGGTCAAAAGCAAGTAGAAGCTTTGATGCGTGACCTGAATTGTAAGGACGTACCAGGCTAAGCTGGGTGACAGCAGCATCCAGCAACTTGGCAAAGATATTACTAAAAAGTTGAAGAATAGCAAAGTATTGCTTTGTATCATGGCAATACTAATCACAGCTGGTAGAAGAAGACCGTGATAAGCAAGGCAAAAAAAAAGAGTGAGAAGCTGCTAGTTGCCAGATTTACTTTCTTCTCTGGAGCTCCCTTTTTCCTTCCTCATATTTTCTCAGCCTTGTAAGGTTTTTCAAGGACACTGTTGTATGGGGCCCTTTTTGAAGGGCTGCGTGTCAGAGCCAAAGGCATAAATGAAGAAGAAGAGGGTGTGCAAGACGGATTCCTTAGCACCGCCACAAGCTTCTGTGAAGTAAGTCTTGAGCTCGGCAATGACACATTTTTCCACACATCCCGTTTTGTTGCTGCTGCCGTTGTTGTTGTTGTTTTTAACTAGGGCAGCGGGAAAGCCTCTTGTAACGTGGACATGACTGAGTGCTCCAGCACAAGGAAGCAGTTTTGGGGAGCATATGGACAAGGTCATGAGATTTCTTAATGTCATAGTCTGTGATATTCGGCAGTGAAGTTTGCTAAAAGTTGGCAGTTTCACAAGCTATGAATAAGAAATTCCACTTGCCCACACTGCCACAATATCTGAACAGCCTGTTCTATATATTTCTTCAGTCCTTTGTACTACCAGATGCCATACATACATTATTTTTGCAAAAAAATGCACTCTTTTTATAGAGGTGTTTCCCATATTCTGGCAGAGTTAATTGCAATACAACATTCAACATTTATTTAGAACTTGGTTTTCTGTATTTGTATACTTTTTATGTGTGTTTGTTGCTGATTTATTTTAAAGTGTGATAAAGTCTGGAATTTTTTTATTTCTTCAACATGTTAGTTTTAGTATTTTTATTTCCATACGTATGTAGTTAACATGAGGTTTAGTATATTTTCTTGTGCAATAGTTATAACAGACAATATATGTATCAGCAGAACTAAAATGGATTCCAGTGAAAAGATCTTCTAAAATAAAAACATGATATGGTAAAATTATTTAAATGTACTGGAAATAGGACATACTTACCAACTTTTTAATTAAATGTTCCAAAATGGAAGATCCTGTGGCTTAACAGATGATGTATTTTTTAATACCTTCTTTTGACTCATTTAACCAGATTTGTTACTCTTATAAAATGGTTTAATTTTATCCTTCCTGTGTTGAAGTAAATGTACATTTTCCACCATGCTGCCTAAACTGAGTCAATAGAATTTTTATAGATCTGTTTGAAGTAGCATGCTTTTGCCTTTCTTCAGCTTTTCCTACAAAGGTATTTATTTCCCCATATACATACAGCACAATTTTAATCAATGCTTGCCTTCTACTGCAAATGGCTTGATTACTAAAGGTCTCAAGTGGAAAGCTATGTAGTTGAACTTGGAGAGACCAAGTTTCTTTTTTTTTTCTTCTACTAGAAAGCTGGCCTTCATCTTTACTTCTCTATAAACTGTTTTATCCATGGATGTCTCTCACACATTAATGCTATATATTTTAATTGTAAATTCTTTAATTAATACTAATTTCTTGGCAGAAATGTTATTTAAGCCAGCAACATCTATTTTCACTTAATAACTGTGCCATTAGTATAGAATTATCTCCACAAAAGCTGTACAGACAATGCACAAGTATTTGTATAAAAACATTAATCTTTGTAACAATTTTCTAACGTTCAAATGCATACAGCTATTTTAATGTATTTTTCTTAGAATACCCATGTTAAACATTGTCATCAATTTGAGTTTCACAAGGAAGCAGGTTTAATAGTAAAAAATTAATATACTAATTATTAATTTTGCAGTTAATGATTTGTACATAGGAAAAAAGAGACATTTTTCCTCTTTTTGATGTGACTGTATTTTTCTATTATAGTATTTATAAACTCCTATAATTTATTTTTATAGTTAAGGCCTCAAAATAACCATTTCATTTGACTCAGTTAAAGATCTGTTGCTTATATTTTCCCATTACCTTAAAGCGCAATCTATCTGTATTCCTAACATAGCAATATTATCCAAGCAGTAGATCAGAAATAATAAACAAAAATGTTACTGAGAACTCCTGCCTGAGCCAACTATTATTTTTTAAAGTTAGGAGCTTCTTTTTTTTTCCTGTCTGTTGCTGAGAAAGTGTGTTAGATACTCTTATTCTTCATTCTTATTACCCAAAATGAGAGCATGAAAACAAAGTCAACAAGGTGAAATAGCTCGTTTCTGTTCTGTGAAAGGGGATATATGGTGGCTGTCAGCCTAATAAGTGCAGACCACCCAAATGGATACATTTGAATCTGTGGATTTTTAACCCTAGCAACTGATTAGCCCTCTTTTTTTTTTTTTCTTTTCCCCACCATTTAACAAACTTCAATAAAAAACACACAAACAAAGCCATCTCCCTTTATATCCCAGTGGTGGAAACAATTTTTGCATTCCGTTGCTTCCAAAATTATTATAATTCTTCCTTCATGCTCATTCAGTCTTTCAAGCTATGGGTTTTCATACCCATTTTACACCTTGTTTGGCACCTTTCTTCGTAAGATATTATAATGTAATGGAGTCAAGCTACACCTTGAAACTTGTACTCAGGGTTCCCCAAGGTCATTTATCAATTCCAAACAGTCTTCAAAGTTCTTTCCAGCTTGTGGATGTCCCTAACTTGGACATTTATTGCTATTAGAATAATGTAACAGAAAAGGAAGAAGCAAAGGCTTAGTATAAGTTCTGATTCTTATTAAACTTATTCTTAAAGCATTGGATTTACAGCTTTTTGGAAAATGTCTATGAAATTCGTTGCCTGCCCATATATACCTTATCTAACCTGATAACCTTTTCCTGTAAAAGCATAGTTCTTCAGTGTTTCAGGCTATGGAAATGTTTCTGTCTCACTTTTTTTTTTTTTTTTTTTAATTTAAATGTCATATGACAAGCCCGAGCAAGACACCCATTCATGACCCTTAATCTCAAATTCCCGCTTCAAATAGTGAAATTTTCTGGAACACCTGTCTGCAACTCAAACATACAGAAGGTGGAAGCAGGGACAGGTAACCTGGGAGAAAAGGGTAGTCTAAAAGCCATGTAGGTTCGTCTATCTGCAGAGTGTTATGTTTTTGCTATAAACTGCATATTGAAAGGACTGAACTAGTACTGATGAGAAAACACTTATACAAATCATGGCAATCCTAAAGGGAAACTTTTTGAGTATCTGGCTTTACTGACTCTTTTTTTTTTTTCCTTTAATGGTAGCTAAAGGTCTTAATATTTTGTTATAGACTCAGAGGAATGGAGGGGTTTTGCAGGTATGGCATGTTTCAGCAATTCTTAGTCTAAACATCTGTTGATCCATGTTTCTACCAGCAACTAGGGAATGAGGGCACTAGGATAAATTAGCCACCATCACTCATATGGCCCTTTCAGTCCCACATGCTTCTCTTTGTGTCCTTCAGCACTCTGCAAACTCATGTAGGGCTTAACACAGTCCCTCATAAGACTTACATCCCAAATGTCTCAGTGCTTATCCACTTAACTTTGCTTTATTATTCATCATCCTAGCTTTACTGCTTCCTTTTGCTCTAAATCTTCTTCAGAAATTCCCTGCTAACAGTGTAAACATCTTGCTGTGTTATTAACAAAAGTCTGTTTTAAGAAAAGGGATTGACAAAGACAGAGTTTCCATCAGTGGGAAGAATGGGAAACGCCTGCAAGTGAGGAAACTGGTCAGAATCCACTGTTAATGGCAAATTCCATGAATCAAATAAATGGAACGGAGTAGTATTTTTAAGTGACATGCGCTAATCTGAAATAATTACTAACTCAATAGGTTTAAGGAAAACAAGAGCTGTTGAAGATATAGGTAGTTGTTCTGTAGAGCTGACTGAAATGACAGTGACTGAAACCTCTGGCAGAATTCAGTTTTATCTACCAACTGGAAACAGACTATCCACACAACATTCATTTACTTCTTTTGAACCTTTATACCTTATGAGACAGGCACATCATTTGACATACGAGCCATAACAGTATTAGCTCTTTGTTTTCCCGGTTATATTGACGAGAATATATGTTGATTTGTGTTTGAGTTTTATGTAAGCTTATAGAGTCAAAAATGTGAGTAGAGCTAGTAGTGTTCAAACAACCCCATTATTTTCGAATAATTACCTTCTGTGGTCTTCTATTTGAGATAAAACAGAAGAGAACACAGCAGGTTATTTTGGTTTTGTAGTGCTTATGTTAAACTATTAGCTGTTATTGTTGATTGCCCCCTTAGAAATAGTCAGGAATTGTTATCCTATGACACATTTCTGCAGTTGTCCTCATGTAGAATATACCCCTATGGTTTTACAGCTTGGATAGAGAAAACCTGTTTTTCTGCCTGTTCCAATATCATTCCTCCTTCAGATTGTAATAGAACTGCAATGTGTGCCAGTACTCGCTGTTGTGATGAGCTCTGGAGCACAGTTTGTGCATGCCTTCAGGAACTGGAAGACATAGCCATGTATAGTCAAGAGCCAAAAAGTCTTTTCCTGAAAGCTCTTATATGACTGAGGCTTCCGCTGCAATAGAGTACCGTGTACAAGAGATTATGGAAATGATTTCCCAACCTCTCTTTTGCTACCACTGAAGTACAGTAAATCTTCACTACATCATCACAAAATCCTATGGCTCTGTCTATAAGACAAGAACATGCTTTTAAACGGTAAAAAAGGAAAAGCTGTACAGTCATTTAAATACAGGACTTGTGGTTATATATTCAAATAACGAGACAGATTGGAGTGCCATGCACATAAAAAGCAAGTAATTCTGTTTATTTGAGATGGAAAAAGGGAATCTGAAGAGGAGCATCCAGTCTCTGAAAATTTCTCTGTGCTAAAGCCTTTCTTCATTCTATGATAAACTTGGACCTCCCATGAGGACAACGGTTCCCCACAAACTAATAGGACTATACTTCCCTTATGTATATGGAAACACTACTAGGGTTATTGTTACAGAATTACCAAATAATTAAATAATAGAGTCCTCCCTCCATCGGTTCTTCCTGTGATGTGGTCACAGGAATGGTTTTGAATACAGAAAACCTTTATGCTTATGTATAGAAATATATAAAACTTTTTTTTCCCCTGTTTCACTAGGCCTTTCTCTCTGCTCTTCCCCTCTTTCCCCAATGCTTCACATCTCTGCAGGTATCTTTGTGGCATTAACTACCATAGCATCTGACTGTCTCACATATATTAACAGATGGCAATTGACAGAAAATCTTCCATAAAATACTCATTTTCTGTAAAATGGCTTTTGAACAAAATGATTTTTTCATTAAAAACAATTGCTAACCATTTTTTTCCTGAAAATAAAAGCTGAAAAAGATAACATTTTCAGCCTTCAGATTCTTCACACGTATCCTTAAAAAAAAAAAAAAAATAATCAAATTAAAAAGGTTTAAAATTAGTCATAAAAAAAAAAATACTTTCCCAACCAGGTCTCAGAGGAGAGGCCAGTCTAATTCTCCTTTCTCCTTTGCACAGAGACACAGAAGGAGGTCTGGTATTAGTTAAAATTGATGTCCAGGATAATCTGAATGGAGACTTTAATTTGCTGCGGTGTTTTTAATTGTGAGTGCTGTCCTCAACAAAAAATAAGATGGTTATTCTTAGCAGTACTTTCAAGCAGTACTTTCAAGAAGTGAAAGCCCTACATGCTTAACCAATGACATATGGCATATCTTATTGAAAGACTTGTTTGTTTGTTTGCTTTTTTGCAACATTTTAACACTCTTCATCTCTGACAGTTTATGTTGTCTTTGGTCCCACCATATATTATCAGGGGAAGACAAACCATTAGAAGCAGGAGATATATTTATTCCTCAGATAAGAAGAAAAAGAGAAAGTTAGGGAAGAAAGATTAAATGCAGAATTTGTATTTAATGGTTAAATATTTATCAAATACAAAATCACCTTTTTTTTTTTGTCTTCAGCCATTTCCCATCAGATAAGGTTGAAATATTTCCTTTTATTCCCTGCCTCAGGTCACTTGCATACATTTTCTTTGGAATGACTGGTAGAATCATTTAATACTGCATAACTTATTTGATTTGAAGAAAAAAAGACAAGCAATAAAACACATGCATTTTACTAAAAAAGAAAAACACTTCCACCCTTATATCAATTTATTATGCTTTATTGCTTTCCCAGCCTTTTAAACTCTGTTTTGCTTTATGAAAACTAGCACAATGAGACCTCATCTCTACATTTCCATGTGGGTGATTGAGTCAATTAAAATCTCTCCACTGGCCTCTCTTGTGAAAGCTGTAGTATTCATTGCTAGTGATCACTTTTATGGGATAAAGGACATCAATACAAAATCAAGAATGGAAGGACAAAATAGCAAACTAGCAAACACAAGCTTTGATTACTAAAGAATTCAGGCTGAAAGGTTTAGAATTTCATGGTCATTTAGCAAAGTTTTGGTTCTGTCATAGAACAATTACTCAGTGAATTTGAAACTGTTTTTCTCTTAATATGGATCACATAACAGGTTAGTTGTGGTTTATTTTTCTCTTTCTCTTTCAGAGTGACATTTTGCAAAAAGATTTGCATATTTTGAAAACAAATGTCATGCTCCCTCTCTGTCACTTCCTCTCTTTCTCCATCATAATAAATATTTTATATTCACACAAAATATTAGTGTATTGCCTGATGAGTTACAGTCTTTCACTGCTGGAGTAATTCTCATTTGTCCTTATAAAGTCTGTTTGCAAAGCCAAAACCACTAAGATAAATTATTATTAATACTGTGTTGTCTCTACCAATTTTAGAATTAAACTGACTTTAAAAATTGATTAGGGGTCAATTATCTTGCTCAGGGTAGGATGTTCCATTTAAAGTGGTTGTGTTTGAGCCAATGTGCAAAAGTTCCATTTTCCTGCCTAGGGTAACCATATGGCTGAAACCAGAAAGCAGGACACTTATTTATGCCTCTAGGGATCCCAAAATTTATAATTCATCCATATATGTAAAAAGACGGAGAGAAGAAAAATCTGTTTCCATTTTGGATTGGTCCTAATCAAGAAGTGCCTCCTGAGAGATAAAACCGGCACCAAGTAGTATGATGGTGTTACAGATCACTAGTATGAATAATACCATTTTTTTAAATGGTATTTCCAGAAGGCTACTATTTCACAAGTTATTTCCACAGGAGATCATGTTGTCACACAGTGACATCTAAAATCCATTATGTAAGTGGAAACGTACCAGTGATTTCGGCGAGCGGTAGGTCAGCCATCACACTTCATGATAATCCCTCTACCGAGAATAACTTGTGTACATATTCTTCTTACACATAAAAACTGACAGGTTAAGCTTCTAAACAATAACAGGAAATCTTTTTTCTAGTTTTCTTACATGCAAGTAAATGTCTCCTTAGTTACCTATTAAGATTTAATTCCGAATATTGTGAAAGCTTAAACCCCTCTCTGTATTGAGAAAGTATTTTCCTTTATTTTGTTATTTGCAAAACAGATAAAACAAAATTATAAGATGATTGCCACTGTGGCCAGCTTGCATCTCATCTGTCTCCCTAAAACTGCTTTAGTTTATTGAGCAGTTCAAGGACCTCCTCTTTTTATTTAGTTTTCTCAAGTTTTTGGTTTGTATTCAAACCTCAGAACACCTGGATTCCGTGGTTTGTGATCTCTTAGCTCTCCAGTACTTGTAATATCGACCACCAGAAAATTTTAAAACAACATGTGTGTGTACATATGCGTATACAATATATCATGGCCTAGCAAGTAAACTACCACAAAATCACCACTAGCAAGTATATCTGTGATTATCTTGATCTATATCAAGCTATTACAAATTACTATCAGCAATCAATAATATAGTACCAATCAATATTATAGCAACAACGAATAACAGCAAAACCAGTAAGGTGTATTGCAGTTACTACAAACTTATAATTAGTGAAGTAAACTTGTCAACAATATCACAGCAGACGTATTTATGGCAGATTACTTCTATGGATATCTAGCACCGGTATCAAGTGAATTACACAGATTTCAGAAGGGGCCAAACCATCCCAGAAGGGAGGACAAACAGATCCCAGAGGGGGACCCAACCATCCCAGAGGGGAGAAGGACAAACCGAACTGACCCCAAAAGTGGGCCCAAAGGGGGACCAGTAAGACAGCGGGCAGGGTCTCACTTCAGAGGTGATCCATGTCACAGAGCCTGGGGTCAGCTGGGCGTCCCCCGTGAGAGTCCAAGATCTCGTAGAAAGTTCACATGGAGAGTCCAACCTGTGTAGGAAAGGGAAAGTGTGTGCAGCACGGGAAGTTCTCGGAGAGAGGCTCCACTTTGGGTAAAAATTAAATGCTTGTCATAAAGACATAAAAAGGCATAGGACATCACCCCTTTGAACAGCCAATAGATGCTCTTAATTTTGATTTTTCACCTATAACAATGCTGTTTTCTGTTCTTTCAGACCCATTGTATTTTCCTAGACTGTTGCCCCTTTTTCAGACAATAAGTTGCCATTACAGCTCCTTGATTTTGCACTTACTGGTGGTACCTGAGGATATCTCTGGTGTCTAGGTACCCCAGCTGTACTTCAAAGAGGCCAGCTCCACTTCTCAAGGATGTTTCTGCTTCCCAGGCCTAGTCCTGGGCTCACAGCTCCCAGGCTGGCAGGCAACTGCTCTGTCAGTATTCTTCAGCAGATGTTTTCTTCTGTTCAGTAAGTTTCCCCTTCTAACCAGGCCAACTTTATGGCTGCTCACATCAACCTCATTTTACACATTTAGTTATGTCTGCATATAAGTACTTCACTGATCCGCAGTTCAGCATTTTAATTAGTGTTTTGCACTTTCATAACCTAACATACAACCTTAGGAAGACTTAGCCTATAGTACACAAACCTATTATTTGAAAGTGTAGGCCCAGATTTGATTTCTAAACACTAGAATTTATGGATTGATTTTTTTCATCTTGAAGTCTAATTTTTAAAATAAAACATTTCAAACCATATTCTAACAGGTTGTAATACTTCATTGCGCAAAATAGTACCATGATTCATTCAGCATATTCCTTCCTGGTATTTGGGGGGTAGGAGATTGATTGCTTGTTTAATGGCTCTTCAATCATTCTGCATGTAAAACTTGAAAATTTGTTCTGTTTGTTGCTATATTAACTTCTTCCAAATGCATCTACTGCTTGTTCTCTACACACCTCCTCCCCACTCCCTGCAACAAAATTCTGGGTAAACAAGAATTGAACAGTATATGAAGTATGCAGCATAACACAAGTAAAATGTCTTGTACTGGATGTCAGTGAAAACATTCCTCAGAGTACCTGAACGATAAGTATGATTGTCCTCTATATCCTGTTATATGTGCATGGTAGCTTATAGCTTCAAACTTTGGTGAAACACTGACTCATGCCAATAGTTGTTCTATATTTCTTTCTCACACGTGTTCTCATGACAAGAAATGTGATGATAAGTCCCAATGCAAAGTGCTACTCTCCTATCCAAAATCTGATGACAGGAAAACTAGGTCGGGACTGTAGCTACAGCCTGAAAAATACGTGCATTTGGGAGGGGGGGGGGAAAGCTGTCTGGATCAGCAGAGGGCTTAGGATGAGGGAAAACCTCTACTTTTAAAGGTCTACACCTTACAGTAGCTGAGGTTTTGTGAGCACCGTTTGTGCCAGCAACTGGTAGCATGTCTCCAAACAGTGTGACTACTTGCACTGATTTTGTTATGAGCTGAGGTTTCTCAGGGAAGCAGGTGGCCCAAGAGAATAACCGTGCTTGGGGGTTTTGAATTATCAAGTCCTGAAAGATGCTGGAATATCTACTGATGTACCCGTACCTGGTTCACCTCAAAAGATCCTGAGGCTGGGGCCATGTAAAGTCAAACAAGGACGGTAGGAAGAAGACATCAAAATTAGTGAAGATAAATCAACCCTGTGAATTAGAAAGAGCAAGAACTTGAATGTAGCTCTCATAAGGGAGTGGTCTAACCCTTTTAAAGCTATCATCTGCCTTGGATTCCTGTTCATTCACTACAGGTTTGACCAGAAAACCAAATCCAGTAATGAAAAGCCTATAAGAAGTGTCATGCAGACATGTTTTTGTGACGATCTTCTCTTTTGACAAACCAATGCTGTTAAGGAGACATTTTTATTTTCAAATATCTAATCAGCTTCATGCACCTTTCCCCCAAGAATGAGTGCACACAATTACAGGGAATGAGTGCTCAGGAGGGCAGGGTGGTTTTCTTTTCTGAAGAATTTTTCCCCTAGTAGTCATATAGGATCATGTGAAATATATTTTCTCTCAAGATCTATCTGACAATTATATTGCATCCATAATAGTGCCCACAAAAGGTGTTATATTATTCATACACAAAGTACATTTTTTGTCTTGCAGAGTACTAGCATTTGTTTCAAAATACTATTCTTTCCATTATTTAACTCCTGTTGTTATGCTTCATCCTTATTAGTCCACAGAAATAAGTCCGAGGGCTGTCAGTGACAGTAACAACACAGCAACATAAGAGGCAGGAGGTTCATTTTTGATTCAATAGTATCATGTCAAGCCACTACATCAATGAAAAGAAGCCATGTTCTCATTAATGTCCCTGTAGAAGAGAAGGAATCTTGGAACTGAGATGATCCTGCTAGAATTTGACATAAACCTGTAAGAAGACTAGACATTTCATTCAGGGGCTTAAGATCACTAACTAATCTATTCCCTGCTGAGTCTGGCCCTCATCTTGTATTCTAGGGATGAAGAAGCAGCCTGTTACTCTGCATGTCCTCTCTGGACAAGTTTGCTTACAGCCTGTAGTTGCATAAGAAATTAATATGTTGTACTTAAGATTTGAGCCACTTCACTCTCCCAGAGCTGATGCAGAAGTTTAACTCTTAGTCACTTGGAACAGAATCTTACCTGAGGTAATTCAGCACATTTTAATTGCAATGAAGCAACTTTATATGAGCTGTTGATCCAGCTTAGTATAACTAGGTATCATGAAAGAGTGTTCACTGCAGAATTAACCTTTTCACACTACACATAGGTGGTCTGAGCTAAACAGATTTTTTTTTTCTTTCCCATAGTCCCTTTTACTTTCTGACATTTTCACGTGTGCACTTTACACTCTCTTCACCTAACACATCAATAGAGAACAATTGTGCTAGCTTTGATTTCTGCCCACTTTGAACTAAATCATAAGGTCATAGCTCAATTTTTATCAGTCTTTCTTTTTTATAAGAGAAAAAAATCCAACACATTTTCCATCTCAGTAATACAAATATATCCTGGAAATCTGCATAAAAACTATTATAAAATCAGTATATTTGCAAGAAGAAAAAAAAAAAGAACAAAGCAAAACAGAGTAGTGGAATTAGCATGAAAGAGAGCCAAAGATTTTTCTCTGATCCTTTGCATTTCAAAGTTCCCTCAGTAATGGCTAAGCAAAATTTGGGGATTTGATTTCTGTAGTTGATATTTGTTTAATCAGAATGTGAATTCCATAATGTCTGGAGATTTGAGTGAGGCCATGAGATGTGTTATTATGTGATATTTCTTAGTTAGGGATAATTAAAATTTTGTTCCCCTAAATGTTGATTCTACCCTGGAAGAAGACTGAGAGTGACATATTTGTCGCATCTTCTATGTGACTATGACTACAACAAATTAATGTGGGTTATGGGTGATGTTTTTAAAAGCAATTTCTACCAATTTAGGCAACACTTCTGAAATTAGATGTTTTTAATAGGAGCTGAAAATGTTGAAAACATTGATATAGGTGCATCTACATTAGTGTTTTATCTGGTATCAAAGGTACTATTTGAAGCAAACTGCTTGGTTTTCCCATTCATCATATTTTCGTACACATCACAGCGTAGTCTCAGAGTGCACTGTCTGGATTTCCTTTGGATGCAAGTAAATCAGATGTTCTCCAGCAGCACACCTAGAGCAATTCCATTACTCCTATCCATCAAAACCAGGCTAGAGACAGCAGTAGTAAAAACTCTCTGAAATTCTGATAATATGGAAGTCAAGTCATCAGCACTAACAGGTTTGGTCTACAGATACAGTTTTATTGGTTGGCACTAATTTCCCTCATTGCCAGGTCAGAGGTAAAACAGGCAAGTAATTTCTTAATGGACCAGCCTAACTTCAAGGGAATAATAATTGTACCTTTTATGTGAATATATGAAGTTACACGTAAGCTTTAGTTGTGGCCATCTCCCAGTGACACAGTGGCATAATGCTAGCCATATCTTTTCTTTCCCTTTAACAGAAATTTGTATTGTTGAATAACCAGAGAAACTTTGAAATCACTCCCCAGGCTGACCCTAGTTCCCTAACCACCTTTCATACAATTAAGCCACACTGTCTCCTAAAAAAAAAAAAAAAAAAAAAAAAGCGCAAAACCTGTTGTTATTATTGCAGGAAGAAATTATTCTCTCTTCTCTATTCATTATTCAAACATGCTTATGTACTGGCAAAATTCCTGAAATGTTCCACGCTCATTGTGTATATGGGCATTTCTTCTGGTATTTTTTTTTATTTTCCCAATTATTACTCTCAGAGCTCCTACATTTTTTTTCCGCCTATTTTTATGAAAATATACCTGAAGTCAGTAGTCACTACCAAAAATTAGCGTGTCTTTATTTTTAAAAATACTAGTGCTAAGTTCATCATACTGCTGAGCACAAATATGCTGAGCACATTCCATCCTTTTGTGTAAACATTGCTTCATTCACATCTTTTCTGACAAAGCCTGGCCGACCCTATAATATATCTTCTAGTGCAAAATCTAACCTTCTCAAATTTTAAAAGTAATAGTTTTTACTTCTTTTGTAGAATGACACCTGCAACAGTTTGTTATCCTTAAGAAAATTAACTTTTCCAAAATACCCATTTTGTTGTTATATACAAGAAGTAGAGTTTCAGTAATTGACCACTATTCATACAGAACTTATAGAATTTGAAGTATTTGATAGTAAGATGATTGTAAAGGTAGTTCAGCCGACTTGACACCTTGCAGTAATATGGGCTTTTTTGAGGCTGTATTTAATCCAGTTACAATCCTTGTTGTGTTTGAGTGAAGAGGTAAACATGGAGAAATCTTTCTCAGGTTGCCTCATGTCTCAGAGAACGAGGTTTTCTCCTCAATAGCTGAAAAGTAATAGCAAATTACTAGCACAGATGGGAGAATTTTTGATTAAATGCCTTTTCATCAAAATATGCTGAGGCTAAGATATTGAGCTTTCCAAGCTCATGATGCTCAGCAAGGTTTCACATAGAAAGTGTCTGAGGCCCAAAGTAAAATCCCTGTGTCGCTTCTCCAGAGAGAACGGAGTGAAAACACTGACCTTTTTTCAATTTGGAGGTGTACACTTCAAATCTTTTCCATTTTATGAAAACATTGAAATGTTGGTGGGTTTTGTTCAAAGGAAAAAAGAGAGAAAAAAAAAGAAACAGCAGAGCAACACTTAACTTGAAACAGTGAAAGGAAATAAAGTTTTCATTCTCTGGCCAGTTCTAATATGTAATTTACTTAGTAATGCTCTTTGATCCATGGATGACATTTCTAGCTAAGGATTAGATCATTAGACCACTTTGGATTGCTATAATTTTTCATTCTGTTATCTAAAGTAAGCCAGCCTTCGCATAAACAATGTTTTAGGAGAAAACCAGAGCCTATAGCTGTCCAAAATAACTAGTAGAGCAAACTGAGCAACAGACTCAAAACACAAAGGATGGCTAAATTTCCTCTCTCTTTCAGACCTTCAGAACTAAATAGGCATAGGGTCAGAGATAATTTCACTGTGATGATCCCATCTGTGTAGAAGACCATTAATATTGACGTTACAACAGTAACTCAAAAGATATAACTCTACGATTTATATGTTTATTGTTTCTTTATAAAAGGGGAAAATGGCATTTTTTGCTAATATGCTGCTTTTGGCTGGGATAGAGTTAATTTTCTTCACAGTAGCTGGTATGAGGCTATGTTTGGGATTTGTGACCAAAACAGTGTTGGTAATTCAGGGATGTTTTCGTTCCTGCTGAGCGGGGCTTACCCAGAGCCAAGGACGTCACGCTCAGCATGGAAAGCTGGGGAAGAAGAAGGACGGGGGGACGTTGGGAGCAATGCCGTTTGTCTTCCCCAGTCCCCGTTCGTCGTGCTGGAGCCCTGCTGTCCTGGAGATGGACGAACTCCTGCCTGCCCGTGGGAAGGGGGGAATGGATTCTGGGTTTGCTTTGCTTGCCTGCACGGCTTTTGCTTTACCTGTTAAACTGTCTTTATCTCAACCTGTGAGTTTTCTCACTTTTACCCTTCCGATTCTCTCCCCCACCCTTCTGGGGGGGGAGTGAGCGAGTGGCTGCGTGGGGCTGAGCTGCCGGCTGGGGTTAAACCACGACAGCTAATGAATATACATAAAAATCACCTACAGTGGAAATTGTCAGAGTAAATACAATTAAATAGTGATTATCTTTCAACAGATGTAACAACAGACAACTACATAAAATGCAGTTCATTGGAGAAAATGACATTTTCTTCATTGCCAAGTCACCTGCAAAACCACAATACACATTATAAAACAGTTACCTTTTTTTTTTCTGTGAAAATGATGATAGCTATTTCTACACCAGCTGTTTGATACCTTCCTTTCTTGCAAATTGATTGAAGCAGTTTATATTTTTAAAGCCTTCACTTTCCCAAATTAACATATGTAAATACTGAACTCCATCCCCAGGTGGAATCTCTATTTATTTATTATTGTCCTTGTAGCATCCAGAGACTGACATAAAAGTGGAGATTCTACTGGATTTGGTTTTGTACCAATACATAAGAAAATATGGCTCCTGCTTCAAGGGGCACAGCACAACATGTTGGAAGAGCAGAAGTGAATAGATTAACAATAGCTATAAACACGGAATTGTATTCACTATATAATCATGTGTTGGTTAGTTAAACACATCATGATGATCCCCACACCACTAGGAAATCAGCAGTCATACACACATACATACATATGTGTGTGTATATATATATATATACATACACACACATATACAGATATATGTATATGTACATATTCCACTGGTTTTCTGGCTGGCAGCTATAATGAGGTATCATTCATAAGTGTCAAGCATGAACAGAATAATGAGCAGAGACCTCACTGAGAACAGGGTTTCATGCAAAATTCGCTTTGCACGGAGGAGGTAAGATGAAGTGACGCAGGCTGACAGCATTCACCAGTACAGCAGTTGTAATTGCCAGATTTAGTGGGCCGTGTAGACTAGCGTTAGAAACAAAGAAATGATCATACCAGACAACAAGGTAATGGAAGCTAAGTTTGGACAGACTGGAATATGAGTACCTGAGGTTAGTAGACAGCACAAGAAAAAGGAAGGTAAAGTTAAGATGTGAGCAACAGTCAATTGTTCACAGGGTTGTTATTGCTTGCTCTGAGCAACAAAATGCAAGTATGCAGAATTACTGTCCTCAAATCACCCAGGACTTCTGGAGGGGTATATATAAACCAAGAGAGCAGGAGTGAAAGAGCTGGATGATCAAGGACAATGATATTGTCAATAATGCCAAAAAAAAAAAAGGAGTAAATAAGTAAATGGATAATTTTTTATTTTTTTTTATAAAGACCATCAGTGGTTTCTTTTGGGCAATGTTAAGTTTAACTTCCTGAAGAAGCCTCCAGCAGTACACATAAAAAGTTGGTGGATGGATTAGATAGAGAAGGGGTATATAAAACAGGAGAGTTCAGAGTTGTGGAAACAATATTGAAAAGATGATAAAGGCAGTATCAGCGTTCTCACAGCATGCAGCAGCAGATAGAAAGACTGGAGGGCAGGACTTGCATCAGATATAAAAATGAGACACACAAATTTATTCATGAGGACTTTTCTTATATTTATCAAAATAAAATCATGATATACAGTTGCATTAAGGCAGTAACTGCTTCTGATGTGAACAATGTGAATTCCTCTACTGTGAGATCAGAGGTAAAGGCTACCTTGCATGTGTGTCCATAGATGCATGCTGGCACACAGGTTGTGCGTCTCCTTAGTGTTCCCACAAATACTTTTCAAAGTTTTTATTCTTTAAGAAATTTTCCAAGCTCAAATTTAAGAGTTAGAATGTGTGCATTTGAATTTAGAGCTGACTGTTATTTAGCTGAAAGTTATTTAGATAACTCTAATTTTATTTCATCTAATAACATTGCTGACATGACCCAGGTGTAACAAAAAGTGTACAATTAATTTTAGATCTGGAGATCTTAGTTCAAAATAGAACAAGCAAAACAATTGTATTTGGTAATTTCCTGTATTACTCAGTATAAAAATCCTTTGCTAGTCCTATTGGTCAAAAGATACTTTATGGAAGATGCCATTTATTGCTAGCCAAATAATTCTGGGCCTTGTAAAATATTCAGGAGAGCACTGGTAAAGTAAAAAATGCACTGTAGCACTCACCCACTGGGTCCCTTTTCTTCAGGGATGGACAGAGCTACTCCCCTAGCAGAATATACCTATCTTAAGGGTACACAAAAACATGAAGGGCTAATGAGGTAGTAAGCTAAGCATTAATATGCTGACCCACTCCCGGTGAGATAGCCAGAGAGCCTTTGATAGCCAGGAAGTCACCTGGGAAAGCATTTCTGCTTCCCCTTGAAATGTGCTGAGACTTGGTGATGCTGAATTGCCAACTTTAAATTCGATATTTTTTTCCATGATGTGTTTCATGCCTGTATTTTTCCTCTTGAATCCTTGAGCTCCTAACTACTCTCTCAGCAATTATACTTATCTGCATATCAGTCTTTTTCTATTATGCAGGGTTTCAGCTTGCACACCTCACACTGAGGGGGGGTTGGCCCTGGCTGGACACCAGGTGCCCACCAAAGCCACTCTATCAGTCCCCTCCTCAGCTGGACTGGGGAGAGAAAATAGAATGAAAGACTTGTGGGTTGAGATAAGGGCGGGGAGAGATCACTCACCAATTACTGTCACAGGCAAACCAGACTCGACTCAGGGAAATTAACTTTATTTATTACCAATCAAATTAGAGCAGGATAATGAGAAATAAAACCAAATCTTAGAACAGCTTCCCCCCACCCCTCCCTCCTTCCCAGGCACAGCTTCACTCCTGATTTTCTCCACCTCGTCCCCTCCACGGGAGTGCAGGGGGACAGGGAATGGAGTTTGGGGTCAGTTCCTCACACCTTGTTCCTGCTGCTCCTTCCTCCTCAGGGACAGGACTCCTCACTCGTCCCCTGCTCCAACCTGGGGTCCCTCCCACGGGAGACAGTCCCCCATGAACTGCTCCAGCGTGGGGTCCCTTCCCCGGGCTGCAGTCCTTCAGGCACAGCCTGCTCCAGCGTGGGTCCCCTGTGGGGTCACAAAGTCCTGCCAGAAAACCTGCTCCAGCACGGGCTTCCCACCAGGTCCCAGCCTCCTTCGGGCAACCCCCTGCTCCGGCGTGGGGTCCTCCCCGGGCTGCAGGTGGAGATCTGCTCCCCCGTGGACCTCCCTGGGCTGCAGGGGGACAGCCTGCCTCACCGTGGGCTTCCCCACGGGCTGCAGGGGAATCTCTGCTCCGGTGCCTGGAGCATCTCCTCCTCCTCCTTCTGCACTGACCTGGAGGTCTGCAGGGCTTTTTCTCTCACATGTTCTCACTCCTTTCTCCCAGCTGCTGTTGTGCAGCAGTTTTTCCCCTTCGTAAATGTGTTCTCCCAGAGGTGCTACCACCATCACTAATCAGGTCAGTCTTGGCCAGCGGCGGGTCCATCTTGGAGCCGGCTGGCATTGGCTCTGTCAGACATGGGGGAATCTTCTCACAGAAGCCACCCCTATAGCCCCCCTGCTACCAAAACGTTGCCACGCAAACCCAATACACACTGTAACAATTAGTAAAACTGAGCCAAGGTCACAGAGCTATGAGGCATCAAAATAAACCTTGGATCACAGACACCTAAATCATGGGAATGAAGATTACAACAAGGTTTTCTAGACAGCCAGAGAACAAGATTTTTGCCGAAAACAATATTTTCTTAAAAGGCAAATTTCATTTTCTGATACTTTTTGTTGTTGTTCACTCTAATTCTAACAAAAATTCACCAACATTTCCCCCCCTCTCTCTAAACAGTAGCTTCTCCAGCTCTCAAAAGCTTCAAATTCAAAATAGGAAAAAAGGTTTTAGAAATTTAGCAAGCAGTTACAAAAAGAAAGTCAGTGCCTTTCTGCAGCAGTAAGTTCATCCTACCTGAAATAAAACTTCTCCAAGTTCCAAACTGTTTTCTCCTCCAGTTTTTAATTTTGCTGTTGATGTGTCTTCCTCAAATCCATCACACTCTGTGTTATGAACAGATTTATGACCTTTTCCAGTCTTGAATTATGATTGGTTTAGTGCTTAAGCATCATATGATGAAAAACTTTCATACCTGCCTGCCCATAATCACAGATTTCTAAACAGGGTCAAGGAATTTATTGAAGACTTCCTGTTATTTTCATCATCTTCTGGACATTTCTGGTCCCGTCTAGCAAAGTTGCTCTGCTTCACTGCAATTTACTTTGCTTTATTTCAATGTTCTTCCCTAAAGTTTTGTGTTCTACTTTTCTTAAAAAAAAAATTAAAAAATCGCTTTATGTTCCATGTTCTCTAGATGGAAACATTAAGTGGTGTGCACATTTGGGGAAAACAAACAAAAAGCACTTTGATAAAGCAGTTTGGGGATATATAGATGGAAAAGTGCCAAAGTAGAAAGTGTTCTTCACAAAGACCTGAGAAAAAACGTATAACTGGAGGAAAAATTTGCAGTTTCTTTGAATCAGTAGTAGGAAGCCGGAGAGGAGTAACAGGGGAAAAAGTTACTAACTGGACCTGTGAGTTGTGCCTTCCAGGCGATGCGAGTAAATGATCTGAAGGAGCAGTTTGTTCTCCCTTTCTGCTTCCCCCCATGTGGAGAATTACATCTCCCGAGTAAGTGGACAGTCCCACTGACTGCTCATTCAAATATTCAAGGGAAATTTTAAGGATGACTATGTCTTCCACAATGTCAGGAATGAGAAGCAGTAGAAAGGTGAATGGAACTCCTGAAACAGACAGTAGATCAACAAAATCTGATTTGTGAGAGCAAGGGAGAATAATTGAACTGCTTTCCAACATTTTTCCAGGAATGCAATTCTTTAAAATACATAGAATTTTGGGGTCAAATTATTTGTTCTTTGCATTAGTCATTTCTTCTAATCCTAGATTTTTTTTTATCAATCATGGGATACCATCATATATCACAAAGGGTGGTTGAAAACAAACAGAAAAGTATATAATTAAAAGAGCTCTAGTACCTATGCCAGCTGCAATTATACCACTTTCCCGTAAGGAGCTAGTCTCCCATCAATTTCTGTTTCAAAACTTCTCTCTAGGATGTCTTCAGTTGTGCTATTAAAATAGTAAAAATTATGTCTAGTGTGTAGACTACATAAACTTTAGAAGTAAAAATTAAAAGATACAAATGGGGCACATGCCCATCAGAAGACTCAAAACATTTCCAGGCTGTGACACTGAGGAGTAATTAGGAATCCCTTTCATACTGATATGTGACCACAAACTGGGACACAGTGAATTACTTTGTGCCAGTAAATCTCACAGTGCCAAATGCCCCAGTATCTTTTGGCTATCTTACAGATAGGCATGAAAACTGTTTTGCATATACCCTGCATGTCTGCTCCCTTATTTAAATTGAATTCAATTCCATTAAATTGAATTACACATGAATTGCTTACTTTATAACAGCTAATTTGTAAGTTGGCTTGAGGATGGGATGAGATGGAAACTTCATCTGCAAATGTCAGAGAAGGACCAGTAGCAGAATAGAAAGAGGAAAGAATCAGAACATTATATAGGATATTTGCTTTTCAAAAATTGGCTGTTGGGAACCTTATTTTGACCTTTTCCTTGCATTCTATCTGCAAGAAGAAAAGAACAGAAGTTTTATTCAAAGTATTTTCCACATTGCTTTCTAATAAAAATTATTGTACCATCAGTGTGTTTCACAGATTGGTGTCAGTCAGAACATAACTAATTCATATAAACATCTCTTGAGAGAACACATTGCTCCCATTTACTCCTGTTTTAAAGTTGTATTGCATTGGGGTTTTTTTATTTCTTTGCATATTATTCTGGCATGGTGTGTATAGTAAAGACATCTTAAAAAGTACTCTTCTGCTCTCTCAATTTTTTTTCTTGCACAAAATGCATAATCAACGCTGTGTAGAACTGACTGGCTGCTTCCAGCTCTGTCAGCGATGCAGAGAACGCAGGTACATGTCAAACAGCTCTAACCCAACTGAAGAGTTAGTGCCTCTCTTCATCTGTGTGTTGAACTGGAGGCTGAATAATGAATATGCTGCATTTTATTGCTGTTCCAAAATGGGTTTTGTTACAGAACTCCAAAGAAATTTCAGAGAAACCACGTAACATAGTTACAATACTTACTAAGTCCATTGATTGCTTAAGTTGTGTTATGTGTACGTTGCTTAAAAATTTAAATATCTCTTTAAACAGAACAATGATTCAGAGATATTATACATTATCTTTGGTGTTCTGTCTGCAAATGATTTAGTGTTTGCAGGTCTTGTAAGAAATAGCCAATGTATTTGAAGTCCCCTTGGCAGAGAAGAAAACAAAAAGCCTCAATTCAGTTACGTTATTTTTAGACATTAACTCAAGAAGAACGGAATTGCCTCTCCCAAAAGACTCTTATAATGTCTGTGTCCAGGTAACCCTAGCAGAGAAGATTGCATTAAGAGAGATTTAGTCATTTGAATGTTGTCTTAAAGGTCATTCCTGCCATTTACACAGTCTCATGGTACCTCAGTGTCTTCAAAGATGCTATATTCCCTTATTAATGTAATTATCTAGCAAAGGGTACATTTTACCATTTAGGCACTAAGTTTGAAGGAAAGGTAAAATTGTTTCAGTCTGCATTGAAAGGTAGAAGGAGGATAGGTTATCACATAGTGACCAGCCATTTCCAGCTATCCAACCTTTCTACACCTATCCACACCATACGGACTGCAATCCTTGTTGCACACTCACGTGTTCTCTTCTAAATGCAAATCTATATATAGTTGCAGGTAATTTAAGGAAGCAAATGTTTGTTAAATCGCATTTCTTTCCCTGGTTTGTCCCTGGAACTCAAGAAACTAGGTATGTACCTATGGCAGAATTAATGGAGGGAAGATATCAAATTAATTTTCAATAAGAGCTAGAGGGTTTGAGTATCTCCATTTTCAAATGCTTGACAAAGGTATTTTGAAAGAAAATTAAGGGGTTTGTTTTCAGCAATATTCAGTTTTAGAAAAACAAAATCGTATTACTTATTTCCAAGCAAGTTTTGAAGACCTGAGATAAGTAGAACAGTAGAATTTCCCTGTCTTTTCCTCTGCTTCATCATTTACATCAACAAATAATTCACAGTGTAAATTGTCTGGTTAACTTAGTCACTTTTCATACAGTACACAAATTTGAGAAAAGTTGTTTTTATTTATCACTCAGAGCAGAATAAATCAGTATTACATCATTGGCATGTGACATTATTGATGGCAAACAGATTTTGCAGGAATTTATTACTTAGAATATTTGTGTTGTTTATAAACAACAATTAAGTTTCTAATGTAAATAAGCATATTTAAATTCCTAAAACAGTTCTACCTGTGTATTTTCACATGGTACTTTAAATACACCATTTCTATGAACTTGCAAGTTTTCTGTGAAAGCAAACATAGATCATAAATACTATCTTTGTAAACCTGGTTTGAAAAATCAAGCAACATTCATGAGCGGTTTCCAATATTTCAAACTTATAAAAACAAAGCTATTTGCCAAACTGATGAATCTTACTTATGCCTACCTTCCAAGTTACTACTGTAGTTGAATCAGTCACATTTTTCTCTTCTATGGGAAAGTGTTATGGGATTACAATAAAAAGGGTTTGATAAGGTAACAGAGGCTTTTCCAAATACTGTGAGAACTTCCACTAGCATACTTCATTAGATTAAATTGTTTTGTACAAGACAATAATAATTTCTGGAAATCTGGTTACTTAGTATGCATAATGAGCTTTACTCTTTTTTGCCCAGTGTGCAGTCACTAAAACTTGAGGACATTTCTTGTGACTTGCTGCCCCTGGCAGTGTAAGGGACAATACAAAGCTATAAGGAGGTAAAGAGCCAACATTGTTTAACATAAAGCCAGTAAATACCAAATTCCTTTTTTTGTGTGTATTCTTAAGTAGTTTATGAGCCAAATAATCAGCTGATAGACAGCATGACTTTGTTGAAGCTAGCTCTGGCTTCTTGGTCTTACTTATTTTAGTTTGATCACGGTTAAAATGACAGCATTTGAAAATTAGGGTCTAGTATACATAGATTTATAGCTGCCTTCTAATAAATGCACAACTGGCATACAGGATTATGTGTTCTCTAAGCAACTGAGATTCATATTCACTCAGACAAGGACTGAAAAACAAGTCTGTTTAAATATGCCGCATTAAAAGCAAATGCTGCTGACAGCAATTCCTCCTGTAGCTCAGTATGTGAAATTGTAAATAGTCTGACAAGCAAATGAACTTTATGGTGAAAAAAAAATTAAATAAAAATAAAAATGAAATGAAATGAAATGAAATGAAATAAAATAAAATAAAATAAAATAAAATAAAATAAAGAAATCCAAGGGAACATTTTTATGAAAATCCTGTGAAAATAGCAGATCTCTATTCCTTCAAATCCATAAAAGTTTTATCTCTTTATATCTGAGCGATTTTGCAGTCACTGAAAAAAAAAAAAGTTGTTTAGATAATAAAACAACCAACCCTTCCAGAAGAGGATTTGTTTATTAATTGACATTTAATAATGTCCCTAGTCAGTTACAATGGACAAACTGTATTCAGTGATATCAAATTACTTCAACTGTGATTTTTATCTCCAGATCCTTACAGATATTACAGCTCTTCTCTTTAAATATACTTCCCATTACTAAAGTCAGAGTCTTCTATGACTGTGATGTTGCATTTTTCAAACTGAGAGATGGCCATCTGACTATTATTTTGTTTAACTTGTTCAGCGTTCTGGTTTAGATAACGATACATTTGTTTAAAGCCGCCCTGTTTCAATATGTCATTTGAAGGTGAGAAACCAACAAACTCATGGCTACAGTATGACTTGGACTGAACAAGATAATGAAGGATTGTGAATTTATTTCCAGATTATTTACTCTGATATTGGAACCAGTTGCATTTTATTGACTTAAAGAGTCATTACATATTGGGGGGGGGGGGGGCTCTTTTTTGGGTTTGTTTGGTTGTTGTTGGGGTTTTTTATTAATGTTGCATAGTTGGGGTTGAGGGCGTGCAAGAATTTTTTTCTGGTTTCCCAATCACTGGTCATTTCTACTGAGATTTTGCACCCTGATTTGAGGTTTCTGTATGGAAGGGTCGATGCACATTCCTGCATATCTAGCCTCTCCTTAGTCCAAGTGGAGATCTAATCACAGTTGTCAATAGATCCTAGAGAAAAACATTCAGCTACCTACAGGTGGATACCTGACTAGGTAGTCAACCAAATGCCTCTTTGGATAAATTGAGCAGCTCAAATTATAACAGAGGCATAAAGACTGTACCCACCTGTAGACACCTACACTGATGATACCAAAATTCACCTTTCCACATCTGCAGGTGAAAGCCAGAGATGAAAGAAGTCTGTGCCCAGATAAACCCTTCCTCTTCAGATTACCTGAAGATCCACAAAGTTTCTGCATGACTACGTCTAGTGATGATGCTGACTAGGATGATACTTCAATTTTTAGTGGCATTTATACCATTAAACCCTACATAAGCATTTTAAAATAAAATTTCACTTATTGAATGGATCCAGAGCACATTGTTATGCACTAATTTATTACACTCAATAGGAAGTAAATTATTTACAACAGTTCTCAGTGTCATTCACTGTTAAGCAAACTAAAAGTATTTGAACATTTGTACACTGATCAAATGAAAAATATTTCACATCTGTCATAGTCTATGATCTTTTATTTCAAGTAAGAAATATGAATTTCTTTTTACATTTTAATACATGGTAGTAATTAACTTTACAGTCTACATAGTTCATTTCCATAGGTGTGTTTCATTTGAATGTATTCATAAAGTTGATTTACATTTAGATAAATTCTTTATTTTAACTGCATTAAACTTTCAATCTATGTTTCAGCAATCTAAACTCTAGTTTGGCAAGTGACAATGATCTAACAAATAGTTTGGCCTGATATTTGTTCATTGGGTGAAGAAAAAATAAAGACAATACACCTCAGTTATGCAAATTCTGATTTCTAGACATGTTGAGCAGATTTAGGAAATTATGGAAGTTGATCCCACTTGAGGATTAGGTGCTCAAATATAGTGTAACAGTTTGAATTATAAACCATATGTGAAATATAGTCTATAAAAAAAAATTATACTGTATCATCCTTTCTAATTATGTTTTACCACAGATAAAAATATGACTGTGAAGATTAAATTAAGTAATTGCTCTTGGGTTGTCTCGGGTAAACCACATAGTATTTTTGTAGTATCAACAGGAAATAACTCAAATAGGTTATAATTTGTGTTTCACGTGTTGTGAAATGTTGTGCTTCCATAGCCAATGTCAACAATAACTTATTGCTGTTAATTTCTATATATTTATATAAAACTCCTACTGGTTTTACAAAGCCATAAATTTCTGTATCAAACTTACAACAATTATCTGTACCTCCATCCAATTATGCTTCTAAAATAAATGCATAAGGCAGTGGATTCTTCTGTTATTTTTTCACACAGCTCTAGCTGATATCTGGGAAGGATTTTTTATAGTCCTTGTCCAACACTGAATTCATTCAAACATAAAGCAATGGAAGGAGTGATTGAGCTGGCATTGCCATAGCAGGGTGCATCTATCTCTTGCCACATCCAGGAGCTCTGAGTCTATTTGCCTCTGTTCTAACCATCCTACACTGATGCGAAATGTTCATCTGAGCGATTCCCTGTCATCAGGTTCTCTCCAGTCCCTTTCATCCCAAAGATCTCCTTCTGGGAATGAGTCAGTATAATTGAGGCCTCTGTGACATACTCGGAGGTAACAGATTTGCACATGATTTTATTATTGAATCTAGGTCTTTTAAGGTTCACTTTAATGAGAAATCCATCTTCCTACCCATAACAACAGCCACATTTGCTTAGCTCCAGCTTCTTTTTGCATCTACCAAAGTATGCAGGGAGCAGAAGGTGGTGGCTTATTGCACGATATTCAGCTGGCAGAAGTCAATCATATCCTAGTAAAAATAAATGTAACTGCAGAGGGAAAGACTGCTGCCACTGAGACTGAGAGGCAGAGAATGGCAGTAAAAGGAGTATTTGTTCAGCCCTGTTCTAAAAGGCTATCAACAGAAAAATCCCCTTAAACCTGTGGCTGTAGTAACAACAGCTAGACCTCACTCTTAAGAGTATGGCAGTTAGGGGTCTCAGAAATGACCTCACGGGTGACTGGTAACCGGAGTGTCTGTTTTTGTAAGGACAGTGACAAGCTATGTTCTGGATAGCTTGAGCCTGAGCTCCCTTCCTGGAATGTTGCTCCAAGACACCCAGAGGAGAAAGTCAACCAGGCTTATAAGTGAAAATATTATTGGGACAATCAGTGTTGGATATATGAAAGAATAAGAGAGGAGAAGGTACAATAACACAATCCCTTCTAATGTGAATCTCCCCAAACCTGGCATGTCAGCATCTCTCTCCAGTCGAGTTGTCCAAATAACTCCTCAGAACATGTTTTCCTTAAGATTTGTTCAACATAAGATTTACTGCTCTCTTTCCTAAATTTCAGTCACGTACACGTACCAAGAAACTGATAACTCCATGGATGATGATGCCACCTTCCTTTGAGTATTGAGCTGAGATTCTGGAACACAGAAACCCTAGACTCCCACAAGTTAAAACTCCAGATTTTCCAAATTATAAGGAAAAATCGACCTGCCTAATTTACAACATAGGCAAAACATTTCAAATGAAATGGGGTCTTCCCTTTTTCTATAGTAGCCCAAGTACTTCCTTGACATACTAAAAGAAGAACAGCAGGCATAATTTTTTTGGTTCATTGAGCAAACTGAAAAATTATTCAGTTCAGATCAGCCCAAAGATAGGGTTTGCATCATCAAACCAACATAGTAAAATAAAGGAAAAAAACCTCACAATGATTTCAGATGAGAGTACACATAGCTACTTTTATTTCATTAATAAGCCTTCTATTCTTCATCTCATTTTTGACTAAAATCTTTTTCCATTCTTCATAGAAGAGATGGGGACATGAGACATTTTAAATCCTTTTTAAAAAAAACCTTAATTTGTCTGAATTCAGTTAATTTCCCCCCACAAATAATTTTGTTTCTTTAAAATGCATTTATTTGGTGAATAATACCAGTCCAATATCTGAAAAGAACCAAAATTATTCAATTTGTATAGTAGCATTGATGACAAAAGTTACTGGAAATGGAGGTGAGAATAAGTAGTAAAGAAGAAGAGTAATACAGGGTGGGGTTTGTGTGTTACAGCTATTTATCTTTAAGACTGAAAGATTTCACTTTTGAATTTTATAAAACCTACCCTATATATGTATGTATGTATTTATGTATGTATTACATTGTCATAATACTCACCCAACCCATCATTAATTGGCTGACTTCTTTTGGAAATCTAAACAAAAACTACTCTAGAGGAAAGATCATGTTGTGATGAAGAGGGAGGTCAAAAGAAAGAGGAGTGGCAGACTGCTGAACCCAAGATAACCTTGATATCACTTGTATGCCTACTTTATCAAGTACACCACGTTGTAGCAGCCAAATGAAACACAATTTTTCAAAGCAATGCCAGCTGTAAGCAAGACCTTTCAAGGCAGTGTAAGCTTCCATGCACACATCTCTCAAAACATTGTAGCCTCTAAAGCTCTTCACATATATTACAGAATTTTTGTTCTTGGTAAAGATGCTTAAGGACATAGTGAAGTGTTTTCATTCCTTGATTATGGATGGTAAAAAAACCAGATCAGAAAGGAGAAAAAAAAAAAAAAGAAAAAAAAAGAAAGGAATGGAAAAAAGGATGGGAAAGGAAAAAGGGAAGGGAAGGGAAGGGAAGGGAAGGGAAGGGAAGGGAAGGGAAGGGAAGGGAAGGGAAGGGAAGGGAAGGGAAGGGAAGGGAAGGGAAGGGAAGGGAAGGGAAGGGAAGGGAAGGGAAGGGAAGGGAAGGGAAGGGAAGGGAAGGGAAGGGAAGGGAAGGGAAGGGAAGGGAAGGGAAGGGAAGGGAAGGGAAGGGAAGGGAAGGGAAGGGAAGGGAAGGGAAGGGAAGGGAAGGGAAGGGAAGGGAAGGGAAGGGAAGGGAAGGGAAGGGAAGGGAAGGGAAGGGAAGGCACAACAAAGTGCTTAAAGAAGTATGTTGCAGAAAATGGGCAGAGAGTCCAAGCTGAATGTCTTGAAAATGCCTTCTCACCTGTTTCCCAGCTCAGCAGGTCCCTTACTCCAAATTTTTTTCACCTTAATATTCTCCAAACACAAAAAGATTTTTCTATTGAGTTAGTACAGAATAACTTCAGATTGGATAAATTATAACTATCCTCAAGGATGTTTAGGGGAGTGTGATTAGAAATTGGAGGATTTCAGTCTTTTTATGCATTCAGTTAAATTCAGGTAATCCTGACAAGCACATCCATCGTCCCACACTGCTAGTCTGCAAATGAAGTGCATGGGAATGCTTTATGCTACAGTTCCAGTGGTAGATGGGTGTACATTGTTCTAGGCCAGAAATCACATGCCTGCATTAGTGTGCACTGCCCAAAAAATTATGCCCTGCTGTTTCCTGCTGCACAGTTTTGATACAGACAGAGCAAGCTCAGATCTTTTCACCACTTCTATATGGAAATGACTAGGATGACACTTGTATACAAATGACCCTAATAGCACATGTTCCCTGGATCAGAGAACCCCTAAATTCCATACTATACAAAAGCAAAACTATTAGGAGCAGTCTGTGGCATCCCTGAAGTTTAATCTTGAAGTTGGAAAATGTGTATGTGAAACTCTTCAAATTTTCCCCAGATTTATTATATATCCACAATGAGGATGCTGGGCTAATGTTTTAGCCATTACACTGTTATAAAAGGCTGTCTCAGATTTCTTTTTCTTCCGGGAATATCTTAAATAGACTGAAATCTCGGGTCACTGAATAGAAACTGTGCAGCTGTTTTTCAAGTCCATCCTGAAATGATGTGCCTTGACTGACACAAGCAGTAGCTGGCAGAGGAAGAAGCTGGAAGTGCAGACCAGACCGTCTAGGTCCCAGTCTATCCCTCCTGTCTGCTGGAAGTCTCAGTTGTCCTGCTGCTCTTCAATGCTGATGTGGTTCTTTGGGACACCTTCAGCATTCTGGAACTGAGTTTATGTTCCAGCTCTGTTATTCCGCGGCCTGATTTTTATCTCTGTTACTCTGTTTCTTGATTTTTTTCCTGTGTAATCATCTTCGCAAAATTCTGAGTATTCCTTTCCTGCATGACTCCAACATTTTGACAATATTTATTTCCTCTGAGGATTTCTTGATGGTTTCAATACAGCAAAGAAAGCAAGCAGCCTATGTTACCACACCAGTAGTCTTTCAATCTGCACCATAAAGCTTTCGTCCTTCTGCAACAAGAATTTTACATACAGTTAGAGAACTCAAACCTGTGAAGCCCTAAGTTTTTCTTCAAAATAACCAGAGGACACAGACATTTAGAGAAAAGAATGAGTACCACACATTTCATTTTGGGGCGTAGCAGGCAGTAGATTTGTCAAAATTCCTAATTAGAAAAAAACCAAAAGATAGTAAATACAAGAATCCTTTACTGAATTGAACTTCCAGTCCCCATACAGCTTTATTTGCAATAATCACTGGTTGATCATTGTAAGGTTTCCTCCAAGGTCATTAAAATACTGAGCAAAATAATTTACCTGTGTGAGTATAGAGACATCTGCAGTGGTGTATCTCATTGCTCCCTCCAATACTAGGTGGATGCTCTTTTTTTCATATTAAACCACAGAAACTGAAAAAGAGCTTCCAACATTAATTTATTAATGCGGAGGAACTTATATGCATGATTTAATGGGGAAACATATCTATTAACTGACCCCTCTGTGGTTCTTCCTGTGGAAAGAGGGTATTACTTTCCATCTATGTGACTACTGCTGCTAATGTCTGAGACTGTTGCAGCCTTAAAAATGCACAGTTCATTCTGCAGATGGTGATAGCTCTACTAACACTTCTATTGTTAGTTTGAAAGTCAAGTGATGATATGTGTAGGTGTATGTGTGGGAGCAGTGCAAAGAATTACAAGGCTTTTCTCCCACACTAACGATCCACATGGAAAAGAGGGCCTTATGAAACAATGTTCTGTTCCTCTGGTATTTTTAATCAGTCTGATATTTTGTTAAAATAGCATTTTATTGCACAGCTTGTCATTTTTCTATCTAAGGAGTATCTTTTTAAATTAAAAAAAATCTTTTATGCTTTTTCTTCACATTTTGATATGTCATCTTCTAAAAAAAAAATTAAACTGTGTCAAAGCAGAAAAAATAGCTGGAAAATTAATGATTTATCCTGACACACATGTAATTTACTCTTCTAGGTTTTCTCAGCAGTTATGCATTTGTTGGACCTGCTAGTAATTAGAAGTTCCTTAAAAGACAACGCCTGACAGTTTTGTAATCTCTGTAATTTCAGTGGTGGCTGCAAAACAGGAAATGTATCAGTATTTGATTGTAAACATATCCTTCATGGTACAGTCAGATGAGGATAAGGCAGATGGCCTGGACAACCTAGATACATACTTCAGCCCTAAAATGGCTTTCTGCTTGGTTTCTACAATTAATTCAGGACATTTTAGCATCCTTGTTGGATTTTCATCGGTTCTGGTTGCCCACTCAAATTTCCTGTTCACTCTCAGTTAGGAAAACTTTTTTTTTTTTTTTTCCTCCCAGGTAGGATATGAATTCCTGCTGCACCACTTTGTTTTTTTGGTTTGGTTTTTTACATACATATATAAAAGAATGTGTGTCAATATGTACATATATGTTTATATGTGCATACACAAATGTTTTGTGCATAGGCAAGAAGAATAGGCATGCACATGCATATATGTATTAATTTTGCTTAGGTTTTGGGTCTTCTTCACATGTTATATAAGCTTAGGTAATAGGAAAAAAATGACTCCATTCACATCTTCCCTCATCGTCCTTCTCTCTTTCATTCTTCTGTTACTCTTGTTCCTGGGTCCAGCCATTGTTTCTCAATGGTCAGAAATAAGCTGCTTATCTGTGCATTTTGAATAATGAGGGCTCAGAGAATCAGCCTTAGGTGATCTGTACTACTCTTATTTTTTTCTTTTGATGGCAACTGTGGTTATATCCACTGTGAAATGTCCAACAAAAACCTATAATTTATTAGAATCAAAAGAAATGATCCAATCACATGCCCCCATGTAACTACATCTATTTTAGATTTGTCTAGTTTTCAGTTGAAAAGTTTAGTCCAAGTCCATTCAAAACAATCTTGCCCATGCCCATACTGTGAAATGAAATGTGTGTTTTATGTTTCCTATTGGAAGGTCTTTTGGGGTTGGTTTTTTTTCTGGAATTAATCTTTTATTAATAAAAAAATGTTAGTTTCATTTACACTGATGTTTCTGTTAGAAAACTTTCTTTAAGAAATGTATTGTTCATTTAACTCCAAAAATGCAGACAACTGACAAATTGTCTTTTACTTGAATTGCCAGGAACATCAGCAGAGTAGGGAACCTCTCCTGGAGCACACATTGTTAAGTGACACAAAGTAACACAGTACTTAAAAATGGTGATATACATCTGAATTATTCACCGTATATTGCAGGTCCATCTTTTCTGTAGACTTGACTGAAACAGATCTCTGCTGGCACATAGGGATTGTTCAGCATTTTGACAGTGATCTTTCATAAAGGAATTATTTCATCTATTTCTATATACTTTTAAAGTGTTTTTTAAGTCACCTACTTGTCTCACTCACTAGCAACTCAATGTACTTACATTTTTATAATTAATTAATTACATAACAAAATATATCTACAAGGTTTAATCTCTTTTCCAGCTGACAGAATAAAGCACAATTTTCACTTGATCCTAGCAACTTATACATGCTAACTTTGCATTTGGCTTTACAGACGTAAGTTTTACTTTGCATCATTATTTTTTGTACTCCTGTCGGGTTGGCACATGGATTTAGGAGGGGTTTAGGAGAAAAGGAAAGCTGGTAGTCAGGAAAGAACCTTGGATAGCAGGTTTATAATGTATATAAGAATTTTGTGTAGAGGATATGTGGAAAAGTTAAAATGTGGTTACACCTGACTATAAAATCAGAATGATATCTAGGTGTAGGGTTTGTGGGTTTGTTTTTTTTTTTTTTGCTATTTCATTGTAATGAAAGAAATATAGTAGGAAAAACAGTAGAATCAAATATAAATAAAATATTGTCGATCAGTTAAATCTGTACAAAGAAAAACAGTTCCTAAAAGAGCCCATATATCAATAATATTCTTGTCAATAATGTGAAACCAGCCCAAACAGCATGCTTTGTCCTTTACTGCTCAGCTGCTGTATTTTTACAGATGGTGACCAGAAAGTGACAACTATTGTGTTTTACAATAACTTTTGAAGTTTTGATTGTCTTTCTCTATTTTCTCCTTCTCTCTCTCTGAAAGTAAAGGCCTTCAGGGAAGGAGGATCAAGGGACAATTGTGTATGATTCTGAGACATGACTCAGACAAAATGAGAATAATTTTGTCATCTTCTCCAATCTTCCAACAGTCCACAACTAAAGTGATGTAAATAAAACATTTTTATAAGTTTCGAGTTATATTTCAGTGTTTGGTTTTGAGGAGAAATACAACCAAGCAAAAGAAAACCAAACAAGAAACAGTTTTGCAGAAATGGGAAATTGAAGTCATGTGAGGACATAAATCAATATTCAGGAACATCATTTTCTAATAGATCAGAATCCCTTGATAATTAGCATCTTGATTTCTTATTCATTATACAATGCACTTTAGAGTGCCTACTGAGATCCTGTCTCCTGGGACTAAGCACTACATAAACGCATAGTAATATTAGATTGAATTCTCAGTCTGAAGGTGACAGTTTAGTCCTCTAAGTGTACTTATTCAGAGAGGTAAGAGATGGAAAACATCATCTTTTTCTGTCACTTGCCAGCTGCATCCCAGACTAAAGTGAGAGAGAAAGAAAACACTTACTGACAAGGTGAAAAAAGAAAGGGAAGATCAGGTGAAAACATACATATACCCAGTGAATGCCCTGACACTCTGTCTGAAGACCTAATCTACATCAGGTAATTGTCTGAGACAGATAACATCCTCCCAGTTCAGAGTAACAGAGGCGAATATGACTGTTATTACTAAAACTATTGTTTATCCTTCTGGCTGGCCTTGTGCAAAAGCTAGAATATGACCACTGAAACATAAGCCAGACAAAAATGGAGAAATGTAGTTGTCTTCTCCCATTTTCCCCACAGGGAAGTGAAGCTTTGTGAGTTTACACCGGGGACTTGGGCAACAGAAGCCTGTGACACATCTGAGAAAGATCAACTACAAGACACTCAATTATTATCATGTCTGAACCTTGAAGTATTTTGTAACTCCTCTGGCCTCAGCTGTTTGTCACTTTGCCAACATTCACAGAAACCTGCAGATAAGCAAAAAGTGTATAAGGTTCATCAGATGCTTCCTTATCCTATCTTAGTTTGTCTGAACTCTTTCCTGCTAATAACATAACATTTCTGCCAAAACTTTCATTGATATTCATTGTTTCAGCTGATTAGTTGTAGGAAATGAGCCCAGAAAAAAATGACATGTGATAAGTGGCTCAGAATTACATGCCACAAGCATCTGGGTTTTATTTAGCTTTGCCTTGGTTTGAGATTCATATGTTATGCAGGAAGAGCAGAACTTATTTTCTTCCCTGGTTTTGTGTTTTATGTTTCTTTGTATTGGCTACAGCAGTTACTTGCTGTTCCTTTGTGAAATGAAAGTTCTAATACAACAACTTATAGATGATGAAAGTCTAAAGGTTTCGAACAGCAGTTACAAAATATTGTTCTCGATCACAGTTCATTGAAGCTGACTGATTTTTTAAGAAAAATATAAAAGAAGAAGTTTCACTATTGATTTCTCAGTGATTTTTGTGATCAGACCAAAATCAACTTCCGTTGGTGATCCTGTTGCTTTCATTGTTGTTTGCCTCACAGATTAGAATTTTTTTCCTAAATATTCCCATTTCAAATTCAAGTTTGGAAATGAAGTCTCATTACATCCTTCTAAATTGTTCAGTAGGATAAGATAGACAATTTTAGTGCTTGCCATACCCTATGATTCTGTGTGTAACCTTTCAAAATCCTGCCCTTGGCTGCAATGCAGACAAGTAAGCTGAGGCCATTGTTTGCATGGTTTAATAATTCTGCTGCTGGCAAATGAGTCAGAGACTTGATTATTCTGTGAGAGTTGTTTTGTTTCTACAGTTCTAACAGGAGTGGGAAGACTAAATAACTTTTATTTTTGCTGTCAGTTACATGAAAAGATTGGATCTGTTGATAATAAAAAAAATACGATGTTTACATGATTTAGTAATGACTGCATTTTGACATTTAATGCAGAATGCATCTTGGAGATAAAGGTGCAGGTGTTCCTATTATTTTACTCGGTATTTATGTCAGGTTTAGGGATTACCTCAATAAAAGAAAGCCTTAAGTAACAAAAATATTACACCAAATTTCCCATGCTTCTTAAAATGTGAACAGGTTTAGAAGTGCAGCTGACAGAGGGAGGGGGTGGATAATGAAGCTTAGATTCTTCCAGGATTTGACCTCCAGATGAATTCTGTTTTCTTTTCCTAAGAGATAGAGTCTATAGTAACATATTTTCATTTCTTTACAATATTTCATTAAGTTTTGCATTGCATGTCCACATTATTCTACTGTCAATCAGGGTTGCAAATCATAGTCGTGTGTGTGTTTGAGTGCCCTGTGCCAATAGATACATATAGAAATAATTATAGTAGGTGTTAAAAGTTAACAAAGATACTAAAGATAACTCCTTCGTCTTTCCCTAGAATAATGTTTACATATTCTAACAAATGTCTCCATTTTTCTCCAACCCATAGAAGAAGTTAAGTTTGAGACTTACCCTGGAAAAGTACTGGAAAATTGTCCATCCAGTTGAATAATCCAGACCAGTACTTGCTGTTGTAGCTCTTACATATTTTATCTGGTTAATTCAATTCATGTTTTTAAAAAGCAAATATTTGAAAGCTATATAAATGTCCTGTTTATTACTAATATACTTGGATATCCAAAAAGTCAAGATGTAAAGTTTGGGGTTTTTTCTAAATCGAAATCTATGTAAAAGTTTTCCTTGGAAGTTCCAAGACCATAAAAAGTATTCAGGACATTCTAGGCAATAGACATAGTACCTTCCTTTTTCCCTGTGGCATATTAAAATACAAATCTGTTAAATTGCAAACTGTCTCCCAAATTCATAGCTAATTAACTCAATGATATGTCCAGCTGCCAACACTGAGGGCAAATTTTGCAAGTGAGCTGAGACTTTCAAAATATGTTTTTATTTTTCATGTGCTGTTGCTTAATGTATAGATGCAATCAGTGTAATTTAGCAAAAACATGTTTTATAGACAGTGGGGGGAAGAAAATGAGATACTGAAATGCTAAGTGGAAACAGGTGAACAAATTCTGTTAGGAAATTAAAACCAAAAAACTTGTACTTTTCACTCCCACGTATCCTGCACCATGCATTTATCCCATTCCCTTGAAGTATTTATCAAAACTTTAACTGGCTAAAAAAAATTAACTGACCCTGAATTTATTTTGAAATGAAAATTTGAAGTATAGTTTTAAATTGGTTCCAATTGTGAAAAGAACAGTACAAATTTTGACAAGATCAAAGGCCTGATTTCTGTCTTCTTTAGGTAAGTCAAGGATGATTCTGCAGGTGTTAACTGGTATGCACATAGTGTGAGAGTAAAACCAAGTCCCTAATCTCTTTTAGCCTTAGCCATTTTAATTTTGTCCCTCCCACTAGCTGAGTTATGCATGGAAGTGAGTGTGAGGCCCGTTTACTCCCCAGTCTGTAATTTTAGATGATTAGCTGCCCAGGAAAAATATTGAGAAGTAATCTCAATTTATTTTAGGCAATCAGAGGGAAAAAAAAATGCTAGCAATACCAGACAGAATATGAGATAGCAGATTATATAATCAGGTCATATTCCCCAAGCTTTAGAAACGCTTTTTGAAGTTAATTTGGGTTGTAGCTACTTTTTTTCCACAGCTCCTCTCCCACTGAACTGCAACAGGCTTTTTCCTTAATGGCTGATATAGACACAGTTCTGTCTGATTGGTAGGAGCACTGTCTGCTTTTTACTGCATTTAACACATGCATGTTCTTTGCCTCCTGAGAAGAATACATGCTGCATGTAATGTTTTCATAATGTTTTGCTCCACACATGTTTATCAATACTATTAATTTCATCCAGTACTGTTAATCTCATCTATTAATGCATTTTTTAGATCTTGGTTATTCATTTAATTGTATGGCTACACTTCTGGTGTTCACTAAAACACCCCTGTTTTCAAAAAAGGAAAAGAAACTTAATTACATGTTTCACTGGTACCACTGCACTGGTGATGCCTCAGTTAAGCCTAACCAAACAAGTATAGAAGGGATATGATACTGTTCAGAAATACATTCGCTTTGGCAATCAAAATCAAATCAAATTATTTTAATCATTCAAGTAGTGGAATAGTCTTCTAAATACAATGGTGAGAGTAAGGAATTAAGTCTTTTTTTAGGAAGTAACTTGACAAATTAATGGCAAACAGTACATGTAAGTTAAAAGGAGAATGCCTGAAGATGAGTTACATTTGGGATATTTCCACTGTGTTGTTACATTCTGAATCGTTCTTGACTGCTCTGCATTACATTCACAAACCATTAAACCTCTTCTTCAAAGTTTTTATTGGTTGCTTTCTGGAGAAAGAAAGAATCCTCCTTTCCTTGATCCACAGTGAGGTTTCTGGGTTTTTTTCATCTCTTCTCAGGTACTCGCTATTGACTACATCTATATATGTTATGGACAGGTTCTTCTAAAGGGATTTAGTTCTTATTAGGCTTCTTACGTCCAGCTCACAAACTTAAATTGGAAGCTAAGACCAGATTTGTACAGTCAAAGTGGATTTTTTCGTCTTCTCATATTCTAGTCGTAGGTCAGTGGTTTTTCCATTCTCGGGGCATAAAGGATAGCCCTCTTCCTAGGTTATCTGGGTGTGGAAATACTTGGGTTTTCACCTTTTCCATTGCACTTGTGCCTTTTACATTTATTTGTTATATATTGCGTATTTTCATCTTAGCTGCTGATTCTAGAATTAAGTAGAACATACTTTAGCTATTTTTACTGTTGAGAATATTATATCAAAAACATACCATGAGACATACAGCAGAAATAACCAAAACATTTAATTTTGCATCTATCATCTTCCTTCCTTTTTTTCCTTCTTATTCCATGTTTATGAACAAAAGCTATTCCAAGAAAATTAGTGACACAGTTGTGAATGCAAAGGTTCACAGAGTGCTGAGAACCTACCAAGTTAATGTTAATAGCTATTGTATAAAAGCTTTCAATTTAATTTGAAATGAGACTGCAAAGTGAGTCATATGCTGAGATATGCAAGAAAATAATTTATTTCTCAGTAATGGTGGAATGCCAACATGATAATATTCACCCAGGAAATCTTTAGCAGTTAGATGTGTTTAGGTAGGTAAAAAGATGTTAATTCAGTTGTAGAAGATAAAAACCCCAGTAATTCTTCTTACATTAGGCATTTACTTCCAATGGAAGAATTATAAAGGTTTTTTTTAGACATAAAATAAAACCAGTGAATGAAAAGCATCAGAAAAATTCCCATTGTATTCATCTAGCAAAATCAGCATTTCCTCCATAATTTCTTCCATGTTTTCTCTCATCAGCAATGCCTTGAACAACTCAGCCAAGCAGTATGGTTTCATAACATGCCTAAAATTTAGAAAGATTTCTTTTTCCATTGGTGTTAATTAAAAATTTTGTACTCACATACATTTGGAGAATAGAATAGAATAGAACAGAACAGAACAGAATAGAATAGAATAGAATAGAACAGAACAGAACAGAATAGAAGACTAGACTATTTCAGTTGGAAGGGACCTACAATGACCATCTAGTCCAACTGTCTGACCAATTCAAGGCTGACCAAATGTTAAAGTATGTCATAAGGGCATTGTCCAAATGCCTCTTAAACGCTGGCAGGCGTGGGGTATTGACCACCTCTCTAGGAAGCCTGTTCCAGTGTTTGACCATCCTCTCGGTAAAGCAATGCTTCCTAATGTCCAGTCTGAACCTCCCCTGGTGCAGCTTTGAACCATTCCCACGTGTCCTGGCACTGGATCCCAGGGAGAAGAGCTCAGCACCTCCCTCTCCACATCCCCCTCCTCAGGAAGCTGTAGAGAGCAATGAGGTCAACCCTCAGCCTCCTTTCCTCCAAAGCAGACAAACCGACAAACCCAGAGACCTCAGCCACTCCTCATAAGACATTCCTTCCAGCCCTTTCACCAGCTTTGTTGCCCTCCTCTGGATGCATTCGAGGACCTTCACATCCTTCTTAAATGGTGGGGCCCAGAACTGCAGACAGTATTCAAGCTGAGGCCACACTAATGCTACATAGAGCAGGATCATCCCCTCTTTTGCCTGGCTGACCACGCTGTGTTTGATGCCCCCCAGGATGGGGTTTGCCCTCTTGGCTGCCAGGGCACACTGCTGACTCGTACTGAGCCTGCTGTCAACCAGCACCCCCAGATCCCTTTCTGAAGGGCTGCTCATCTCCCCATTTATAATTGTGCCTGGTGTTACTCTAACCCAGGTGCAGAATCTGGAACTTTGACTTATTAAGTTTTATCCCATTAATCATAGCCCAATGCTCCAGTCTATCCAGAGCCCTCTGCAGGGTCACTTATCCCTCAAAAGAGTCAACAGCACCTCCCTGTTCAGTGGCATCAGCAAACTTGCAACTGGTGCATTAAGCTCCTGCATCCAGATCACTGACAAAAAGACCAGTCAGGCGCTCTCATTTCACCCACTCTGTAACTCAGGCTCCCCGCCTGCCCTCGCTCCTCCATCAGGGGGGAAAGTTGGGTGGGAGAGGCTGGTGCTGGCACATCCCGGGAGCAGGAAGTGCTACTGCCTGGGAGGCAGCATGAGATTCTAGGATTCTAGGATTGATTCTAGGCTTCTCTTCTGAGGATGGCGCTCTGATTTCCCGTCAGGCCGGGCAGTCGACAGTCTCTGGGTGCAGTGCAGGTGTGTAACTACCCAACGCAGGCGGGAGGAGCAGCGGCGCGAGCGCCCGTATATGCCGTACACGCCCGAAAGCGTAAGCCGCTTCTCCCCCAAGGCTGCTCGCCGCCGGCGCCGCCGCGCGTGCCAGGGGCCGGAGAGCCCGGGGCGACGGCGGTGGCCGGCCGGGCGTGATGGCGGTGGCCGGCCGGGCGCGGCGTGGCGTCCCCGTGGGGCTCTGGTGCCTGTGACAGCAGAGAGGACGCATCACAGAGGGCCGAGGCCAGGGGTGCCGGCCGGCGGCGCCGGCGCTGCAGTCCGTCTCGGGCTAGCGGTGAGTGGGGCGGGCGGGGGGAAGGCTCGGCCGCCCCGGCCCCCGGGGGGGGTTCTGAGGCCGGGGCGAGGGCGCAGCCGCTGCGGGGAGCACCTCGGGCAGGGCGGGCGCCATCCTCGGGGCTGGGCGCAAAGGGGCCCGGGGCTGCCGGCCACGGCGAGCGGCCGGGGAGGGGCTGCGGGGACGTGCCCCCGTCCCCGCAGCCTTCGCCAACCTTCCCCTCGGCCGGCCCCGGGCCCCTGCGTCTCCTGGCCCCGCCGCCATCTCCCTCCCGGCCAGCCCCGCTGAGCCCCTTCTCTCCCTCCCTCCTCCTCCAGACCATGGCTGTGGGCATCACCCACGTCCTGACGGTGCTGAGCATCGCGCAGTACGCGCTGAGGGCGGGCGAGTGGACGGACGCCGCCACGCGAGACCTCCTGCGGCAGCGTGAGGAGGAGCAGAGGCAGCGGATGAGCTGGCTGCCGGAGGAGATGGAGCAGAGGAGCCGGGAGCCGCGCGGGTTCGCCCAGCAAGGCGCGCTCCTCGCCGCCTGCCAGCACTGGTGGTTTTGGGCCTCTGCCGAAACCCTGCTCCTCCTGCTCTGTGGGCTCTACCGGCTGCCCAGGCAGAGGAGCGCCGGCTCGGACGGCGACGGCCAGCAGGGAAGCGACGGCGGCGCGCAGGCGGCGGAGAACTGCCGGGCCCAGCCAGACCCGTACGGCAGCCCGGGTCGAGAGCAGCCTCCGGGCGAGGCGGGGGCCTCCGCCGCACGTGCTACACGCTTCCCGAGAGCGACGTGCTGAGCCAGGGGAGCGGCGGGCAGCGCCGACGGAGAGCGGAGTGCCCACGAGGACACCACCGCCGGCCGAGCGACCACCTGCCGCTCGTGCCCCCGAGACCACCCCGGGGCACTCCTTCCGCCGGAGCTGGGCAGCGTGGGCCCAGGCCAAGACGCCAATAAAGTAGCTCGTTTGAAGCAACGCTCTGTCCGTGGATGTCTGGGCAAGGCTGTGTCAGGGGCCGGGGGCCCTCCGAGGCGCTTCCGTGCTTCGCTGTCGACGAACCAGGAGAGTGTTCTGTGGAGAAGCGGGTTCGGGGGCTCTCTTTTCACCCACTCTGTAACTCGGGCTCCCCGCCTGCCCTCGCTCCTCTCCTCTCCTCTCCTCTCCTCTCCTCTCCTCTCCTCTCCTCTCCTCTCCTTTCCTCTCCTCTCCTCTCCTCTCCTCTCCTCTCTCCTCTCTTGCTTCTCCATTTCTTCTCCCTCTTCTTTTCTTCTCCTTGTTGTATTTCCCCTTCTCTTCTCTCCTTGCTCCTCCCTTTCTTTTCCCCATTTATTCTGCCAGCCATGGTGGTTGGTCTTTAGGATAAAGTTTCCTCTTCTCCTTAGATATGCCCACATGATCAGACCACCACACCACCACAGCCATAGAAAAGTTTAGCAACACACACTCCCTGCTACCTCTGTGCTCGCCATGTGAGACTGAGAGAATACTAACTATTGTCACAGGTATCTCAGTTCCCCAATCTGGGACGTTTCCCTCCCTCAGCATTGCTGCACGTTACATCTACTCGCTAACTTGCTGCTTTCCCCATTGCAGTAAGTCCAGCTGCTGGTACTCTTGAGCAGCTCTTCACCCATCCTCTCCATGTGTTTGCTACCAGCCAGCACTTGTTACACCCTGGTCCATCTCTCCTCTGTAACAAAGAGATGGAAGTTGTGCTTGAGTTTATGCTAGCAGTGGTTTTGTTTATGTACAGGCATTTTGCACCTCCTTGTCTCCTCTCTCTTCTTCTGGCCTTCTGGTTACCCACTCCCACAGTCCCTCTCTAGTTGCACACTTCCTTCAAAGGACGCTGCTGAAATCAGCAGTTCCACCTTGGGGTCTTGCTGCTTCTCCTCACTACTGAAATCCCCCATGTGAATAAGGGTGAGATGAAGTTTGTGCTCGACTTTACGTTTGCAGTGGTTACAGTTATGCTTAGACCTTTAGCACCACCTTCTTTTCTCCTGGTGTTCTCAACATCTCCTCCTTGCCTCCTTTCCCATGCCCTGGACCACCTTTGTACTTGCTTCAAATGATGCTGCTGAAATCAGCTGATCCATCACTGGGTCTTGCTTTTTCTGGCTGCCTGCCATCTGGTTAAGATCAACCCACCACAAGTGGTTACCCCTCTTTTCATCAGGGAAAGAGCACAGAAGGTACGAACAAAAGCAATCCTATTAGTAACAATTATATTACCAGTTAGCGAGGAACTCTGAACTTCAGGAATGTCCTGAAAATCTAGAAGATGTCCTCCTGTTCCCAAAATGAGAATTAATGGGTTGTGCATTTACTTTTTTATATATAACTACTTATTAGAAGATTTTGTCTTCTGTTGGGTGCATGCTTAAACTGCATACTAAGTACCGGAACACTATTTTAATGTATTGATTTTTGTGACTGAGGCATTCTTAGAATTCTCATCACATATAAGGATGAAAAAGGCTTAGAAGACGTATTCTACTGCCTGCTTAAGAAATAGCATGTATGCTATGTTTTTGTGTGATAACTATCTAAATAGTCACATCACATATTTAAATAGTACATTTGCTTGTAAGCACGCTTGTATATTCTTAGATGAACTTCTTGTACACTTAAAATGTGAGACTTTTAACATTTAAGAAGAAATAAAAAAGCATGGATTGATGATCAACACTGAAAGCACTGAAATTCCTTATTTTTCCCAAAGTATAATAAAAAAGACCTAGAAATAAATGCAAGGTAGATTGCATTTTAAGAAAAGTAAATTTGTTGGGAAGGAATAATAGAACAAGAAGATTAGAACTAGGTATGAGTTTTCAGTACACGACTTAAGAGCTGAACAAAGCTTTGAGCAAAATGTCCAAATCATAGAAACTCTAGGCAAAGAATTAAGAGGACTCCAGACCTGGGCAACAGGTGAGGGGTGACCTGCAACCCTGCAGCTCAGGGCATATATGTCAGAAATCTGCCTTTGCTCCACCCTAGTGCCAATTCCTTTCTCTCTGGAATCCGTACATTTCCATATTTTGCCTTTCTTGGAGAACAAGCTGCTTTGGAGATTCCTAGAATTACCTTCAAGGTTTTGAAATCTGGAGCAAAACTCACAATACTATCAAGATCTAATGTTTCATGTCTGCTACAATTTATAGGAATTTCAATACAAAGAGACCGTGTTAGAGACCATGTTTCCCACTAGCACCATGTTTTAAGAAGAATGACAATACCCACCAAACTTTACAACGCAAACATATTGTGTAGCTTTTGGCCAACCTGTTGTTTGTTACATTCAGTTTTATGATAATATCTGGCACAAATGTTGTCAGAAGTTCATGATAGTCAGTGGGTTCTAACTTTTCTCTGGTTGCCCAATTTGTTTTTTCTCGACTTTGGTGCGCTTAGGGTTAGTGCGTATCAATATGTCTTTGTTGCTTGACAGAGCATGGACACAAGAGCACATTGTATGGGTAAGTATCACCTGATCTGCAGCTGGTGTATCTATAGTGTCATTTCCAATCAATTTACATACCCACAACTCTCAGTCCTGATGTTTCTCACAGTATCCTCAGATCCAACCCCTGGAAGTTTCTCTGCCTCATATTGTTCCTCAATCTTTATTAGAAAATATTAACTGATGTGTCAAAGGTCTTTGGCCCAGTGGTTGTGGACAAGCTGAAATGCAGGCTGTGGGCTGCGCTCATCTGCATCAAGCTCCAGAACCCATCCAATGTAACTCAAGCAGGATGACTTTACAGTGAATTGTGCTCACATCTGGCTTGTCTCTATCTTTAGCATATTTTATAGGTGTATCCTTAGAGAGTTATATTTAAATCTATTACAGTTTGAATTAGACACCAGTTTCAGAAGAAAACTGTATTTGATCATTCCTGCTTCTAGTGCAATACTGAGCATAATCATACTTAATTTTTTAATGAAATGCTCCTTATTAAGGGTTCAATTTTCCTTTTATTACCCCTTATGTGGAATACAAATGATAGCCTAGCTCTGTATATTTTAATACTAGCTATGTGTGAAGAAATATCTGAATATTTTGTAAATTAAATTGGTTTTTTGTTAGAGAAATCATGCTATTTCTTGAGCTATGGAACCTACACTTAAATTTTTTTAGTAAAACATTTTAATATCCAAACATAAATGCCACAGTTTAAACACTGGGCAATTTAATCATTTCATGAATTAATCACATTTTATTTCAGTACAGTTATAAGTAACAAAAGCAAGCACACAGATTTACAAAAAAGAACATCCATATATTTTTTAACAAGGAAACTGATACTCAGTTTAATACACCTGTGAAAAGAAAGTTTCTGTGGTTTGTTGTTGGGGTTTTGTTGTTTGGGTTTTTTTCTTCTAACAATCACACATTGGCTGAAGTATCGTATGAATCAAAGACACATGCCAGATACATATTTTGACCTTGAGGATTTACCAGTCTGATTTTAATCTATTTGAACAATTTACTTTTGCAGGGGGAAAAAGGTCAGTTCCAACAATCTCTATTTAATTTGAACAGAATCTCAGTGGCGCTTAACAAATACTGCTTCTACTACTGACAAAAGCTCAGTTTACTCATGTTCTTTACTAGTCATAGAAATCACATAAGATTTTATTCCAGAAAGCTGTTATCTACTGAGCCTAAGTAAATGGAACAAAATCAGATAAAAGGAATTGTAACAGAAATTCAGAACACAATAAAATGTGTCACTGTGTTACATTTGTGACAGTCAATCATTTCTGATTTTGCCAGAATAGGTCACAAGTAATATTCACCAAAGTTGCAGATGGTTAGAAACTACTTATTTGGTATCAACACACATTTATAGACAAATAGCTCAAGGGGAAGCTCTTATAATACATAACATAACTATATAGTACTCAAAATTTGTGTTACAGAACTGTATCAAGGAATCACTGAGATGTCTGAATGGACCTGGCACATGCCTAGTTTGCTCTTAGAAGTTTCTGAGAGAAAAAAATTCTATGGGCTCCCTTGGACTGTATATTAAAGTGCTTAATTCTTTTAACTCAGAAACATTTTGTTAAGTTATATTCAAAATCTTCCTTGGCATAAGTCTGGCTGCTACTGCTTATCCTGTTCAGAAGGGCTCACGGCCAGCGGTTTCTTTATTTCATCTTTGCACCTGCCGTTATCATGTCCATGTTCCATTTCCTCTTCTCCAGACTAAACAACCACAGTTCTTTTCCTCATAGATCATTGTTTTTAGATCCTGCAGCAAGTAGACCACACTGAATGATTAGCAGTTTCTCAGCTTTGCAACCATTTTTAGTTTGCATGATCGTTATCCAGCAGGTAAACAAGAGTCATGCTGAAAGGCAGAGCCGTATTTGAATACAGATGTGTGTATTTCAACTGGAATTCAGTCTTTGTTTTGTAGAACCTTAAACTTTGTGTTTGTTTGTTTGCTTGGATATTTTTCAACATGCTAGTGTTTGGATTTTACTGTTAATCCTTATCTTGACTTGATATCAGTATCACTATAACAGTATCTTGATACTTGGTAACAGTATCACTATAACGAAGTCTCAGCAAGTTGACACAAAGTAAGTACTCTTGTATGATGCCCTATGACAACAATTTGACATATTCCTCTCCTTTGACCACTAAATGGGGGAAAAACAAATCAGCATATTAAATAGCATTGACAATATAATTAAAATACATGTATGCATTTTTACTTTTATGTTTCCTGTAATGAATGGAATGTATGTATGAGAGCTAGCACATTCCACATTTGAGAGAAAGTACAATACGTACTAAACTTTGCTTTTACTCAACTAAATATCCAATACCTTGAAACTGCAGTTATTGGATGAGATTCCCAAAAGCACCTAATAATCATCATAAAAATCAATGGTAGCTTGACAGCACAGACAGCATGACAATTTTCCATAGATTGCACACCTTTAGGGGAAGGGATTTAGATTTCATATATCCTTTCTAAAGCATCAGATATATTGCTGGGTTTGTATATAAATAAACAATAGGAATAGACTAAAAGATTCATTGTCCCCTGTGTTAACTCAAGGAAAAATGTTATCTTAAAAATATTGTACCAAAAGTGTACTGAAAGTACAAATCAAAAAAAACAGATAACAAGGTACTGAAGAATTTCAGGAAATATTACCCCCTTTTTTAGCATATGGGTCATTCATTTTTGATAAATCTTTAAACATGGAAGAAGTACTGATGTCTAAAGGTCTGCTAACATTTATGTATTATTTTCTAATTCAGAACTCTTTTTGCTTACTAAATGGAATTTATTACAAAAAATTTGATTTTCTGTTGGTGAAAGGTAGATAATTTGTGGCACAGAAGTTCAAGCTGGATAAATATCAGAAACATAGGTTTGAACTGATATAATTTTTTTTTTCTTAATGATGAAGTCTGTGCATTTAAGGACATTCACATATCTCAAGCTAACCTAGTAGTTAGTCCTGCACCACACCAATCTGAAAATGTGTCTTTTCTATAATTAAAAACATCAAACAAACACCCCCCCCCCCAAAAAAAAAAAAACCTCCAAGAAAACCTAACAACTTTTAATTACTTTGTATGCATGATGAAACAGAAGCACTGAAAACTGTTAGAATAACAGAAGGGAAGAAAAGGGGATAAATCCTTACTAAATTAAGACCAGTTTCAGGAAGATCTCTGTGTATCTAAGTATATAGAAATATGTCTAGCAGCATTTAAAAAAAAAAGCTCCCATTAAAAGTATGCACATAGTCTAAAAATGAAAAATTGGGAAATCTGTTTAAATCCTTGCTATGTCAATAGTTTCTTGGGAGTTCTTTAGGATTAAAAGAGTACCTAGGTAACCCATAGAGTATTTCATTTGAACTGTTGTAGGAGGGAAATAATCAGCCTTTGAGGGGACACTCCTTTCCACTGATTAAAAAGCTTAAACCAGATGCACAACCTTTAAAAAGCTGAATTAAATGAGTCCACTCCAGGATTAATCAACAGCTGAGTTCCAGGGTCAATGTTCACAATTTATTAACCTAACCTGAAAACTAAAGGGTCTTACTTAGAGAACCTTAATGTTATAGTCTTAATGTTATAGGCAAAAACATCTTGTTTAATGTCAAGATTTAAAGACAGGTGTGACTTTTGACATATCTGTGGATACCTACATAGGTTTTTATAATAAAACCTGTACATATTTTCTTACGGTTTTAGTTAAAAAAACAAAAACAAAAACAAAACCCAAACCTGACCTAATTGTTCGCCCCTTTTTTTAGGTCAGAATTATAATTTTTTATCTTTCAGACTAACTTTGACATTGCACTTGTTTAATTAAGGTACTTGCTAAGCAAATTCACAATCTAGGCTCAGAAGTTAGTATCAGTGGCTAATATATTTGTAGCCGGTTGTTTAATGCAAGTAGGTTCACTGTGTGTTCCTGTTTTTCATCACATAGTAAGGATTTGCTTTTTCACATTTTGGTGTAGATCACTAGCAGAAATTTCCAACCAATTTCTTATTTTCCAGACTTAATGGGAAATTAAACAACAGTGTTACTGTCATCTGTGCATTCTCCTTTCCAATAATGTATATCCATTTGCACTAAATTCAAGTATATGCTTTTAATGAATGAAAATGCTTTGCAGTGATGATGCAGTGTAAGCAGGCAGAGTGACTTACCAGGTAGAAGTGTAATAACAAAACATACAGGACATCTGTTTATTGTTTTATTCCTGAGTGCTCAAAAAGCAAAAGCCCATAAAACCCTGAAATTCTATCCATGTTCCAAACTCCAAAACTTCACTTGACTTTCATAAAACAGGATTTCCACTCTGAAGATAGTCTGTATCCTGAAGCAAAGACCTTATATATTCCTAAACAGAATTGTGAGTGCTGACTGATTGTTTGAGGCTCACAGCAATGCAACATTCCTAAAAATAGATTTTTCATGATGAAAACTGAGGTAAAAATTCCCACTACCTTTTACCACTTTAAATACAGCACTGGATTATTTTATTTTATCTTTTTTTCCACCCCACCCCCCCCCCACCCCCCCGAAAAGATGTTTGTGGATTGTTTAATATTCCCACAAAAGATGGAGAAAAGAGAGACTGAGTTTCTTCGCTCCCCCCCCCCCCCCCCCCTTATTTATTTACTAAGTAGCAAGCTCTTGCCTTCTGTCATTTGTTTATACTGCACTTCTTGGATAGGTCATGATGAAACTTCATTCTAACACTGTTATGCTCTTTCATTCAGGAATAAAAAGCTAAAAATGGTGTACACAAGAGATTGCACACATGTAGAATACTATTGAATGAATTAGAATATGTTTGATCTATCACTCAAAAAAAAATCCCAAATTATAACTGACTTATTTAACTACATGGGACACCTACAGCTTTAAACTTCCAGATTTTTAGTTAGATCAAACCAACTAGTGAAAATAAAACTACTAGCAGTATAGTTTTCCAGGCACTAACTCAAAAGTATCTAGAATTCTCAGGGTAGAGAACTCTGCAAACTGAAATAAAGAAATATCAGATTAAAAATGTACTTTTACATTTTTACATTTTGCTGCACCAGTGTTTGGTAGAATTTCATGCCCTGCTAATGTTACCTCTGCAGGATTAGAAACTGCAGCTGTTTTTATCCTTTTTTCATTTATCCACAAGGGTAATTTATATGATGTTTAGTGAACTGGGGAAGGAGAGGGAGGAATCACTTAAGAACTATTTCAGAATACTGAGAGCAGGATTCACATTTTATTACGTATGTCTCAATATATCATAAACAAAGTTTGTTTCACTTTTTGTAATTAAAATTTTCAGTATTGATAGAACACTTGACATAGTGAAGTGCATGTTGGAACTCTTGTACTACACTGCTTGCGTAACCAGTCAAGTCTGGTATTCTGTCTCTGACAGTGATCTGTGGCAAAGTCATGAAAGGAATATGCAAAAATAAACTCTGTAGTGGCCAGTAATGAAATGATCTGCCAAGAGGTGAAGTTTCTTCTTCCTAATCCATATCAGTTAATAGAATTTGTAAGGTTTAAATCCCTTCTAAAAAAAGAAAATTATTCTATGTGAAATAACAGTGAATGTTATTATTATCCACATGTGTGTCTAATCCTTCACTGAATCTCGCTAAGCTCTTGGCCTCAATTATATCTTGAGACAATGAGTTTTCAACGAATTACCCTCCATTTTCACTTAATTTCTTTTTTCATTGTATAATGAAAAAGGTTAAAAGAACTAGATTAAGATTTACCTATCATTTCTCGACCTCTATAGCTTTATAGACCTGTCTACATTAACAACTTGGAATGAGGCAATAGTATGCTTTTGAAGAGAATCCTGCAGTTATCTCCATTTTCTGTACTCGGTTTGCAGAGCGTGCTTGCAGACCAGCTTTGTTGTATGGCACATATTCCCTTGTGAAGAAGTTAAACAGGAATTTCACCACAAAAAAACAATCTAAGTGCTCTCTACCTCTCGGTGGGAACACCAGGCTGTGAACTGGGTCCTGGCCATACGGCCACTGGGTACTCTGAAACAGGCTTTGTGCACGTGCCAACACAAGGCACTTGAGCCCCTGTGACAACCAGAAGTGGTTCTTGTGCTTCATGAAAGGGGCAAGCACTGCGCTCATCATCATTCACCCTTCAGCTCATTTATGAGCTCATTTATGAGCCTGGAACGACCCTTCCAGCTGCCCCGCCATCTCACAGGCCTCGGCCATCACCGGGACTATGACAGAGTAGCCCGCTGCGAGCTGGTTTGCCGCTGAGCGGTAAGAGCCACGGGCTGCAAAATTCACCCCCAGAGCAGCCCCCCTCTTGAAGAGACATTTAGGCTCTGGAAATTGGAAGGGAGGTTGCCAAAGACCAGTTCATGGTAGGGTACCTCCACTGTCCCCTCACTGCCAAACGTTTCTGCACCAACTGGGCCAGTACCTCAACTAAATCACTAGAAAGGCAGATCTAGCAACTACTGTTTTGCTTTTCAAACTAAAGGGAAGTACAACAGAGTGTGAGGGGCTGAGAGAGCGAACGTCTCCGAGGCCGCGGCGGGGCAAGTTCTGCCGGCGGGCGAGGGAGGGCTCTGCCTCCCGCGGACCCCGGCCCAGCGAGGGAGCCCAGGGGAGCAGCGGCCGCTCGGGTCAGCCCCGACAACCAGCCCAGGCCGGCGCTGGAGCCAGGGCCAGGGACGTCTTCCTCGGGTTTTTCCTCTCGTTCTTTCTTCTCCCGTGACCCCCACGCCTCAGCCCTTCAGGCACAAACCCGCCATTTTGTGACCGAGCCTGGAGCGGGAGCGGGTCCAGCCGCCCCCGGGCCCTTCTCTGAGGAGGAGCCTGGAAAGCAAGGGGGTCCGCTCTGAGCCCCCGACCCAGCGGGAGGGATCTCCCGATCCCCTTCCCCAAAGCGAGATGTGTTCTTCTCGGAGGGGTTCGGGCAGGGAGGGTTGCTGCGGGTCACACGGGCCAGGTCCTGTGGTGAGAGACCCCCGTCTGCTGGGACAAACTCCCCACTTCGGGCCGCTTCTGCCCTGAGTAAATGAAGTGTTCGACGGACCGTTTGGTGTTGTTTCACCCCAATTTAGACCGAGGGAATTCTGAACTCACCACAACCCCTCCCTGGTCTGTCCAGCCCAGGTTGTGACACAGAGCTGGCATCAAATAACTCAGTGTCCTACATTAGTTGCTGCAGTCAAAGGATGAAAGCTCCACTCTAACTCTTTTGTTTTGTCACTGACAAAACTAGAAGAGGACAGTTGGGTTGGGCAGCAGCCACCATACATTCTCATTTTGAAATATTGGTTAGCGACAGCAAGAGCATGAACAGAAATGAGGCTTTAGTTCTGTAAGGATTATAAAGATGGTGGTGGGAACACACAAATGCACTGATGTGCTAGCCATCCGTGTGAAACAGATGACACTGTGTTTCCTCAGCAGATAGGAGGAGGTGTGTGCAGTCAAGGAAACAAAGGTTTGCAGAATATCCATCAGAGGACTTCATATGTGTAAAGGGATGTTTGGCCCAAGTATCCAGCTTTATCTCATGTAAACTCCATGAACCACATACAATAGAAACATGAGGAACCACAGAACCATCAGCTTTCACCTACTGATCTGCTCCTGTGGGATCAGGAGTAACTAATTTCAATGAACTACTAATACAAACGTAGCCTGCAAAAGCCTCTCTCTCTTCACCTGTGGTAAACATTTCAAGCATCTCAGTTTCTGGAGATCCTCTAGGCCTTTATTTGCATTGTCACCCAATCCTAAAACATTTTCATTTCACCTACCACTTTTCTTTAAATAGAATGAGAACCAAGCAATCTCTTTCAGATGCAGATGTGTCATAATGGACAAACTTGTACCATTATTACTGTTATTTTCTATTCTCTTCTACATCTGTCTAATCTGTTATGACATCACTGTCATAATTTTTGCAAGATATACAGAGTAATTTTAAATTGGCTTATAGAATGATGCCCAAGCATCTTGTATTTCTCCAGATAATATGAATTATCTGGCATGTCTAAGCATACACCTCTGGTACTCATTCATTTCATTTTGATGGTTCCCTGAAGTTACCCATCCAGTTGGTCTTTTTCTTTTGTTTCATTGACTATGTCACTGGTCAGCTACTTTTCCAGACTGATGACAAATGACAGAAACAACATGCGTGAACTTTACTGCTACAGAACTAAGAGATATGTTTCATTTTTCATAGCTAGAATGATTATTTTTGTTTTCTATCTGCTACAATTGCATCTAGTACCTCATACACTCCATTACATTTTAGTTTCCTTCATATACCCTTTTGCTATTCCTCAAAGTCAAAAAAACCCATCAATGAATTGTCATCTGTTCTGAGCACACTCAAGTGATTTATCGAATACTATTGGTTCAGAACCTTGTTTTACTTCTGCAAAAGACTTACTTTTTGCCTCACAGCATTTTTTTTTTCTTTTTTCTCTGTGGAAGGCTTCAGTTAAAATCCCACCATTTCATAGAAGCTGGACTGACTTGACCTCTGAAGAGCTGTGTCAAGTCCTTTCAGATGCAATGACAGTGTTTCTCTCTCATAGTCACTATCAGAAGTCACAACCACTTTCTTGCAGTGTAGAGAATATTCTTTCTCCTAGCACAGTCTGCAGTCATGTATGAATCTGGATCTGTGCTTTTTCATATTCAGTGTAAATGTCAAATTAACACATAGTTTAAAGCATTTATAATAGTGTAATTAGGGAGGTATTTATTACATGTACTTAACACTTATGTAATTATTAAAAGTGATATGTCTTAAATTACAGCAATATTGTGCTGGCAATGAGGGACTCATTTACGGGACATGACATAAATTATAAATGCCTTCCCAAAGCATGATCATCAATCAAAACTACAGGTGCTAATATTGCCAGCAAAATTAGAAACAGGTTGTCAAGAAGCAAATACAAAAATCATTAAGAAAGAAACTCGAACAAATTAGTCTCAAACAAATTAATCTCCTGCAATGGCAGATGATCATTTTGGGTCTTTTCTGTCAGACTTAGGGACATTTTAAAATAAAAATTGAATATTTACCAATGAATGTAATGGCTAATGAAATATTTACTACATAGATCTATTATTAACCAGTGGAAACGTGGTTAAGAAAACAAGCAGGAAGGAAAGGAATGACTAATGGGTACCACTTTTCATCAAACTCTTCAGATATAGCTAAAAATAATAGAAACATTGTTTTTAATGAAAAAATAGAAATAAAAGAAGAAAAGGAAACAACATTGACTTAGTCTCTCTTCCAACCAACTGTAAAAAATGCATTTTGATTAAAAAGGTCAAATTTTTTAAATTCAGGGCAATAGTGGAAGAAAGAATTCAAACTGATCCTCTGCTATGAATAAGACAACAGTTTTGGGAACTCAAACTACGGTCTGTCAAATTGCCATTGAGAAATGGCAATTTAATTTAAATTGCCATTAAGAAATGATTAAACATTAAATGAGAGAGATGTGTGTAAATTGTTTTCTGTTTTCAAAATGTTTTTTTTTTCTTACAACTTTATTTCTACCTATAGAATGTATAGTTTCAACAAAAAGAATGGGGATGGGAAAGAAAAAGGAAAAGATAAAAGGAAAAGGAAAACAGAAGGTTGATTATTATACTTGTCACACCTATCATTTGAAAAACAGTTTTTGAGGCTTGACATTTTCCATGGCTTTAAATAATTTACTCCAGGCTAAAAGCCTGAGCAAATGTGATTAGTCAATTAATAAGTATTATTGACTTAAAAACATAATAACATTACACAGTTCTAGAACCATCTATTTTACATGATGTACTTATGTACATCAAAGTAAACATTGCTCCTTTTGCTCCTAAAACTCCTTTTCTCCCTTTAAAAAATAAAATAAATCACTCTACTTTTGCAGTGATAGTTGCTTAATGAAGCATGTATAAATATTCTGTTTCTTTTTGTACTGCTAGCTAGGATACTGTGTGCCTACTGGATGGTTGTATCATAATAAAATCAATCTCATTTCTCAAATGTGATATGTAAAGTTACAATTTCTTTTAAAATTGAGAACATTCTCTGTAGTGTTTTAAATAAATAGCTATTAAGAAACAGAAAGATTTTGCAAGTTTGGGCTGATACTTGCAATAAGCATTTATTCAGTGCACTTATGTTGGGAAGGCCTATTTAACATCAGCTTCAACAAACATTGAAACAAAAAGAACAAATTAAAAAAAAAGAAAAAAAGCAAAGGCAGAATAGCATGCTATGTTATCTGCAGTTTATCTCAGTTGCAGGGATGTAACTTTTTAACTCATGCCAGTTTTACATAGTGAGAAAGATTAAATGTCTTGCTTCTCCTGCCAAAAGCAAAAAGTGTAGTATTTATAAAAAAAATAGTGAACACTGCCAGTGAAAGACGAAAGGAATAGTATTATTTGACTTTAGTTATAATGCTGTCTTTGTGATAACAGCTCCTTACCAAACAATTATTCGTACAGTAACCTTATGTGTAGTAATCTAAAACTGAATAGATGTGCAGTGATGTTGCACACTAATAAAAGCTGTAGCGTGATTCAGCTAACCAACATCAATTCCCTCCCTCTCCATAAAGCAAAATCTATCTAGCCTTGATGTTGAAACATCTCCAAGCAGCAGCCCAAGATAGCACTTACAAAACCAATGAAAAAAATCAATACCATTCTGTACAAAACCAATAAATAAATAAATAGCTAAAAAGGTGAAGAAACCTTCCAATCACATCATTAAAGGTGTTATTTCCACCTGATTCTTATCAAAAATGCCATTATATTCTTATGTCTGGAGTGGCATCATTGATACTTCTATTCCAGTAAGTTTTCTAAATATTAGTATGGATCACTTTTCAAGAAAAAGTCGCATGGTTCTAACCTTTTTGACCCACCAACTGCATAAAAGTTTAGATCCAGATTAAGTGGTTTGGCATATTGTTTCATTTACTTGCACTGTAAGAATGACATAGGCTCATATACATCATAAAACATCTGTATTTAGTTGACTTCTTGACCTGTCTCTTCTGAACAATTTGTACGCTTGCTGTAGTGCCTAGTCTTAGTTAACTGTCAGCTTTCTAGAGCACAATTTTTACCTTGCCTTCTACAGGGCTGAATACAAAAGGGATATATTCTTGAGAGAACCACTGAGCATTTTGTTGTTGAAGATTTTTCAGTTGCTTACTGTTCCTGCAGTATTTCATTTCATTCCTATAATAAACTTTCGGTCATCTCATCTGATCTCCAGCCAACGCATAGGATTGTATCGTGCTTCTCTGTAGAACATAGCATGCACAGAGACTACTTTTAAGTGCACTGATTACCAACACCATCGTGAAGGGGTGTGTCGAAACTCTTATATTTCTATTTGATCATTTTATTTTTGTTCTGCTAAACAGAGAAAAAAACAATGAGTATTATTCATTTCTTCATACCATGAAGTTACATAATGTATGTAACCTAATGCTTTACATACCTCTTCTAAATCAAACCATAATAACTTTGGAAAAGAAGTACTTACATGGGCTACTGAGGACATTTTAAAAATCTCTTCATGCAGCTGTAAGTCCTCCTATTTTGTTCTCTAAGTCCTGAGATAAATGAACAGCCAGTGAGGTTTGTAATGGTTTGGGTTCCACTCTGCCACATAGGGTTATCAGTATCATTTTGTTCTGCAAAGGGCATGACAAAGCGAGATAGGAGGACAGGATCTTCACCAGGGCTGTGAAACAGAAATGACTATTGAAAGGTGATATAATGACACAGGCAGTAAAAGGAAGCTGCAGAATTCAGGTGCTGTGATTGTTCCATTTAAAAAATAGGCGTTATGGTTTTTGGCACCTGGGGAAAATGGATTTTTCTGATAGCTCGAGAGGTGGTCACCTATAATTGAAAGAGTGGAATAATAGGTAATGGTTATTGGTACAACCCATGAGAAAAAAAGGTAGTGGTTCTGTGAAGTATAATGGCGGTTAAAACTTACAACCTGATGTGTAGCCTAGCAGCTCCTAATAAACCAGCAGACAACATTTTTAGGAGTGTAGAAGTTTTATGAAAATGATCTATTTCCACAGCAACTGGTGGCTGCAGAGTGTTTCTACATTTTTAAATGGAGTAAAAAGAAGGAAAACTACTTTTGAGCATATAGTGCAATTGAATAAATCGGCAGGGCCCTGTCAGTTTTATACAGGGCTCTGGTCAGGTCAGGAATTTATACAACTCATGGTGGAATCTGTTCCTGGGCAGCAAACAGAATGTAACAGTCCAAGATCAGCTGCCCAGTGTATCTGATCTGACCATAAAATACACTTCAGCATTGTTATTTTAGGGTGGGTTAGTACTGAAAAGGCCAAGTAGTTGCCTGGTAGCTCATAAAAGGTGAATTCAAGGGTTGCAGCAGAAATTATACCAAGAGTAGCATGAATTACTTTTTAATTCCATGTTAATGAAACACAATGTTAAAAATGTCATTTTGGTTCAAGGTCAAATCCTTTAGAAACTGCAAAAAAATAGAGAACAGGTGTTTCTCAATTCATTGACTCAAAGCACAGCTCATTGCAAGAGTACACCAACTTACAGAGGGTAACACCTGAGACCATTGAATTCATTTTTGCAGAAAAATAACAAAAAAAGCCAGACTTCATGGTTGGTAATTTTGAACTTTGAATGGGAATCAGAAGTAATCAGCTCTTCTCAGGAGTCTGTCAGTAATTTTAGAGAAATTTTCCCATTTTTAGTGACTTTGACTTTGCCGTTTCCTTTTATATAAACATGGCTGCTGGTAAAATCCTCATTTTGTCAATTCACTGCTTAGTTGCTACTTGGGAGATAAATCCATATACCAAATAATTTAAACCTTATTTTTCTAGAGGTTTCGCACCTATTTCTTAACAGGTAGCTTTCAAATATTTATATATCATCTCTAAAAAATTCCTAGATGTTTTTGGAAGGTATACTGAAACATCAGTCATTAAGAATGTTTGATGCTCTGAATTCTTACCTACCCCAAATTGATTTTCTGTTCACATTTAGTATGGGGTGAATGCAATTTAAAACTGAAATGTAAAAAACCATAACAAAAGCCTATTGATATGCACAGAGTTTAACCATTTATGGTTAGTACTGCAATCCTGAAAAACATTAATCAGGTACTACCTATTCCCCAGACTACCTTGTGACTAAATCTATGGAATGTAAATAATAATTATAATCTAAGAATGAAATGCAGGTTTGTGCTACAGCTACTGTCATGAAGTAGCTGACTATCCATAGTGTTATGATAATCAGTTCCTCATGAGAGCATTGCCTTACACAAACCAACCCAATAATTTATTATATTAAAAAAGCCCAAACTTAGTCCATAAGGGCATGTGAAACAACCCCCAAACCCCATAAATTACAGTCTCTCTCGCACCCCCTCTCTCTGAAAGTTCTACTTCTGCAGCTGCCCTGTTGTATCTTTCTTTTGGTGGTTCATATCAACACCCAATCAAATTTTTAAGAAGAACTTGGTATAGATTTAACTAGGTTCGCTGCATTTTTAAAGTGTTTTTAAGCACACTATCATGAATAGAGTCGCTGTAAAGTGGCAAAGGAGTGGGACATTGTGATACAGACCTGATGCGAAACCGTGGTGACACCTTCCCTGCAACATAGTCCAGGCTAAGACAATGTCTAATAGGATTTGGCCAACAGGGGTCAGATGGACACCTGAGAAGTTTTTCATCTTCCCTTAAGACAGGTGCCTAAACCAAAAGAGTGAATTAACTTATGAATATAGCTATTTCTCTCCATTAACTATTGACAGAACATCAGATGTCTAGATTAGAGAAACTTTTGCACAGATAATATAGGAAAGATGAATATCACCCCTTGCTGTCTACCTTCTGACTTTTTAAAATATATGAACAACTAACAATTTTACAGCAAAGGTACAATCTTCAGTGTATTACATTTAAAACTAGTGGTGGTATGTTTTGCTTTTTCTCTAATTTTTGTGCCTGTCTTTGTGAGTAGTGTATGAATTCAAATGTTCTCAGTCTACAGAATGAACACTGGAGTTTAAGAGTAGAATAGATATGTAAATACATTGACATTATTATACTAGTGACTATACTAACAAAATAAGGAGCAAATCCTGGTTTAATTGTTTGACACAAATGTCATAGTCATGTGCTGTCAGGACCTGTCTCTTTGACTTAGAATTTGGAACTTGTAATTTGAGTTTACTAATTTTTTGTGATCTTTCTTTCAACGTTTTGGGTCCTAATTCTGAGATATCTAACTTCCGTTCATTTTTAGTTATGTCTAAAGATAGTACTTTGGACTGCCACACATTGGGTCTAGCTTCATACTTAAAGTGTAAACTATGAGTTGGGGGGGGGGGGGGGGAGTAAAAAAACCAGTTAATTTTCATTTCAAAAGAAACTACTTCTTCGAAGCATATTAAAACCCCCAAGTTTTTCAATCACTGAAAGTTTAAAACAATTTTAATTACATATATCACTACACAAGAATATATTTAACAGCATGTTTCAACTTTAACTCACAAAATGAATGAACCTGAATATTTGAAATAAGAATTAAATTGAGGCATACAGGGTGAAACATGATTATGGAAATGTTCATGCAATTACAATGTGGGATGCATTTTAGCATCTTCTGTTGTTGTCTACATGCCTTTAAGCTATGATTTTTATACATTACTTCCATATATTTTATTTCCTTTTCTTTTTTCCTCAAAAAGTGTTTCACAAGGGCCAGTCAGCCCCCTTCCACCCCCTATCCCCACGCTCCAAACCCCAGCAAATTATTTGTTCTTGTTACTTAGACATGTATGTTTAGCAAGGTTAGTTTCTCAGACTGGGGTGCTTCTTGACTTCCTACTGTCTCTTCATTTATCATATTTCCCAGGACTTAACCTGTTTAGAACTTTTCAGAACCTGCACATTCATTTTTCTGCTCCTGAGTCACATTCTCTACAAAAACCTCTCCTAAGAATTTGTCTAAATGCTTCTCAGCTTGCTAAGTGAACACAGAGTCATGCAATAAAAGGTAGGGAATGAAGAAGAAAAATTATACCCACTGGCAAATACTGCAGGCCACAGAGTCTGAGCTAATGCAGAGTGTTTGAGGGCCATAGGTCAAGTGGCAGAAACCTCAACAATTTAGACAATACGTTTGACAACAGTAATAAGTAGGAAAAAAAAGAAGAGAGGTGTACATTAAAACAGAACCATGTGATGAGTTTAGGTAGAAAAAGAAGCAGGTGAAAAAGAAACTGAATTTTTCTGATAAAAGCAGTAATATCAAGGAAAGGAGATACTCAGAATATCATCAAAGTCAAAGCAATGCCAAAAATCATTGAACAACATTTAACAAAATATCACCAGCAGAAAAATGCGAGGATTCAAGCAGAGCTGCTCTCCCCATGAAGCATGATATCAAACAGGGCATGAGGACAACAAAAGAAAGACATCAATAGTGTGGAGCACTTATTAGATCAGGCTGCACAACGAGCCCACTGGAAGGTTAGCACAGTGTTAAATAAAATGCCAGATAAAAAGTGAGCATATTAGCTTTGCCACTCATAGAAAAACATTGTAAACTTTGCATAAGGGTAAAAACATCAAAAATGGCATCAGCTAGATGTGGAACAAAGGGGGGAAGGAGAGAAAGAGGGAAAGAAAGAAGGGGAAGGAGAGTCAGAAAACGGGAAAGAAAAAGAAGAGGAAGGGGAAGGAGAAAGGGAAGGAGAGACAGAGGAAGGAAGGGGTTTTTAATACAAAAATTAATGACAGTAATTTTAATTTGGTAATTTAAGAATTATTTTACATGGGAACAGAATGAATACATTGAATAACAAAGGTATTTATCCCAGGAGCTAGGCAAATTCTTTCTAAACATGACAGTGCTTTTTGCTTAAAGTTCTCATTTTTTACTCTTTCTTTTCTCAACCTTTTCAAAAGGTTGACTCTTTTGGCTGGCTCAGGAGAAAGGACATAGCTGGATGTTGACAGATGAGAGATGGGGAGACAATGAGAGAAAGAAACAGGAAGATAATGAAGAACCAAAAGAAGGTTGGCTGGAGAAGCAGAAAAGGAGGAGAAATGAGACTAAATAAAAACACAAGTGAGAAAATGGGGACAATTTTGAAGTGGTCTAAATGGTCTAAAATAGTTTTTTTAACCAAACATAGGGCATTTTTGCAAATTACCTGTAGGGCTATGTTTTGTATGTTTGCAGTAGGGACCCTAAAATGGGAAAACAAGGTCTAATGTGCAATATTAGATTTTCAAAAGCCAGTCCAGGAATCTTGCTGATTGGCTGCATCAGCCAGCAGCAGTGTTTCCATGAAGGCAGCAGGCACACTCCATCTGGACTTCTAATGGGATCATTTCATTCTTTAAGGACCATGAATTAAATTCAGGCCATTTCTAGTTAATGAAAAAATGTATGGTAGTTCATGGTACCGGTTAGATTACTTGCTTTGAGTTTCCCCTATCATGCTATTGACAATGGGGAGAGTAAAGACTAACCTCCTAACGAACACCTCCTATAAATGCTGTGTTTCTAGGGGAATAATCTAGACACCTGACTTCACAAATTTTAGATTGGAATACTAGATTAGCATACTTCTGCACAGCTGTTAATGTAATGCCAATGTTTGTCTGTCACCATCTAGATTATTGCAAACAAGAAACAATAGTAGGAAAGGAGAAAATGCACAGGTACAAGTTTTTAAAGTTCTTCAGAGCAGAAAACAAATAAAGGTGTAGCAAAAAAATAAATGAAGGGAGGAAAAAAAGGAGAGCCAAATAGTGACATAAAAAAAAAGAGAATAGAGAAAGCACTAAGAGGTGAAAATGATGCCCTGAAGCATGATTAAATGTGAGATAGGATGTCAATAATTCATATAAAGAAATGGCTACTTAGAAATGCAAACCTTACCTTAGCTTGGTATGAAGATGTAGTCAGTATACAGGTGTGATGGGGGTCTGAGATCTGTCAGTAATCAATCAGTATTTTATACTAAATAAAAAAGAAAAAAAAAAGAGCTTGAATAATTTATACTAAATTTCTCATTCTGCTTCTAAGAGGTGAACACAGTACCTGGAAGTAGCTGGGCTGATGAACTCATGACCATAAGGATGATGCAGAACAGAATTATGTCAATCTGACTCATAAGGCTGCCTGCCTATAGCATAGGAACATGTATCGTTGTGGCTGTATTTGAAGGCAAGAAGATGAAAATACATTTCCGTGTCTACCCTGAATTGAGCAGAGCCTGAAGGTTATCAAGAAAGATGTTGACAGTGTGCCCTGTCTGTATGAGGATATATTACTAACAATGTTTCCAGACCCTCTCTAAACCTTCAAAATAGGACCAATTTTTTCACTTAACCTTTCCCTTCTCATCAGGTAAGGCAGCATCCTGTTCAGAGAGAAGCAAAGAGTGATTTTCTTTTTAGAAAGGTAATGGTGTAACCACTTGTCATTCTCTGCTGAAGCTAAGAAAGCACTGGCAGGTTGGATGTATGGTAAATCTAAGACTGTTACCTACAGTCTAAAAAAAGATAATCTCATTTAATCCATACTTTGAAAACATCTTGCTACTAAGACAGCTGCTTTTGTGTAATTCCCTGAAAAAAAGATAAATCTTTCATGCCAAAGGTTACCAGAGCATATATATCCCAGTCAGCAGAATATGAAGAGAGGTATCCCCTCACACTGACACTGGGGTTGTGATGAGAGGACATAAAGACACAGCACCTAGTGATGAAGGATTATAACAGCTGCATAGTGCAAAAATGTACCTCTGTGCAAGCATGCATGAAGTTTAAAACCACTTAAATTTGAATAACTGGAAGAAAATTATTATAATGATCAAGTATTACCAGATACTAGGCTTATCTAGACAAGCAGGAAAGAAGTAAAACCATGAACCATGGACTTTTGCTAAGGAAAAATCAGGGACTAGTTTTCATACTGTTCTCTCAACCATAATTCCTATCTGTGCAAAATTAGTCACACATTTAAATATGATTCTGACAAAGAAAATACCAATAAATTAAGTCACGTGTGTACCTGGTAATGCATATTGCTTTGTCCATCTTAATTTGATTGTGAATATCAAGACTGGGAGAAAACATACTGTATAATGGTTTTAATTTTTACGGCTATAAATATCTTTCAAACACATAAGGTAGCCATAGAGAAACAAAGTGTGAACATTGTGAATATGACTATTCAGCTCTTGCTGTTGCACTTTTCCTAATTAAAGAGTTATTTTTAAAGATTTGATTTAGCACATTATTTCTGTTGCAGTATTTTGACTTAATCGTTCTGAAGTGATGACTTGGGAGATGGAGTCTTAGAGCAAGTATTATGTTGACACAATAAATACATTTAATATTACTTTACATATATTTCTGAGAAGATATTTCTCTCTGCTTTATCTCTGGTTTGGGTGTTATATTAGCAATTCCACAGTGCATCTCTGAGCAGCAGTTTTGTGGGTGTCTTCATTTTTTTTCCTTTAATTCTTTCGGTTATCATATGTAAAACAAATGAAGAAAACAATGAAATTTGGTGCTGAGATATTTGCACAATGCTTGCCTCAGAACAGTCTCTCTCGTTCCCTGTTATCTCCCCATTCTCCTCTTCACCAAGCTAAGCAGAATATATATACATTCCATTTCCCAAATAAAGCATGTGACAAAAGTCCTCAAAAATGAACCCCTGCAAAAAAATGCATTTCACCAGCTTTTATAACTTTGCTGCATGAGAATAGTAATGACTATCTTCTAACTCTCCAAGTTGCACTCAGAATTCATGTGTAGTTGTTAGATTTTTCTCTGAATCCACTAGCAGATTTCAAGCTAGCCATCACTCTCAAACAACCTAATCACAACAGACAATTGGGCTATTTCCTTCCATGCTGAAACAGAATTTTTAATTTTATTTGGTATTTAAATGTATCATGACATAAATCTCTTCCATCAGTACACCAAGGAGTGTTCATGCTAGCCTACTAGATCAAATTTTAACACCTGTTGAGGCATGCGTGTTTCCTGAGAGTTAACAATTAAATAAAACAGGTGAACAGCATGCTGCAGATGATTCATAAACATGTGAGTTACGGTTTCTGTTTTCTCTTTGGTTTTTTGATGTCCTCAATATCTGCCTGCAAGTCTTTCCATTAGATCTGATTTGTCAGTCACTTCCAGAAGAGTTATATCAAAATACATGGTTGGGAAAAGTCCTAGTGGCATTTTGAAAGAGGCTTATTTTTTTTACAGCAAGGAAGGTGTTTGGGAATTAACTCTTTACAGGACAATATTTATACCCTAAATAGTTAGAAAGACAAGCTGCTTTTTCTAAGGTGCAAGGCACAGAACATCTACAGAATATATCTAGATTTTTATACATATTACAAAAAGCGGAATATAGTCAGAAAATTATTTAATAGGAAAATCAAGGATTTGGTGACAATTTGTATAAATTACAGCTGAAATTTTGAAAGATAAGATGTTATAAATTAAAACTCATAGCAAAAAGTATTCTGAATCAGCTGTGATGGGACATCGGTATTGGACAGCAGTCATTCTGCTAGTATAGCAGGTGAAGTAAAATCTACTTTCTGACAATTTATGACTGACCAGAGAGACTATGGGTATATATGAGGAAGTAGGCTACACTTATCAGTGTTATTTGCTGTAGGGTTCGGCGTTCGGAAGATCTCACGATGTCACGGAAAGTTAGAGGGTTAGTCGCAGCCTTGTGATGTACCTGTAACCCCACCTCCCCTTGTTAGTATAAAAGGAGTTAACTGCACAATAAAAGGCGGAAGTTGGCGCTCACACTGTGTGTGTTATCTGTCTCTTTCCCTGGTCCGGGCCGACCAGTGATCTAAGCGTGGCACCTTGATATGTAGCGAACGCTACAATTTGCCATCTTACTTTTGAAAGAATTTCTTGCTTCCCCTGAGCTGTAACATCTTCTTGTGAAGTAGTATGTCCCAGAAATGTAAACAAATCCAAATTTCATTAAGCTTCGTTATAAGAAACCTTGTGGTTGCTCTGACATTGCTGACATAATGTCCAATGGCTTAATCTGATCTAGAATTTCATTCTGTATACTTCTTTCATTGAGAAAATTATTATTTATCTTCTAGTAGCATTCATATCCCTGCAAATACTTCCTCCTGCATTTCTTTCTTTCACTTCCTACCTTGTTCCCCCAAAATGCTGTTAGATAGTTTGATTTTAAAAACGAAACACGTTTATAATAGTCTGAAGACTTTCTTTCAAATCATCATACACAGCTATAATCAAAGGCTGTGCAACTGTTATTCTAAGTCCATTATTAATAACAGCTCTCAGGGCAGTAGTAGTAGCTAGGACTGATGGATTCTTACTTGGTCATTGTCATAAAAATTAAAATGCATTTATCTATAAAGCCCTTTGAATTTTTTCTCCTTTTAATCTTTGCATGTTACTTATTTTATTCACTACAACCCATGGAAATATTTTCTTACAAGCTTAACTTCTAAGTATGTGACCCGTTCTATTGACTTCACAGTTAGGCAAGTGCCTAAGTGTTAAGTGTGATGTAAAAAACTTCAGTTCCTCTAAAAGTAGGAAATAACTTTCATTGTCGCTGCAACATATACAGTTATTTGCCTTTTCTCCATACAGATTCTAACCCCTAGCGGGAGGTTACAGAACTATCAAAGCTTAATAAATACCAGTCCATCCATTATCAGAATTGAATCCATTCATAATAAAATCCTGCAGCACCACATTTGCTATCTAGCTGAACTAAAGCCTGGAAAAAACAAATTGCCTTGGCATCTGGCTATTCTTTGTCAGTCAGATTTGTCCTCAGAGCAATACAGTTCTTTTAGAGCTCAGACTAACTCTTAAATTCCTAGGATCTTCCCACCTTTCAGAGGATATATTCTTTCAGGAATGGGATCAAGATCACTGCTCAATTCTTATGGGCCTTAAATAGTCATTATGTGCTACCTTCAGGCACTAACAACATGGAATGGTTTGGAAACCAAGACATGAGAGGAACTGTATTTTATTGATGATCCCTTGAGTCATCAAAATGCCTCAGAACACCACTTTTATAAGATAACAAATCCACTGGAGAATTATCTAAACCCACCCAATTTTCATTAGGACTTTTAATTCATTTTCTGTCTGCAACATTGATACTAACAGCACATTAAATATTAAAGAAAATATTCAAAGCATCCTATGGGAAAATGTATTTAACATAATATCTGAGACTTATACTATTGGCTGCCAAGTTTAATATAAATAAATAATATTTAAGTTCAATTATCAGTGCAGGATTCTCAAACCTTGTTGCAGCACATATAGATTTCAAACATGGGTTACAAGAAACGATAAGTCCCCAGCAGCAAATAGCATCAAAATGAAAGTTTTTGTGTCAGTTCTCTGGTTTGTACACATCTAAGAATTGACAAGAAATATTATGTCCCATAGACTCATCTTCCTAGGTGTGGGGTATGTAGAGTTCCCATTGAAGGCACTGGAACTCCTGCTAATGAGTACATACAAGATCAGTCCCATGATATCACTTCAACGGTACTCCAAAAGACTTGAGAAATACAGAACCAAACTTACTTGAATAATCTTGGGAATTCCTATCTTCCTATGTTTCTGATTGCCTATTAGACAACGGTAGTCTTAATTTCCATTTAATTTTCATCCATGTAATTTTAAAATACCATTTCTTTTAATCTAAGATGTTTGCTGGCAACTGAGTTCTAATTGCTTAAAAAACAGGTTCCAGTGCAATTATTAAAGAAATCTTTGATTGCCTGAAGTAGATAGATATAATTTCCTAGACTGTACAAATTAGTTATCATTGATCTGCTTGACATTCCATCTGTATCTATATATATGTGCATATATGTAATATATATATATATATAACTTTAAATCTTGTTTAATAGCTGAGGGTTATTAGAATAATTTCTGATCATGATGATTCATGATATACATTGATAGGTTTTCTCAGTAGAAACTGACACTGATTAATAGGGAAGCAAAGAACTTGCTATTATAAATGTGTACATACAAGCAGCAGATTCTGTTTTTTAAGGTAAAATAAAGTCATGGAGTTCAAGGTCCTGAAATAGAAGCAAGCTGGATCACTGAGTCTTGCTTCTTGCTTCTCTAGTGTTTGTTTAAAAATGCCTTTAACTTTGGTATTGTTTATGGTAACATGCTGGCATAAAGTCTGCTAACACCAGACTATTCTTCGGTGTCATATCTGAATTTTCTTATAACTGCCTTCAGAGGTGAGAGTTTTCAGCATGTGTACCTCATTTATTTTTCTAGGCAAATATTAATTTACCACTATTTAATGCTATGGCCCATACTGACTTCTGTTATCTACTGAATGGGTAACACAACTGAAATGTTATTACGTTGGATGTACATGAACTTCATCTGAAGTAATCTTTGTTTAACCTAAGTCTGTGTATCTCCCATATCTCCATGTTATCACCAACTCCTGTTTTGATTTGCATTGTCACCCTTTGTATTTTTTGATTCTAGCAAGAAATAAAATAAGTACCTAAAGTAGCTCAAATGTTCTCCAGCTGAGACACTTCTGGGTGCCTCCAGAGGTAAAAGGGAAGAATTTTAATGTTTCAAGTGTGCTTTATGAAAGTCAGATTCCTCTGTCTTTGGCCATCAAGTAAGTAGAGTTTTTGAGAATTTACGCTTTTGATGCTTGAGTTCTACTTATATCCTTGTGGGGATCTGGGCCTGAGTGAATTTGGGAGGGTCACAGAAGGAAACCTGACAGATCAGGAATTCTTACCACTCTTAGACTAGTGTCCCAACCACAAAAGGACTCTGGTTTTCCTTAGTTCAGCTGAACCGGTTGTTTTTATAAACTCTGTTCTGAGTTTGCCAATTAAGGCTATTTGCAATGGTGAATTTGAGGGACCCATCCATTGGTTACTGTGATAAAACAATTTTCTATAAAACTCTCTGACAGTCATCAAAACATTAAAAACTTTTAGATGTTCTCAGTCTACTGTAGAATCAATGCAAATTATTTCCAGTCCATTGAGAAAGTGGCATTTCAGAACTCTAGTCTTACTCAGTGTTCACTTCGAAGGCTGTAAAAGCTTTTCCCATTAGTTTTTGTCTAATGCTTTGTACTAGCTGTCTTTTACAAGGTGACTAATTTGTCTCCATTCTGTATACCACATGTAATGATCTGAAAAGGTCTTCTGACGATTTTCTGATACTGCTTGAATTGCACACACACAGACAGTGGGTAAGCTTTTTAAATTCCATTTTGTCAGTGACAGTCTGAAACATAAACAAATGCATTGGAATGTTTCAGCTGCTGAGTTTCCTAGCTCATTTATTGCTCTCTGTATTGAAAAAGAAAAGTCTTAAGAGATTTTCAGAGTCAAAGATCCCGTATTTTTTTCTAAGTTGATTTCATGCAAATTTTTAATTGTCTTCTACATAGATTATGTGCAGTTTTACTTGGCATATGCCATAATCAAATTTCAGTCTGACTATAATCTGATGGTTGTGGGTGTTTTTTCAGATTTCTCAGGGTTATTATTCTATTAATCTGTTCTGACTTTATTTGTTCTGATGTGATGTTGTGAAGGCCTTTGCTGTTTCTAACAGTTCATCTTTCTTAGGCTGTCACACTCACAATTCTAGATAAAATGTCAAGCTTTACCAACCCTTTTGCTGCCATTGCAATCTTTCTTGTCTTGAGCCAGTCTATTTGAGAGATTCATGTCAAGATTCTTACTAGGTTTTTTATTGTAAAGTATTAATTTATTTTTCAATGAGAAAAATGCAAAGCTGAGCTTTATGCATGCTTTTATTTATGCAGATACTCTAACCATTAATGTAACCACTGAAAAATCACTTTGTTTGAAATAACCCATTTACAGAATTTGTCTCATATTTATTCTAGGTTCAGGTCCAAACCTTTTGTCTTTTTTGGGGGAGAACAAAACAAACTAAAGCTATGTGAGACAAATTCCTAACTGAGATAAACTGACCTGTTTCCATGTACCTAGACTACATAAATGAAAATAAAGTGTTTGCAGTAGTTCAAAGAGGAGCCCCAATTTGTTTAGAAATGAAAACGGAATGTTCCATTGACAATCTCAGTTATACATATTGAGCAATGAAATTATAGTTAACAATATGTTTGCTGCTATTAAGCTGTCAGTCATAAAGATAGTGTTAACCTGCACTAGCGTTGTCATCAACGTAAGCTCTATGACTTTTCTCTGCATTATTTATTTCTTTTCTCTTCCATTTACTCTTTCATTTTCTACTGGCGTATTACTTTGTAATAAGTGAAGCATGAACACTCATTTACACTTACAAAACAGACCACTTACCTAATTCGAATGTAAAGAGGTTTAGTACATTTACCACTGTGTTTTTCATGTAACAGACATAAAATATAGTGTGATCAAAGAGAAAAGATGTGGGCTTCCCACTTAACTCTGTCTTAAGCATTTTTTGTGGAAAAATATATATATTAAAAAAAAGATAGTGTAATGAGTATCACAACATGGGCCTGTTCTTTCTGTTTTTCATTACTATAGTGATGCAGAATAGCCGTAAAGTTGTTGTATCTAACCCTTTGAGAATGTTTTTGACTGATGAAATTTCCAATGGCAGATAATCAACATATCATATTCTAGCTTTGAATCATTGCTGGGAGAAAAGTGGCATGACAAGGCTTCTATTTTTTCTTTGTATACGCAAATACATTCTTCCTTAGGTAGTAATTTGGGATAGCTGTGAACAGGATGTTCCTCTGCACTTAGTGATATTGAAAATATTTATAATTGTAAGTATTCTTATATGCATTTTCTATTTATTTTCCACACTGAAGCTAACCATCAGACAATACATACATGTAATTTTATGAAGATCAACTCCAATAAAGGACTGTCAGGGTGATGATTGTCCCAACATGTTCTTGCTCCACAGGCCCTGCCTGCTGCTCTTGAAAACTCAGAACCAAAAAGGCCTTTTCCTTAGCTAGGCCTTCAACATGGCCCTCACTAGTATTCACATAGCCAACTCGGTGAAATACAGACTGATAACTGGGTGCAAAATTGGCTAATTGTCAGGCCACCAGGATCATTTGGTCCTTGAGTACATGATGTATGAGGAGAGGCTGAGAGACCTTGGTTTTCTTACTCTCAGGAAGAGAGGGCTTGGGGAGATGTTACAGTTGTCTTCAGCTACCCGATGGAAGGAGATAGAGAAGACAGGAGTCTTCTCAGAGGTGCACAGTAAGAGGACAAGAGGGAACAGATGTGCAAGGTAACAGCAGTAACAATGTAAATCATAGGTTAGTAAAATCCCAGAACGTGTGCTGAGAGCGATTCCAGGATCTCTTGGAGGTACTCAAAACTCAACTGGGTAAAGCTCTGAGCAACCTTTTCTAACCAGACATGCTCTGAGTAGGAGACTGGACTGGAGATCCCCTCCAGTCTACCTCATCCTGTGGTTCTCTTCACTACAAAGGGTGTAAAATGTCTCAACCTAGAGTGAAATCTAGAGCCGTGAAGTGTGTAGGTTCCCAGCTTGACATACGGAGGGAAGCAGATGGTATGCACAAAACAGTGTGGTCTGAGCTTTTCAGGATTAGCTAATACCCCACCACAGAAATCAGACACTTGAATAAAGCAAAAGGGATATCAATGTCCATGTTATAGATGGTGATGGTGACTTTCACTGGCGTTACATGCCTAAAAAGTTCCTTTAGACAAAGCCACCAGGTAGAGCTCATTCATAACAAGTCTTGTGACACTCTTTAGCATCTAGAGTAGTTATCCTAGAAACAGAAGATGTGTTCTTGGTCTTCTCTGCCCCTAAGGGATTTTAAAACCATGCCTCTGATCTTCAGGAGGATGCTTTCACCTGATTTCACCAGGCTCTAAATCTGGATGTAACACCTGGAGCTGATCTACTGCTACTGGAGATAGAGGAGTGGGTTGGATTTTCAGTATGTCACAGAAAATGAAAGATCAAACTTGACATCTGGATGTCTTGACTGAGAAAGCAATACATGAAATCCATTGAGCGTACATAGACAAAATGATCATAGATTTGCAGATTCTTGACATATTTACTAAAGCATTTCTTTTTTTTATTCAAAAAATCTGTACTACCTTGTACTGAAGTATACCACTGAAAGGAACATGGAATTTTCTGGGAGAGGTTATCTGCTAGATATAGAAAATGAAATGGGTGCAGTAATGCCTAAAACAGCTAACACAGACTGCAACATAATAATGAAGGCTATACAGAGGCAAACATTAACTGGAAAATATAAATATAGCTCTTAGCTAGAATCTGCACTGAGTAGTGGAATCCAACAACAGTTCAAGTCATACATTTTAAAATTTTAAGGTCTGCTACTTGTTTATTTTGTTTATTTACTTAATTTCTTTGGAACAAATTTGATTGAATCATCTAGGACAAGTCTGTACTGACTAAAGTTGATTGATTAATTGGTTGATTTTTTCTATTTATGCTTTTTCTACTCATGTAAAATACTTACATTATTTTGTCCATCCAAGATTTTTGACACCTTAAAATCTGAAATGTAAGCTGTCTGCACCACCAGCTGGCTAACATTCAACAATACCTTCTAATCCCTCCTGGTTAGAGAAGTGATGCAACCCCATTCTATTCATGGAGACAAAGGTTTAGAGCCAGAGTCAGTGCCAGCTGGAGGGAATAGCTTCATTGCGCAGTCTCAGAAATAACCCACTATAGAGATATCTGAGCTGGCTTTAATTAGCTAGCTTTAGTACAAGCAGCAATCCTGTAGATCTGCCTGGTGTAGTTCTGTGCAAGCTAATTTATTCTGCTACTCAATGTCTTCTCATAAGAGGTTTATAGGTAGACACACAGACGTTTTAGGCACCTGAGTTCAAGAACCGTGGTCATGAAAAAAGCCATTCTGAATTTTACATTATGCAGTCACTGGTTACCATGCCTATGGGGTTACAAGAACAGAATAAGAATCTAACACAGTCTTCTCCAGCTTCCCCCTACACCCATCCATAAGTGCCAAGAAAACTAAACTAGAGGGTGTTTGAACTCTCTCTGGGACTATGTGAATCTTGAATTTGTTTCTGTGTACTGACTATGTAGAGCTTTGCACAGAGGTTACGTGGGCAGGATACCCAGAGGTTTTTAAAGGCTTTATTAGCTTTCTGACTGTCAACTGGCCATCCTTTCTTACACACCCCTTTTTTACAGTTCTGTAATATCACCCAAATAGTGTCTTTATTTCATGGGACTATTTTCTGTGCTTTTTACTTAATATTTCAAAGCACTTTGAATATGAGTAAGTGGTAAATACACTTAGGCCTGCATAAGTAGCCACTTTGATTATGTAAACTACTGTCTTAAGAGATTTCTAAGTATCTCCATAAATAGAATATAATTTACTCCTCAGAAGAAAACATTTTATGTCAGTCCCTGGAATGCTGTAGTTGAACGTTACTTGTTATTTTAATTGTCTGCTTGCATACCTAGATTTCACTTCTCAATAATTCAAAATGAAATTAATTATATGAGCCAGAGCTAATAAACTTTAGAGATGTCTCCTTGTTCCCAGAAAGAAAAGGACATCTGTGCACCAGAAGTTCTAACCAAACAGGCAGAGAAAAGACTGCTTGTCAAAAAACACTAGGAGACATTCTACTGTAAGAACTGATAGTTTTGCTAATATATTCTAGTACATAAACTATTTTATCCATAATAACACAGAAGTTTCCTAAGAAGTGCTTCATGGTGTTGAACCTTTCTCTTCATGAGAAACTTGGCAAAGTTTCATTCTAGGTATGAATGCCATTTAGAGAGAAAGTTGCAGGTCTATTTCTAGAAAATTAAAAAAAAACTACCTCTACTAAATGTAGACTCATATGCATATAGCAAATTAACAAATAAAAACTGAAGAAATTTTAAATTGTACATGAAACAGAAATTCTAAGAAACATCGCACTTCCAATTTCAAGCAAAAATAGTGAAAAATCTACTGTGATTATCCCCATACAGAGAATATTACTGTGAAATATTTGCCATACTTACCTCTTGACTTTTTGGAGGGTCCTGAAGTGATTTTTTGAAGGCCCCTAGAATGTCTAAATTATGTGAACAAGATATTTGTTCTGTTTTTCACCTTCACTATTCAGAATGGTCTTTTCAACTTTCTAAAATTCAGTAATATTACAAGACAGCTACAAAAAAAGTTAAGAAAAGGAAATTAATTTAAGAAAGAAATTTTGTAAATACAAGTTTGTAGTTCTTTTAGGGCAGCTGTACGTCTTGGCCAAGAAAAGACCTAAGAAAGAACAATCTTTTCCTCCTCTGTATAAAGATTCTATTATGATTTTAGTCAAAGAAAATAAAAGCCAAGCTGTATAGTTGTATTGCTATTTTTGATAGCTTGCCTTTTTAGAAGACATTCCTGGCATGAAAAATGGGTTTCCCCATTCCCATTGTTTTCCTTCATATAAACAGTTATTGTAATCAATCAGTTGATAAACTGAAGCTAAGTGTCGGTATTAATTTGCTAGTTATTCAGAGCATTGTTATATATGGTACAACTGTTGTTGCCATAGAAATGTCTGTATTTTACCTGTGTATTTAACTAGCAGATTTCTCCAGCACAGTACAGACTGTGGAGATTTGGCATATTAGTGAGCTGAATAAAGTTTCATCCTGATGCCCTTAAACTACTAACTGCTGAGGTTAGTTACCCAAAGCAGTTTTGTTTGCTGATAATATCATCTTCACAGCATCTGAAGAGCTGTATTAGCTGTATACTATAAACAGCTTACTTATTATTTTAGTACAAAAAAAATTCCCATTACCATTGGATAAGCTTGGATTTTCTTGTCATCTAACTTTCACTCCCACAAGTATGCATATTTGCTGAAAGTAAACTTTATATGTAAACTTTCCTTTAACAATGTCTATCCCTAGATCGTGATGGAGCAAGGATTTGGATTTAGCACTTCTATCATCTTCTGAATCATTCCCATCTGCAGTGCAAAGTCCCTCACCATCTGTACCATGCCTGATAACTTATGCAGGCAACACAAATACTTGTCTCTTATTTCCATCAAGGGCATTTTTTTAAAACATGGGCCATTTCTCTCGTAGGCCCTAATTCAGCAAAACACTGAATCTATACGTAACAATCAACTGTTCTTCATCAAACTGAATGGTTGATGAGGGGTTTTCTCAATTTCTTTTGGGGAAGGTTCCCCTCTAGGAGTGAGACTAGCTAGATCGTCTGTGTGATAGAGATTTTCTAGTCCCTGCACAGAGAATTCTTCTTTTGAGTCATAGACCATTAACTTGGCCTACTCTCCTGGTCTTTATGGAGCATTGTGAGTATTAGGTCTGACCACAGAAAGGAAATTTTGATCTGAGGATCACTAACAAGTACATATGCTGAAATTTCATCATTAGGAAAAATGCCAGTGCTTCTAACTCTTTCCATTCTGAGATTAAGGAAATATCAAGTTTGGGAATAACCTTAGACACTAGGTGTTACTAATAGGTCAACAAAATAATCTACTTAACCCTAAAAGTATTTTTATAAAATGCAAGACTGGATAAATGTTTTCAGATGGTAAATGTGTCCTATTCTTTCTTCTGTGCAACAAGGGGAGTGAAATACACATCTAAGTACCATAAGAAAAAGAGATAAAAATAAAATAGGGGAATGTGAACTTGCATAGTCAAAAATTCCTACATTTTCCAGTCATGTCAAAGGTATAATAGGAGGCATGCATAATATATTTTCTCTCCATGTTTTGCTTACAATGGAAAAATAGCATCTAAAGATTAGTCTTGTCTTGTCCTAAGAATTAAATTTTAACCCCACAGGAACTGGAATCTTATGAATAAATCACTGAGAGAAATCCATCCACAGGATTTACTTTGCTTCACATATCTGGGTCTTAACCTTAACTGTTGAACCCTCAAATATATAGCCTCCTTTTGCACTTGGCCTTGGGTGCAATAAATGAGTGCACTATGACTATGTCACAGAGGTCTAGGTTTGGGGTTTTTTAATGTAGAGAGTTAGAGAGGTGCTAAATATTTTGTAGTTTACGGAGCTTGTAGGAAAAAAAAAAAAAAAAAAGAATGAAAGCGCTCTACCGAGTGAGGTGGGACATTAGCTCATCCCTATTACCCTTGTACTTGTTAGGGGTCGCTGAACCTGGATGCCCTGCTGCAGGTCCCCACTCCCAGGTCCGGTCAGCGGTGAGGCTGGACACATCTTCCCGATAGGCTCACACACAAATGCACGTATGCAGCACATACATATGTGTGCACACAGGCTGGCGCAAGATCAATGCAAATAGGGCGCGCGGCACGCATGCGATCACAAACAGCGCCAGTGGCCTCATCCTGTCCTCCTCTCTGAGTAAGGATGGAGGTCTTCCTTCATCAGGATGAAGGTCTCTCAGTGGGAATATATACACATATATGTCCAATGCAGATCCCCCCGCCAGCTGGGCTCCGACATGTGGGCTCTCCAGGGGCTGTCCTGGTACCTTGCTCAGCCCAGCTGCTGGGACCTGGCACACGAGTCCCCACGGCTGCACTCCAGCTGCTGCACACCTTTACTCGGCAGCCTCTCGGGCTAGTTGACCTACTGTTGGGCCAGTCCAGCCTGATGCTCGCTGGTGACGCACACTGACACACGCACCCTCACGTACTCCAGCGGTGGCCCGCAGCCCCGCTGAGCTCCGGTCCCACTCCGGCTGCTGCCACTCGGAAATTCCCACACCCTTGTGCGCACAGATAGAGAGCCCCTCACCCAGGAAAATGGTCAGAAATGGAGATTAATGAGAAGAAAGGACAGTCCATGCTCATCACGCCAGATAAGCACAGTAACCAGTCTCTGCTTACACAACTAGCCTCTTTTATCCCCTTATGCCTCTATTTTCCCACACTCATTCCTTCCCCTCTAAATCCCAAAGGTACCTGCAAGCCTTTCCCTGGCCCCATGGTGATGGGTGTCCACCCTGGCTGTGGGGTTGGTGACCTCCTGTGAGACCTCGGGGAGATGAGAAGCTGAGGCAGGTTCCCCCCGACCACGTGCCTCTGCCTTCCTTCATGTGTATGGTGATGAACTTTTTACCACGTAACCTAAGAAGTACTATCCATGGTAATTTAGGGTAAATCAAAGCATTTGAGAAGACAAAAATATTACGTTCCAAAGGACAGGGGAGACTGAAGTGTTGCAAACTTAGAAGGCACCAGAGCACAGAAGGAAGCGATGAGATGAGATGTGCATGGATTATTCCAGTTGGTGATCTGCACAGATTGTGTCTGTGCTGCTCAGGAAGACAAAGCCTTCCACTGTAGCCTACAGCAAAACTGTTTGCTTCTTCAAATCCAAACATCAATTTTATACTGACATTGAAAAAGGAAGTAAGATGTCTAAGATGTGGGAAGCAAGATTTGTGTGCTACCTCAGAATGTTAATTCACCATGTTTCATGGTCTGCAGATAGCATTTCAAAAGTAAATACAATTTATTACATGTGAGAAATATAAAAATAAGAAAATAAGTAGATATGCTACAGCCAAAGGTTGCTGATGGTGAACTGAAGATAAATATCCCACTGCTTGGCTGCATCATATGTGTACATACTGAAAAGATATATTTAAAAAAAGAATAATCTTGCAATATTAAGCTGTCATAACTAACAGATACTTCAACAACTTGCAGCTGTAAACACACTGAGAAGATAATAAACCTTTTTTTCAAGACCAATTCATCTAATTTCAATGTCCAGACATTTCTATGCATTTGTTAGCAAGCCCAAATTTTTTTCTTATTATTAGACAACATTTTCACAGACTGTCATATTCAAATCTTCTCTTAAGTAGTCTGAATAGATTCATTTTCTTAAATCTGACATACCAAAATTTATTTTCCTAGCCCTTCAATCATTATTTTCAATCTTTTCTTTCAATGTTTTAGAAAATTTCCATATACTTTAACAGCAAACAACACATAGTTGTGCAGATCTCCAATAAAAAAACAATAAACATTGTTGGATAAACAACCAAACTATGCCATATGTCTCTAATAAAACCACTATCATCATTGTATAAGCTAATTTTTTTTAGTTATTGACATTTTTGAGATGGCAACACCCAGGTATATAACTATCCAACATGTGCCTCTGATGTCTGCATATGGCAAGTTTTAAGAGAACCTTCAGACACCTGATCAGAGTACATCAAAAGACTTCTAACAAGAAGTTACCAAAAAAAACCCAAATTATAAATCAGATTCTTTTTGAAGGGTGAACTTCTGTGAAATAAGGCTTTTAAAAGTCCACAGATTGTCATTGGATTTCAAAATTAAATACCTTATTTTTTCTTCAATGTTTAAATTGGCACTAATTCCTACCATCCTAAATATGTTAGATATTGTCTTTACTTTTCAAAAAAATTGTAATAAATATTGAAGCAATACTGGCACAATTGGGACAGACCAGATTTCTTAATCTGAATGGAGGATAGATGTTTGACACTTTCCTAAGTGTCAGCTAGGGCACTTCCATCATGTGTTTTCTGAGTTTCCTATTTAATTCATAATGTCATCCACAATGGATGTGTCCTCACATTTTCATCCAAGTACAAAGCAGAATCTAGTGAGAGATTTTTGCTTTACTACTTTCGATTTTATGATCTACAATTTGCCAGTTCTCTAATGAGGCCAGATCTCCATTTGGTTTTATTCCCTCTAAAAATGATTTCTTATTTTCTTTAACTCTGTTAGGCATTGGTTTTCTTTCACTTGTTTTTTCTCTTCTCTCAGGAAATTTTACCTTATTTTTACTGATTTTGTTGGCATCTGCTGCACAATGCTGAAATTATTTTCAGCTTTTGCTTCTTTCTTTAAATTTTGTGTCCCCATTTGTTTATGCCAAAAATTGCTTTAAACTTTATTAACTGTATATTTAAAGTTCAAAAATATATAGTCAGTGAGTGCAATGAGCTACAAATGTCAGGTCACTATGACTAAACCATAGCCAATATAAGGCCTTTGCCTCTGTGGAATGTTCCCTTTTCTCTTCTTGGATGCCTTCCCCAATACAAAGTTTCTTATTTCTTTGATCAGCTTTAGATCATCCCTACATCTCTTCTGAGGCCTGCCTCTTTTGAAATGAGGAAATTTTTTTGTCTTTTCACCTCTACCCAGAGTTATTGTTCGTTTGTTTAGTTGCTTGGTTTTTTTTTTTAATTTCCTGCAATCTCTCACCTTGCTAGCCAAAAGTTTCGCACCAGAATTGTCACTTTTTCCTTTATTCAGGCTATTGGAATACTGTTGCCCAAACTACAGACAGTAAATTATATGTCTCCAGGAACTAAGATTAAAACATAGTTTAGAACCCACTCCAAAGTATATATACCGTGATATGTTGTATTGTGTTTGCTAATACGTCAAAAAATTGTGCAGACAGTAAATACATGGGAATTCACATTTATTTCAAGTCATATATATACTTAGGCTCCCAAAAACTCTGTGTCCTTCTCTTGCATCCTTGTTATGTTTGGTTCATATGGCTTGCAAGTAAGCTTTTAAATTAGATGCAGTACCTGTCTATGTAAAAACTAGTTTCACCTGGACTAGAAAGATGATGTTTATACTGTAGACTCTTAGTATTATTAGCAACAGCCAGCAATGACCAGAGTTATAAAGCAGAGCAAATAGAGCCTGTCCTGGAATAGTGCTTGTTATGCCTTGTTTCCAGTCACGAAAACTTTCTTTTGGCACATTGTAAGCACTGATAATACTACATAGTAACTATTGAAAATGTTAAGGTGGTGGCAATCAATACTTATTCAATAGCCCAATGTGTTCTGAGCTTGTTTGCTTTTTTGCCAGAGTCATCTTAGTGCGAGTGTATGAAGTGCTGTCCTTTCTCAGCTGAAGACGCATTAAGTGTTTGTTCATAAATTACACTTTTGCAAACATGTAACATTTTAAATAGTCACATACCTTTTTATCAAGGTTTGGAGATGCTGCCTGAATAAATAGTAAAAGTCTGACATCTGTTCCACACTATTTGGAATCTCATGAGTCTGCTTAGTTGTTTGGAAAAGTCAATGTCAATCTCTGGCAGCTTCAAGAATTCATGCAGGAAGTGCCAAGATGTTTATCAAATGAATGAATAAAGAGCATATCAAAGATTCACTGGCATTTTATCTTAAATGAAGTTTTGATTTAATTTCAATTGTTTTCCTAGGATAGCTTGTTCATCCACAATTTAAAGTTTTCAGCTCAATTCCAGCTTTGTCAGGACTAACTTTCCTGTAAATCCATAAAAGTGGCATTAAAAAAGAAAAAGATATATCAAAAAGGTATTTGGAATATAGGCACGTTTCTCTGAGTAGTCAGATATATCTGATTTTTTTTGAACCAGATATCAGGTTCTTTTTACCTCTCTCATACACAGTGCATTGGTTTCCTTTTTACAGGAAATACTTTGTGAAGAAGCATTTGGTCTTTAATCTGTGTACCCCCAGAAAAAAAGGTGGCTCATTCCTGCATTAACAACCTCATTTCCAAAGAGGATTACTCTCATAGGCAAAGATCAATGAAAGTATTATTAAATCTCCCAGTCCTTTTGCTTTCCTGTGCAAAGCTGATATTGCCAATTATTTTAAAGATGTCTAACTCTAATTTTAGTGGAATATTTTTGGCATGATGTGGAGGGATGTTGAATATTTTATATCAGGCTGGTCTCAGAAGGAGTTCTAAACTAATTAATACCTTATAAGATGTCAATGGGCTAAAAGGAATCACTTTAATAACAATCCATCTCACTATCAATTTTGTCAACTATATGGACATTTTAATTTTTTTCCTAACAAATGCTTTCCCCTCTTTCTCTCTGATAAAACAATGAATCAGTTGACCCTGGGTTACTAATATTTCCATACTTATTCTAATTCTGGAGCATTTGAATAGTCTAATTTATCTCTTACCTCAGAATGCGCCTTAGATTATTTTCCTCTACTGTGTAAAAAGAAGTACTTGCATCTAATATGCTTGAGCAAATGGTTTGAAATACTTATGACAGCAGAAAGTATTTGGCTTACCTTGTACTGCAGACCCATGATCATGTTAACCAGTACGTTACTTTAGCTGCTCAAAATTTGTAATTTTCAAGTAACCAGTTTCATTATTCGGTCTCTCTGGTTTTAGTAATGAAAAACATCCAAAAGGGGTAACTGAATTTGGACGCCTATATGTTACACAAATATGGGTCATTTGTACTTTCAAAACACTAATTATTTCACCTTGACTGCAAAGGGCTCATGACTCAGTTCTACTCAAGGACTGACAATTCTCGAGAAAATTAGTTCTGCTTTGAACGAAGATGAGTTCCCCTAAGCTAGTGAGGCAAGGAGTGGACATATAGCAAGAAAAAGGACAGCATAGGTAGGATTCATCTATCCAGATTTGGGCATCTGCATCAAAGCTACTACTAATTTGATTGATTTTACTTTCCATGGAGACTTCGAGGGGCTGATTCATCTATGTTGTTTCCCCACCTTAGACTGATATCTGTTGTACTGTAGGAATGTTCATTCCTCTCTCAATAACTATAAAGGAAGTCCAGACAACAATCTCAAATGCACATTAAACTGAAGTGAAACAGACCTCAAATTATCAGTCCGAAACATCTCCTTCTACATAGTCTGTAGTAATATCTCAACCACCTTCCTTTGCTCTTTGCATACTGGATAACATGAAGGAGCTTTTACCTTGCAGAATACTTTTCTTTTGTTCCTCTCTTCTTTTACCTTCTTCTTAGTAGTATCTACTTTCTATACTTTCCAAAAGAATCCCACACATTTCCGAATCATGGCAGTCACTGAGCAGACCAAAGGAAACTTTTAAATGATTATTTCATTTGTGACATATTCTGAATAAAGATGCACTATGAAAGCAATTTTACAGGTGTCAGTGAAATATAATACAAAATGGCACTTGAATAAGATAAACTAAGAGGAGCAGCTTTAATGAAATGTATGCAAAATATATGGTAGTCCATAAAGACACAGTTTTAAAATTATACCTTGCAGATACCCACATCTCAGATGTTCAGGGAGTGGAAGAAACAAACAAGCAAGCAAACATCCAGCTGTCTCGGTCAGATGAATGAAAACAAAACCAAACCAAAACAAACCCCATGGATTTTGGCAATTATACTTTCATGACATTTTCCTGATTATGTGCTACTATATTCCCTTTCCATTTACTTAATCTGGCATGTCCTCCATTGCAAAATACATTCCAGTGTCTGTAAAAATGGTAATCATTTCCCACAGGACAGTTAGCATTTTCACTATTTCAGGACTGCATTTTAAATTAACATTTCCCAGGGGCTGTATGTACTGAGACAACTGTCCAGATGCATAACTGCACACAATGTTGGTGGCACGCAGCTTGAGTTGATGTGTCCTCAATCAAGTTTTACAATACTTCTGGTTTATTAGAGGAAATAGAGAACCATAAACAACACATGCTTTCAAGGGGTATGAAAAAGAAAGCAAAAAAATGTTCAGAGAAATGTTTTCTTTTGGATCTGAGTATTTGTGTACCACTTAATTTCCAGAGTCTTTTGGTTTGGAGCCATTTATAAGCTCTAATTTATTTCCTTTCTCTATCATGTATGAGTAAAGAGATGATTAAAAAATAGTATTCAAAATAAAGGAGTACTGAAATACCTAAATACATACTCATAGCAGAACCTAGATGCTAGCCTAGTTTTACCGTATGGCTTTAGACTTAGGAAGACTATAGTGCAGAGGAACAATATCGTCTGCGGGTTTCTTAGAGATGCAATGCTGTACCTAGGCTGTAGTCGTTCTTTGAGTTGTGAGTATCTTGCAAGAGGATGTTGCTTAAATGGTATTAAATATGAAAAATAGAGAGTTGCTGAAGATTATTCAGTTTTGTAGGTTTTTTTAAACCTAACTGAGGTTCATGGCTCACCTCTAGTAAAAGCACATATACAATATAAACTGTCTTGTGGATTAGCTCAAATATTAGTGATCTAGAGCAGTGAATAATTGATTAAGCTATCTGATGAAATGCATAGTCAAATATTGTTTTCCTTCAATAGCCTGCATTAGAGCATAATTAGAGTTTGAAAGCTTCTAAGCAGGAGTCTTGAATGATTCTATTCACTCAAACTCATGCACGCAGCATTTGGAAAATGTTTCAGTGTTTATCACAACTCTATCATAAGTCTGTAAGCTTAATAAGAGCTGTGGTCATTAGAAATTACCCCATAGCAAAATTGTTGGCATACCCGTAGTACTGTACAATAACATCTGGTTTTCTTTTACTCTTCCTGGAGGATTATATAAAGGGAAATTTTTGATAGCGATGGTCATCAAAAGAATGGCATTTTTTGCACAGAAGATCAATTTATACTCTGCAAAAGCATCTTGTTTACATTTAACATAATCATTTACATTAACAATACGTACACAGTACTTACAGCTGAGTGAAAATGATACGGCTTAAAAAGTATTTTTTAGCTGCACAGCGTTCCCTTGCTTTCACCATCCCAATCAAAATTCATGCCAAAAGCTAAGCAGTCTTATGGTTAGTTAATGCTCATATATACAGGACACTACCTAGAAATGCAAGGTACTGTGATCACAGGCTTAAGGAAATATGAAAAAAACCACAAAACCCACCAAACCCCAAACCCCCCCCAAAGACAAAAATCCCTAAGGTGACAAATGAAAAGCCTCCTTTAAGCAATGCTAATGGAATCAAAAGGACTGATGAGAAAAAGGATGAGAGAGACTATTTGTCCTCAGCAGGGGAAAACAAAATTTTAGGCAGGGACTTAGCTACTTTATACTACATTTTGGTTTGTTTCATGGATCTTGGGCAGGTCTTTTTAATTCTCAGAGCTTCAGTTCCTGCCAGATATGTATCACACTCATGCTCCCCTCTGCCTACCTTTGTTTAGTTTCTTTATCTAGACTGTGAAATCCATGAGACAGGAAGACTTGTTATTTCAAATGTAATACATATATGTAGCTCCTGTAGTGCATTGCATAAAGTTCTTCAGAGCTCTCAATAATTTGCAGAGTTTACACATTATCTAGAAGCAAAGCTAGCATTTATGTAGCCTGAAAAGCCTATGTATTTCTTTCATGAATGCATACCTCAGTCTGTTTAGCAGCCCATGCTCTGCTGTGTCCTACCCCATTAGTCCTGGAGGAATGTTGGCAGAATAAATAGGAAAGACTCCAGGAACTTTCACTAGTGCAGAGCCACTTCGGCACATCATGCAGGATGCATCCAAATATCTGCAGTGCAGCTTCACGGATTTGGATAAGCCAAGATTAATTTTTCCCCTAGCTGGAGAGCTGAAACTAATTCATTATTTTATTTTGGTTGCTGTTTGGATTTGTGCTTATTTGTTTCACTCTTAAGTAGTTACAGGGAAAAATGTAATTCAAAAGCAGTGGAATTCTGTCTGCCATTTAGTGCGTAGTATGGAGCCCTTCTGCTCAGTAGCAGTCATAGAACCAAGACTTCAGTTTTGCTTAATCCTGAAAAACTGGAAGCGGTCATATAATTTTCTGCGTGCTGGACTGTCTGTTCTCCTCACAGACCCTCAAAAACATTTCTCACCTGCTTCCTACAGGAAAGGACCACACACAGATCTTCGCAACAGATTTTTAAAAGCAGGCCTTTAATATTGCTATGTAAATCTATTATTCAATATATAAAAATTACTTTTTTTCTCTTATACTTTCCTGGGTGTCTCTCAAATATGTCTGTATTTCTTATCCACTAAGATTGTTAATTAGTATTAGTTAATATACTGGTTTTGGCTGTAAATTGGCAAGAGATGAAAGCTTCAGTTGAACAAAGAAACCTAGATAGGTCCGTAATAGTGTTCAGGTTTCTAACTCTAGAGCTCAGACTGTGCAGAACAGGTCATCTGCTGTCAGCTGCAGTTATGCTGCTGGGAACCTGCATCAGTCAGTGCAGAACACAGAGAAATCAAGATCCTGGGAAAGAAGTAGTCTATTTTGTTTAGAAAAAGCTTGAAAAAGCATATAGGTATGTACTTGCAGGGGCTTTTGCGAGCACACTATAAATTCATACCTGAAGAGTGTTTACACACCGTATTTATTGATTTCTTCTGAAAATTTGAGGAAATATTTCTTTCCTGATTTCCCCCCCCCCCCAGAACTGTGTGTGTTCCTAGAAAAAAAAACAACATTCGCATTAGGAAATGCTAACGCAATCACCCTAGATTCCATCTTCCATGAATTTTGGAAAAACAAACCTAGGTAAGAGGAAGAATGAATAACAAAGCTTTTTTTTTTTTTTTTTTAAATCTATATCTAAGGGGAAGGAGCTGCTCCAACAAGCTATTCCTTCAAAAGCTCTTTAATCACATTACTGAAATGGAGAACATAACAGCATGCTACTGCAATACAGAAAGGTAATTGGCCCATACTGTGTGCATGGACATCCATGATCTAATTCAAACTGAAGGCAGACATCCAGTCCTTAAGTGTCCAAGCCATTCCCATGGAGCCAGAAGAATAGCTAGAAGATCAATAGATGTTTCACAGGTTTCTGGAGTGGCATATGGAAACAAGAGGGGAGAATCTAAGGCATCTAGAGTGGTACTGGAAGTCAGTGCTTAGTCAAGAAATAGAGCTCAAATTAAGATATTTATATGTGTTTCCCTGCAGGGGTAGGATTCAGGTGTCTGGTGCCATTTTACACATCTGTCCTAGCTTCAGCCACCACCAGAGGAGGACACAGGTGTCTCGCTAGTCCTACCTGTCAGGGTTACGTCAAGGGCTTGGATTCCCAAGGGTATTTCAGATGGCATTAAATGTTTCTCTTTAGGCAGCTAAATTGCAGCCTGAGTGTCTTCATGTGCTCTAGGTCCTGTTAAGTTCAGTGGAGATATTGCTGATGCAGTAAACAGATTATTCTATTGTGTTCAGCTGACCAAACCCAGCTGTCTACTTTAGGGTGAATTGAACCATGCTATAGACTATAAATTCACTGAGTAGCTCTTCGCTAACTTTAATGAGAGCTCAGACATGTGGAGGCACACAGGAATTTACTACGAAGTCTAATAGTTTTTACCAACTTCATATGCACTTATAAAATGATTCCATGGTTAATAAGTAATAATGAAAATTTTAAAAAATTTAAAAAGCCTCTGAATTAGCAGGCTAATGATCTGAGAAGTATTGGCTACAAAGAATGAAGAAAACCTTGCTCTTGCAGCAGCAGCAGCAGCACTTGAACAGTGTTTGTTTTAAATCAAGAGTGCTGCTTGCTGGCAGTGAGCTTTCTTCCAGCACAGGGTTTAAAATGCTTGTACACAACTCTCAACACTGGATTGAAACAATAAACGATAAGAGCAAGGACTTGAAAATTGACAGAGTAAAAAGAATAGCAAGACTATGTGGCAATGGAGACTTATAATGTGAAGCAATTGAGTAATTTACAACTGCTGAAAGATGGCTGGCGACTCCCAGAGAAGTGGGAGAAAACTGGCAAAGCAGATTTGATTTTGATGTCTGTCTTTTTGGAAATTATAGATGAATACTTGACATTTTTCACAGTGGAGAAGAATTTACTACTACCATTCTCTCTATTGTCTGCTGTTGCCATATGATGCTTACCTATGACTTTTTCCAGCTCCCTCTGTTAGAAAGTATCATGTGTTAAAATAACCTCTAAAAGTTTATCTCATACTGTCTTTGCTGTGTATTGACTCTGCCATTAGATCACATGCTTTCCTAAGCACTCATTCAATACCTTTGTCCCTGTTTGACACAATTATCAACACTTAAAATGATGTATTATTCATTTTTCCCCTCAAATCAAAGAACACATCCCCAGACATCCTCTTTCCAAATCTCAAAATACTTGGACATCAGCTGTATAAACTTAAAGATATGACAGTGCTAAAAAGAAGGAAAAAAAAGATTATTTTTGCAGAAAACAGCAATACAGAAAGTTTTGGAACACCAACTTTAAAACTGTTGTACTATTACTATTATTTCTTAAGTTTCACATAATTATTCTACAATAGAATAAAAGAGATTACAAGGGTATTATCCACCTTTTTCTATCCCGAATCCTATCAAAATTGTGGAGATCAGATTTTGACAATGGAAACAGAGCTTCCTTCTTTTGTAGCAGCCTGTGTGACATACAAAATAAATTTATGCTAAAAAGCAAAAAATACATAAATAAATTCTGCATAGTTGCATCCCACTTTTAGGAGAACACATGCATAATAGCCCATTTATGTTCTTCAGATTAGTTGCATGCCCTGACCAATGTCAGTATAATTTGAAATTATTCTTTCTCTAGAAACAAACTACTACTACAAAGGACCAGAACCGCACTACAGAATTGTCTTTTCATGGAAATATTTTAGAACAGAGAACAATTTTTGTGCAATAAATTCTTAAATAGATGGAGAACGTATTACAAAATGTCTTTTGGCACCCACCTTATTACCCCATACTTGACTGTGGTATTCTGCTGGCACAAGATCAACAATGTTTGGGCTCTGTAGGTATTTCTTTCTAAACAGTGCTAATAAGGACTAAAAAATGTATTGAAAAAAACATCCAACAACCAACACAGTCAATGCTTATAAATAATGGATTTTCCTCTAGTGTCTGTTAAAGGTATGCAAACAGTTCTGGCCTAAAATATGATATTTGGTTTTAGTATCTCAGTACACTTGAGGGAATTTGCTACTTACATATATTAGCAGCATGGGACCTGATGTGGTGACTACATTTCAGTATGTATTTTCACCAAAGAAGAGACTCAGCTGCTTGTCAGAAGTCTCTCAAAGTATTCAGTCCAATAGACATGATAAGAGTGTCAAAACTGTAACCAACTTTTATATTTTAAGACTTATATCTTACACACATCTTCTGTGTTTCCAGGAAAATCTACCATTCTCCACTCTTTGGAGCATGTGACACTTAGTGCAGCATTTTCTGGGAACACAACTTCTATGGAAAACTAAACAAGATACATTTCAATTAAGTAGCCTGGTAAAGTGTATATATGTAAGAGGTACTACACTATATGCCATGAATTATAAGTTCTCAGTTAGAAGAAAATAGTCTACAGCTTTATAAACCAATATAAGATATTTTTCAAAAAAAAAAAAAAAGCAATAAAATTTTAAAACCTAATGGTACTGACAGGAAAACAACAAAATTATGAGGCTGATTTTATTTCATTCATATTTAGATAAATTTAGTTGAATGGAATTAGGTTGCAGAAGACAGTCCTTCATGTCTTAAACAACATAATCAATATGAAGATATACACAATTTTGGATTCATACTGCTGCCATAGAAATATTATGGTGATGTGTCTATGGCCACACCTAAGTTCTATTCAGATTGAAGAAGAATGTCCTAATTAGCTGGTAATTATGTAAACATATTTAAAAAAATAGAAAATAAGTTTTCATGTGATGATGTAAAGGTAGTTTCTTTCCTCGCTTATAATAATTTTATAAAGTCTTTACAGCTTGCACATTACAGCTTCAGACTACTTGTAACTTTCATATACAATTCATCATTACATGGTTTGAGTGCTATCTTTGCATTCATCAGATCAATTGCTTGAATTCACTTTGGGCAGAATGGCACCTATTGAGGGAAACTATTTTCAGTTAGGCAGTGACCTGTTAACAGTAATGTTTGGAATAAATACATTTTATCAGCATTTACAAAGGCACCCTACTAGGTAGCAAGCAGAACAGTACATTTCACCGTGCAATCTAATTTCCTTCTCCTAAAAATAGCTTCTTTCTTCCTCTTTCAAGTTCAAGAATTTTGAAAATCTTGAAGGGACAGCATTGCATTTGTTTTGCCTCTAAGTACAGTTGTAAGACTTTAAAAGGATGACATTTTGCAAACAAAATGTATTCGTCTTTCTTAGAGAAACAAGTGTATAAAGCAGTTCACTTCTGAAAATGTGTATTTGGCAATATATATTTTGGAACATAGAGATTTTGACAGTTTTGGAAATATGATTCTATATATGTGTAGGTGTTTACAAATAAAGAGAGAAAGTATGGTATTGTAAGGTACTATAATCTCTGTAGACATTTATTAACAGTCTCTGAAGGCACTCAGACTCTGCAGCATCACAAAAGAGATGCTTGCTTGTCTCAGGTGATGAAAAGTTTGACACAGATGCATGCTCGGAAACATTAGTGTAAAGAAAGCTTAGAAGATCGCACACTTGAGGTAAGAGTTTCAAATATCATACTGCAGTATTTAAATTGTGATATTTTAAAATATCTTGACATGAAAGTGTTAGTAAAAGCTGACTAAGTGTCACAAAGACTGAGGAGATAAAGACAGACCAGCATCAGCTGCTGGATGAACTACTTGTGACTTAGACTCTGTCATTTTTGTTTACCAATAAACCAAATACTTTTGTATGCAAGCATGTGATACTGTATAGTTAAACATTTTGTCCTACACCCTAGACTCCAGCACAAATAATGTAAATCAAATAAAATAATATCTTGGAAAAAAAAGAAAACAGTTAAAGGAATACAGAAGTAAAGAGTGTTTTTAATTCAATGCTTTTTCTAATGCTTGATAATATAGTCTTATAATAAGGCTGAAGATTTTTAAATTGCAAAGCACCAATACAAATGGTACCGAAATCCTGTAAAACTCATGTTCTATATTTTTAATTTTGAAAGTGCCAAATTACCTGATAGGATGCCATCATCATAAGTATTATATTTACAGAGGTCAGCAATACATTGCATTTCCTATGTATAAATTATTTTTTATATAAATAGGAACTAGGGCACAAAGCTTACACTGAACTTTCAACTTCAGCAGTCTTTCAGATCAGAGTATGTGAATACTTAATCTTATGACTATATTATGCTTTATCTTATGTTAGGGTTTTTTTGTTGGAATTAAATTATTATTTCACTTTCTCTCTAGATTTTGTGTGTATAATGCCTTTTGCTGTCTGTGATCTTCTCAGAGAATGTGGCAAATAAAGCCATATAGCCTCTAGAAAAAGAAACAGCTATCTGCTTTTGTGAGAGTCTTTATTGATTGCTGATTGTTCCTGATCTATGTTTCAATTACTGTACTGGATTTCTTGAATTACTAGTAAGACTAGGTTACTCCTAAAATGAATGATTCATTATCATATTTACATGCAAAATGGACAGCTCATATTTTTTAAAGAACATAATTAACATGTAAATGGAGTTAGCACAATGACAGTATATAAATGAATGTTAGCAAATCTGTATAATGTTGTAAGGATCAGGGCAGATGCACAATGGTAATAAGGGTAAGTATAGATACTTAAATTATTAGCAACTGAAATGTGCATAAAAAATGGTATACATAAGATACATTTGAACTAGTATTGTTTTGAAGCCTTACACAATAGTGACTTAAGTATTTTTACTTAAAAAAACAAGCATTCTATAGCTGTATTGATTTAAAAGATAGAATTATTATTCCTAAAGATAGATATTCCTAAAGATAGATTATTATTCCTAGAAGCTGAAAGGTAAGACTGTGTGAAAGTAAGTTGAGAAATGCAGAGTTTACGCACAACTTACTGCATTTATGTTTATGTGCACTTCTGTAAAGATGATGTCCAGTGACCTTTGTGTTTGACAGAACCTCTCGAGATTAATTTGAGTGAATGGAAAGGAATACCTCCAAAAGACAGACCAAATATCAAGTAGTGACTTTACTTTCCCTCCTTTACAACAGAAAATAATTTCTTGGTAATACAGGAAAAAAAATAGTAGCTGTTGCATTTAGTACCATAGTAAAATATCTAGCAGGTTTATTGCAGGTCTTGGTTCCTTCTGTCCACTTTTAGGAGAATTAATGCATATGTAGGAGATGAAAAGAGATACTAAAGAACGTGTAAGTTACTGAATGGGAAGTTTTCTCTGAAATATTTGCACTAGTGTGTCCAGAGACAGAAAATCTACATATGGGCAAGAATTAGAAGCAGCAAATAAGGCAATGATTTTGGAATAAATACAGCCTATTGTGGGCATGCATGCTTTATCTAAAACACAATAAAACTATGTTGCTAAGCCTAAAATAAAAAGAATACAACCCCCAAAAACTATTTCCATAGGCTTAAGCTAAAGATAAAACCTAACAAGTATGCAAGAATGGAAAGAGCTAAATGATACACTCTGTACAAGTGAAGTCAGCAACCTCTGCCTCCAAAGAAAACAAGTTAAAGGTGAATAAAACTCTGGGAGAGAACAGCAAAAAATAGTGAAAGTTCCATACAAGCATAACATACAGAAGTAGGTAACCAGACCAAGACCAGCTAAACAGAAAGCAATGTCCTTTTTCAGCCAGAGTAGAGGAAGGACCTGCAGTGGATAAGCAGCAGTATCGATGAGGCACAGCATCCCGAGTGGGCTGGCAGTACGGTGTAGGAGCAGTTCCTCTCTTCCTATTTTTCTTTTGTTTCCATTCTTGTATATTTGATTGTCTTTTCTACCCTCTTGCTATCTGCACTGTGCTTTCTTGATGTTTGGTTTGGTTTGGTTTTTTTATTTACTGAATGCATATGCCAGTTTTTTCTTTCTTAGATGCCTTGAAAGAAGTCCACCCTGATTCTCCAGGCTGAAATCTGTTAGTGCCCAGTTATTGATCATCTGTGGTTTGTGTTTATAGCCTTGAGGTCTTCTATGTCCCAGTACTTTCAAGGCCTCTGATATCAACCTACATTTACACTGTTGGAGTCCCCTGCTGCAGTATTCAGTGGATAAAAATGATGAAGGAATATTGATGGAACATAGTGCTATGTGAAAATTTAGACTAAAAAAGATAAATACTAGCTAGGCTAGCTAGACAGAAGAGTGAACCAGTCTATGGCATCTTAAGAAAAATCAGAAAAGCTGTGAGAGCAGACAACACTCAGAAAACTGTTACTCTCATGAAGAGTCATGTCAGAATGGACATCATGCACAAACAAAATTTTTAAGGCATTTCTTCTTAAATGATCTCACCTTAAAACAAATAATTGGAAAATATAAAGAGATGAGGTAGTCTCAATCTATGTACAAGACCTGGATCAAGACATAATTAGTAAAAAGCTAACCTGAAAAATTACTATCATGCATTTAGCATAAGTGTAGGAGTAAAGAAATAAAAAGTAGGAAAAAGAATCTAATATATTAACATGTCAAAAATAACATTCTTGTAAAGATGAAGAAAATATAGCAGTAGCAGGCAGCCAAAATGATGAAACTCTTGTAAGATAAAATGCTTGTATTAAAAATGTTACTACTATATAAGAATTTTAGTCTAAAAGTATACTTCTTAATTTTTAAAAAAAAGTATCTTTTATAAAGAACACCAAAAAGCTGGCATGGCTAAATACAAATTGAGGGAAAGCATTAGAAATTAGAAAAGTCTTATTTAAGAAAGAGAAATTGTATACAAATAATGAAACCATAACTTAACTGTAAATTGTGTTGTACTACAACAGCTGAAACAAGACTTTGAGAAACACCTTGTTTGAGGAAAATATTTAACCTCCATAATAATGTATTCAAACAAATTCCAATGCCAAAACCAAGGAGTCTTCCAAAATTCTGTATAGTCAAAGATAAATATGTTATAAGGGGTGTCTGAGTAAAATGAAGCCATAGGACAAAACCAAAATGAATTAATTATCGCATTGTGCAAGGAGTGTCATATATGAAAGCTTTTTGTAACAGAAGTCAGTGCTCAGGAATTGTCTCAGATGAAATGTTAATAAGAGTTTTCAAAGAAATTAATAAAATGAATAGCAGCAAACTTCCAGAAACAGATGGTATTCACATAGAGTTCTAAGGAAAATGAAATATGGAAGTGCTGAGCTGTTAACTATAGTGTGTAATCTATCACTTAAAATGTCCTTTGTATGGGAGGAGTTGAAAATGGCAAATGCGATACAAATTTTTTAAAAGGGCTTGGGAGAACTATAAAATGGAAAGTCTATATCTGCAGTCAGCAAACTGTTGAACCTATGATTAAGAATAAAGGAGTAAATATGATGTAGTAGGAAGCCAACAGGTTCTGTAGTGATGCCTCAGAAATGTAACGTAATTCTCTATAAAGAAGGCAATAAAGTAGGCAAAGATAATGATTGGTATATCTACTTGGTCTTGCAAAATACTTTTGAGAAATCCCCTCTGTAAAACAGGATGCCATGGGACCAGGGAGAAAAATATTCCTGTAACCGTTAATAAGCAGTTAAAGAAGAAAAAAAAGTCATTGGAAAAGTTGGTTGTTTTTACCATTATGGAGAGATCCATGGGAATCAATGTTATTGAACATATTGCTAAGTGATCTGGGAAAAGGTATGATGGTTACCAAGTTTACTGGCATGGTATTTTTCAAGGAAGTAGGAACTATAATTCAGTATGAAAGTTTATGAAAGATATTGTAATAGTGATTGAGTGGGGGATGAAATGCCTGAAGTAATTAAAAGCAAAGTAATATGAAATCATAGGATCTACTCTAGCTATTGGCATTCAGGAGAGATTTGAGCAGTTGTGCTTAGATTTGTAAAATATTAGATAGATGCTCAAAAATTAATAGCAAAGGAAGAAACAAAAACCACCATGGTATGTATCACTGTATAAATCCATACAGCACATTCCTTTTGCAATTCTTCTCCAGGCAGTTCTCATTCTTCTATATCAGGAAAGTTATAGTAGAGCTAGACACAGTACACAAAAAAAGAAACAAGTATGAAATGGGTTTTGAATGAGAAGAGACAAAAAAGACAAGAGCTCTCTGGTTTAGAAATTAAATGACTATCACAGGATAGAGCTGTATATAAAATCATAAAACCCAGGGAAAAAGCGATCAGGGTGTAATATGCAGTAGTACACAGGAAGGACAGTGACATTTCCATATTCTTTTCCTAAACCTCTACTTCTGCTCAGTATAGTTTTAAATGAACTTTCAGTTCAATTTAGTATGATGGCAGTTCTTCTGTTGTGATACAAAGGTCTGACAAGATGAAGGTACCGTTTGATTTCAGACTGCTTTATAGTTTCTGAAAGATTTCCTGGTGTTAATTCTATATCTTTTTGAGCTTCCCCAGTTTGGTAAGTCTGACATGAAGAACCACGTCTCTTGGGACAATGATCTGACTGTACTGTGTGCACATACATGCCATCCTCCCCTAAGGCAATTGATATACTACCCTCAGTGCAGTGAGATTTTTTTTTTTAAACATAAAGGCCACTAATTCCAGAAAAGACTTTTTTTTTTTAATTTGGATATTATTAAGCAACATGAAGGGAAGAAAGCTAACAGAACTTTAAATGTAAACCCCATGTGAACTTTATATCCAGACAACAAACAGATTGAATTATTAACCAAATGTGATGTTAGATAACAGGAATTGGCTCCTTTGCTTAGTTGTTACACATACAGATACAAACCTATTAAAGAAGATAAGAAGACCCCATCTTTTTCCAGTTTTGAAAAAATATTTCTCTTTAGCTCATGTTGCCTGGCCCTCTAGGTTTAACGTCCATGGAACAGAAAGATATTTTTTCTTTGATGTATAAATAAAGCTAAGCTGATTGCTGTAAAATCTTTAAAAATTATTTTATTTTGTGATATAAACTAATTACATCATAATGCTTCTAAAAGGATTGTGTACTGAACTGTGACGATGATTCCTCTTCCCTCCTTGCCTTATTTCACTTATAAAAAATGCTTTAGTTTTTAATTCTTTTTCATTTCTATAGGTGTGAATGTAAGAATGGAAGCAAAAATATACAAGTTTTAAATCTAAAGATGGGTAAGGGCAAATTTTCAAACACTTTTTGCTCTAGTTTTCACCTGTTACAGTTGAGATCCTCCCAGTGAAGTTACCATTAGGCAATCATGTAACTGGTTCAGAATTAGCTACTTCATAATTTCACTTGAATTTCGTGCCTCTAATTGTAGGTGGTATTATTTATTGTGGTTTCTTTAGTGAAAATGGACAAACACTGAACTTAAAAAAAACCTGTAGTCAAGTCATAACAGATATCTTTCTGTCACTTCAAATCTGAATTATGCTAAACTATTATTTAATGCATATTATGTTGCAAAATCTGCCTAGCTCTTACATGGATTTTTTTATATATATTTTTTTTAAATAGTAAGTAACCTTTCATAGTCTTTGTGTTTGAATAGTTTGTATCTTAAAAATAAGAGTTTTCTGCTGGAGTTCTGGACGCATCACTTAGAAGCCACTTAGAGTAACTGAAGAATAGTTGAGTAAAATTTGCGATTTAGCCTGAACTGACTCATCAAAGAGGAAGTCAAGAGGATCCTGCATAACACATTTAGAAGTCCCAGAATGTTGCTGTACTAAACTGAGATAGCAGCCACAGTCCAGAGATTACCATCTCTGTGAATTACAGTACGAATTCACTTACATGCATGGCTGAGGTATGCAGGTACAAACCAAGAGAAGACATTCCTTAAACACTTCGTGTTTCCAGCTTTTTGTAATAGAAGTACATACACAATTCTGACCATGATCAAGAAATCCAGTCCATGTATACGCCAGGCACTTGTACATACATATACAAGTTCCTCACAACCATTCCTGAGCAGTGCCAAAATACCAGCAATTCTTTCTTTGTATCTATATCACAATGATAGGGTCACATTCAATTTCTGCTGAAATCAGAGACACTTTCTCTTGAATTATTGAATATTGTGAAATCTTCTATGGTATTTTTGGCTTTCTAAATATGCATGATTAAATAAAACAATTGTTGACATATATTATCATTAAAATATGTTCAATATTTTGTATATCTTGATGTTTGATTCATTTTTGTATAAGCTATTCCTGCTTGAACTTCTAATGAATAATTATTAGGGAATAATGCAGAACTTATTTATTATTGTAATGATTGCTTATATTATAGCCCAAGGACCCAATCAGGATTTTTGTTCTTTGTTGGACTGAAAGCTATTATGTTAACATAAATTCATATCAGTCTTTGAATTATCTTGCATAATGTTGGACTCAACAGCACAATTGGAATACATAGAATATTTTCCTGTTGCCTAACTTTTGCCCTGTACGCATTTTGTTTCTGGACAAAGTTAGTTATCCTTAATACTTTCACCCATTTTAGTCATCCTTTTAAAGATTGGAGAAATTGCCCTGCAGAAAAGAAATATTGTAGTATTATGTGTATTCTGTATGCAGTGATGTTTACATGTATAAACTATGCATAACTATAAACTGTAATGTTTATGCAATTTAATGGACTTCAGAGGAAAAAAAACCAGATCTAGACAGATAACTCACCTTGACTTCATTAAAAGAAGCTTATATAGATAGACTGCATTTTGAAATAATGTTTGCTATAATTTTTCTATGAATGAGGTAAGCTTCATTTACCTGTTGGGGCGGCTTTGTTTAATTATTGGGGCATATGAATTGGGAAACTCGGATTGCTTCATTGCACCATTTCCTATAACTTGTAAGCTTTTTCCTCCAATACCTGTATGGCAAGGTGAAAAATCACAGCATGGTAACTGTTCCTCCTGCAGTTGCAATGTCTGTATTTTTCAGCCAGGTTAAATAAAACAACTCTTTTTAGGGAATATTCATACAACTAAAATTATATGTCCAAACATAAGCACTGCTTAAAATGAGAGATCTACCTTTTGTAAATAATACTGCCCATTACAGATAATACATCTGAGGTCCCTTTATAGTCTGTGGGCAACAACAAAAGCATCTGGGTGATCCTTAGATATCATCCTGGGCTGTGCACCCTCATACATTTAATGCTGTTAGTTATCGCCCCTCACATGAAACTACACTTCCCACAAAATCTTATTCTTCTGACTAAGCACATAGCCTCTCTCCCCACAGCCACTGGCTGCAATCTTGGGTGTCAACTTAATCTTCTTGGCTACAGTCTTACCTCACAGCACATTTTGCTTGATCTGCTTATTGGCGATGTAATCTTAAGCAGCAGGCTGTTGAATCTGACCGTGCTGCCCATCCAAGGCTCCACTAAAAACTCAGCAGTCCTCTTGCCCGGTTTCCCAGCGCCGTTTCTCCTTCACCCCTTATTCACTCCAGAAAGAGAGGTCACTCGCCTAACACCATGGTTTGGCAAAGAGAGACAGCAAGAAGAAAGCTCACAAGGAGTAAGGCAAGGGCTGTGGAAATGCTATAGCCAGGGAGATTTTGCAGAGTGAGGAGTTACCAGTTCAAAAAAGAGCAGACAAATAATGTGTGTGAAGCTCTCAAATTAGCATTAAAATATGTTTCCTTTGCTCCAGGTCCCAGCTAGAGGTAAGAAACAGCAAGTGCCATCTTTACCAGAAATCTCCCTTGAGTAGATCTGAAAGACATTAAGGGAACTTGTTAACTCATGGTGTGGTTTCAGGTTTGGACAGACATTTTGCAGTACATACATGGCTACACCTGGCATACCTGAAATCTATCACAATTGACATAGGCTTGAGTACTCTCCAAATAAGCTTTCATTTATTTCTTTCCTCTTAGTTGTTTCCTTGGCTAGTATAAAGCATTAATTAGGCAGATGACTACTTGGATATGGTTCACGAAGCCTCATTGCTGTGTGCAAAACATCTCCTATGAGCTTTGTCAGGTGTATAGAAAAAAATGTAACTACTTCTGTGGGATCAGGTATCATAAAGATTTTGATTGGCCTTTAAGTACAGAAGCTGGATAGAAATATTTGCAAAAGACTGTGGGCTGAGGGCAAGCGCAGATATTAAGATGATGGCTTTCTACTATACCTTAACATAAGTCTGAGCATTTAGTAAATTGGACAGCCACATGGTTGCAGGTAGGAGCAGCATAAGTGCAGGTACATCTTGGTACCTGATCCAGGTACCGAGGGCTCCAGGTGAGGTGGGATTGCCCTCTTGGTGCCCCGGGTGACTCCATCTCTGTGCTTCCTCCCTGGCCATCTCAGGGCACCGGGGAGGTTAGTTGCCCACCAAAAGCAGCTCTGAAAGGCCCTTGCCAGCCAGAGGAGGGCTCGAGGAGGGCAAGTGGGGCAGTGGGAGCACTAGGTCCCGCAGGAGAAAGAGGCTTTCGCCTCCCAGCCGTGTCCAGCAGAGCCCTGGCAGGCAGGTGAGCCCCCACGCTGGCAGTAGCGCTGCCAGCTCCTGGGACACGCCAGTGCCGGCCTCTCCCACGCAGCTTTCCCCCCTGAAGGAGGAGCAAGGGCAGGCGGGGAGCCCGAGTTACAGAGTGGGTGAAAAAAGAGCCCCCGAACCCACTTCTCCACAGAACACTCTCCTGGTTCATCGGCAGCGGAGCACGGAAGCACCTCGGAGGGCCCCCGGCCCCTGACACAGCCTTGCCCAGACATCCACGGACAGAGCGTTGGTTCAAACGAGCTACTTTATTGGCGTCTTGGCCTGGGCCCACGCTGCCCAGCTCCGGCGGAAGGAGTGCCCCGGGGTGGTCTCGGGGGCACGAGCGGCAGGTGGTCGCTCGGCCGGCGGTGGTGTCCTCGTGGGCGCTCCGCTCTCCGTCGGCGCTGCCCGCCGCTCCCCTGGCTCAGCACGTCGCTCTCGGGAAGCGCGTAGCACGTGCGGCGGAGGCCCCCGCCTCGCCCGGAGGCTGCTCTCGACCCGGGCTGTCGTACGGGTCTGGCTGGGCCCGGCAGTTCTCCGCCGCCTGCGCGCCGCCGTCGCTTCCCTGCTGGCCGTCGCCGTCCGAGCCGGCGCTCCTCTGCCTGGGCAGCCAGTAGAGCCCACAGAGCAGGAGGAGCAGGGTTTCGGCAGAGGCCCAAAACCACCAGTGCTGGCAGGCGGCGAGGAGCGCGCCTTGCTGGGCGAACCCGCGCGGCTCCCGGCTCCTCTGCTCCATCTCCTCCGGCAGCCAGCTCATCCGCTGCCTCTGCTCCTCCTCACGCTGCCGCAGGAGGTCTCGCGTGGCGGCGTCCGTCCACTCGCCCGCCCTCAGCGCGTACTGCGCGATGCTCAGCACCGTCAGGACGTGGGTGATGCCCACAGCCATGGTCTGGAGGAGGAGGGAGGGAGAGAAGGGGCTCAGCGGGGCTGGCCGGGAGGGAGATGGCGGCGGGGCCAGGAGACGCAGGGGCCCGGGGCCGGCCGAGGGGAAGGTTGGCGAAGGCTGCGGGGACGGGGGCACGTCCCCGCAGCCCCTCCCCGGCCGCTCGCCGTGGCCGGCAGCCCCGGGCCCCTTTGCGCCCAGCCCCGAGGATGGCGCCCGCCCTGCCCGAGGTGCTCCCCGCAGCGGCTGCGCCCTCGCCCCGGCCTCAGAACCCCCCCCGGGGGCCGGGGCGGCCGAGCCTTCCCCCCGCCCGCCCCACTCACCGCTAGCCCGAGACGGACTGCAGCGCCGGCGCCGCCGGCCGGCACCCCTGGCCTCGGCCCTCTGTGATGCGTCCTCTCTGCTGTCACAGGCACCAGAGCCCCACGGGGACGCCACGCCGCGCCCGGCCGGCCACCGCCGTCACGCCCGGCCGGCCACCGCCGTCGCCCCGGGCTCTCCGGCCCCTGGCACGCGCGGCGGCGCCGGCGTCGAGCAGCCTTGGGGGAGAAGCGGCTTACGCTTTCGGGCGTGTAGGGCATATACAGGCGCTCGCGCCGCTGCTCCTCCCGCCTGCGTTGGGTAGTTACACACCTGCACTGCACCCAGAGACTGTCGACTGCCCGGCCTGACGGGAAATCAGAGCGCCATCCATCAGAAGAGCTGTGGAGGCGTAGCTTTTCGTGGTCATAGTGCTTCTGTCTGTAACAAGAAGGAAAAGAAATGGGGATAAATAAAAATTAGATCTTTTCCCCAGGGCAGCAACTTCACTTCTTTCAAGCGTTGTTTAGGTTGGGATAAACCAGCATGAAATGAATAAATAAATAATTAAAGAAATGTGTATTTCTTAGAGCACGGGAATGGCTTCTCAGTCCTTTTTTCATTTAGAGAAAAAGTCTCGCAATGTAACACTTGAACTTCAAAGAATGCTGCCATTTTAAATGCATTTTTGTCTTCTTAGCTTGTTTTTTTAAGCCTTTATACAGGCAGTCTCCAGGTTTGAAAAGGGAACTCTCGATGAGTTTGGGATGCCAGCACTCATATAAATAATCGTCAGCATCCTAAGTGAACTTTATTATGTTGCCGGAACAGCTTTGTCTCCTGTGGCGAACTCCTTTGTGGAGGGCAACTAGCAGGCAGAAGGCAATTCTGCCAGTGCAGGCAGGTTGCCTGCTTGGGCAGCCCCCACAGGTAGGCGTTGGTGACCGAGTCAAAGGGCTGGTCTGGACAGGGAAGGAGAGCCAGAAAAATCATTCTGAATTACTCATTAAAGTGAAGTGGTTAATCTGGGTTGAACCCCTGATTGGACAGTCTCTTAGAAAACTGTATTGACCTTTATTTGATTTGGCTTGATTTACTTTGGAAGTGATTTAAACTCATTGAATCAAACCCTGTTTAATTTTCATTACAGATTTCACACAGGGATTTTATGCAGTTTAACTAAACCACTTCTTTTATACTCAGTCTGTTAACTTGAATTAAGTATCTGCAATTACCCTGTATGGAGGATATGTAAGTAAAATCAGAAAAATTTATTAGAATTACTTTCTTCATTGATACTGATTTCAGTTGTATGCAGACACATCACCCCCAAATGTACACACACGTACATGCATGCATAAAGGTAAGTAAAAATGTCTGGTTGCTTTTAAACTGACAGTTTAGTAAAAGCAATTCTTCAGAATTTACCAAATATTTCAGTAAAAGAACATTTCCAGGTTTGCTGAAAATATTATTTTTTTCTAATCCTAATTAAAGAATTATTTTTCTCAAGAAACTTTGATCTTTTGTCTAAATGTGTTTAATGAGAAATTATTAGAAACCCTGATAATGATGCTGATCCTCTCAATTTTTGTTAATCAGCAGGAAAGTAACACAAGTTAAGCATAAATTCAACTTATGTATGTTTTTATTTAATTTTCTTGGTGACAATCTGAAATACGACTATCACAGACAAGGACTTTCTGCTTCCTTTGAGTTACTATTTAAAAGTTGAATCTTCGATGTTCTGCAGTGCTAAAAGTGTTCATACACTTAACAAAATCCATGACTTAGTTTGAAAATTAGCAAATAATTTTCTTTTCCTTTTCTTCCCTGCCCCATTACTATCCATTCATGCCTCAGTCTCCTGTCCTTCAATTCATTCCTTTCTGGAAACTCTTCTGCTGTTTATTCTTTTCATGGCCAAATTTAGTGCTTTCTTCTCCTTGCAGATTCTTCCCTCTCCAGTCCTTTAGTCTATTCCCACTTTTCTCCCAAAGTCTTGCTGTTGAAGCTGCTCAGACAAGACCAGTGCCTGGAATCACGTCATCCAGTACTGTCTCTGAACGATTGATGGGCAATAGGAAGGGAGCTTCCTGGCTCAAGCAGCTCCGGCTATTAAAGGATCCAGATGAGCCATGGTCATGCATGACCAGGTTGCCGAGGCGTTGACACTTGGCTTTCCTGAAGCCAGCAGTTCTGAGTCAGGAAAAACTTCTGCTGAAAATGAGCTCTAATATAAAAGGCAGTGCTGGCTTTTTCAAACTAACCCCCACAGGAATCACTGGAATCTGGTTTTAGGTCTCAGATAGCATTTGTGCATGTGTGTGTGCATGCATGCTTCTGCATGACTAAATCTATAAAACATTGGCAAGGCAGGATTATTACACTCTCCACTGGAATACTCTATATTATGGATATACATTTCCCAGAAATCATGTTTTCTGCTCAAGTCATTATTTGCATTATCAGCTCCTGCTTACAAAGGAACAGTTTTAAACCCATGTACTTACTGTTGTTTGGTTGGTTTTTGTTTTGTTTGGTTTGGTTTTCTTCTTCATTTAATTAAGGCTTTTGATGATAGCAAAATTATTGGTCCTGAAATCATGTGTGAGAGTGCCTGAAAAGACTGCATGAAATGACTGTTGTGAGGTGCTGCTAACCAAGTCTCTACTGCTAACCAAGTCTCTAAGCAAACCACTATTATTGTACAATTCATGGCTATCACTTTTCTGTTTCTGTAGATACATGAAGTTTTAAATTTGATGCAGGAGACATTCAAATCTACAAAGCAGAAGAGGATTTAAAGACTGCTTAGTGGAAAAATGCAAGGAAGTTGGCACAATGTATCACTACCCTCCTTCTCTTATTTTTACTCACAGGTGCACCCTTAATAATGACCATTTTTCACATCTCTGATGGGCTGTTTACAGCAAAGTTTTAACATTAAAAAAACCCAAACAACCATATTGTAGTCTGTTATAAGTATCCTTGCTGATTAAAACTGCATAGACAAATATGTTTTGGGCTACTCTCTTTTTGGCTTCAAAAGTATTTTTGCCAGGATCTCACGTTTAGTCTAACAGACAAGACTTCAGGATGCTCAGCTCTTCAGCTGAGTGTGTTGTCCAACTGCAGCCACACTAGCGAAGGGTTGATAAAGATTTTCTGTCACTGCCACTTCCACTCATGAAGAAGGAGAGGAACTGTCACACTGGGTCATTGTAGGAAGTCTGCAACTCCCACAGTGAAGGCATCTATTTATGCAGCAAGGAACATAAGAATTGGGGATTTCCCTGCCAGATGATCTGTCCCAGGGGTTAGAAACAAAGCAATTCATCTGCCTACAGAAAACAAGGAATGTATAAGTATATAGGAAGTTTACATGGGATCCGGAAGAAGATCCTAAGCACAAAATACAGTATAATGGAAAATAGAGAACATTTTGTTGCCACTGTTTTTTTCAGTTAGACTATGGAAATTAACTGAGATAGGATAACTTAAGCTTTGCTTGTCTCTGAAGCATTAATTTGTTGAAATACGTTTTCCCCACTATTCTGTGATTCTATTCAGTGGTATACAGAGGAACATTATGCTCTTCCTTTTGAGTATGGTCAGCTCCCTGTTTTGAATAAAGATAAATATTTTCAGTTACAAAGGAACTGATTATATGCCTGTGGAAAGTCTGTTGTGTAAAACTGGTGTTTAGAGACAAAATTACTCCAGACATATCATACACAAAAAGTAGGAGTAAGTTGAGGTTATGTGACCCTTTATGGGTCAGGAATATAGCTTAGTTTCCTTGACCATTTTAGGTAAGACATAATTGATTGGGAATGGGAGATACTTCTACATCAATCTCTGAGCACATTGTTGTTAGAGAGAGGAGAGTCCTTCTAGCCTGGGAGACCTCACAGCTGCCCATTACACACTCAGCTACTTGGCTTCTCAGGCTGTGAAATGGATTTGTAAAAGCAGGTAGTTGCTTTTTGGGAAATAATTCTCACCAGTGTTTCACCCTGAACTCTTTTAATATCTCTTCTTGCATAGAAGGATGATTTCATGTTTGTTTTTTTGACTAACTCATATTGCCTATTTAAAACAAAAAGTGATAGTTTATTATATTATACTGTATTATATTGTGTAAGAAAGATTAGCAGTATAGCAGTTGAACTCATGGGCAAACTGAACATAGCAGTGAATTATGACCTAGAATTGTATTATGATTTTTTTTAAGAGTTGATGAATATCAAAACATCTCATTTATCTGAAATGAAGTATACGCTAATGTACCAAAACATTCATGAGAGCATCTGTAACAGCACATCTCTGCTAGGTATATTTTCCTTGACGACTGGCAAATTAAGATCATGAAGAGTTGAGATCAAAGAGAAAAGGTATTTCTATGATATAACATCTCCTTTCATTAAACCATTCCAAATGCAATGCTTCTAATTATATTTGCATTTTATGACTAAAGAGCAAGATTCATAAACGCTGTGAGCCAAAGAAAGTTCCTGAAGTGAAGTTATTTTGATTTACACCAGCTAAAGTTGGGCCAGAGGTGCAGTCTGCAGAAATCATTGATTATTTTCATCCTAGCCTCTTAACTATTGCATATTTTATTGTACTAATGCTTCTTACAGTAACTACAGTATTAAATTAGAGTTTTAACATTACGATCCATACATAGCATGAAACCTTGTGTATATAAATCAGGAAACTAAACTGAAAGTTTAACAGAAAGATTTATATACTCACATACTAAATCAGTACTCTAAAGTTTAAGATTTTTAAATAAGTTTTATATGCAGCATACATAAATTAGAGCAATATACCTGATTCTGAAAGTTAATGTGCATAAATCAAAATTCTGACAGTATATATTAATGAATCATGGAAAATAGATTATACTTAGAAAGTGTTTTTTAATGTGGCAATTTTCTATTTTATTGCACAGCAGGTACTAACTTTTGAGAGGCTTGCTTTAAGCAGTTCTTTCTCTTTTACATTTTTGATACAACAAAAATACCCCCTGTGGTCATCATTCAATCAAAGAAACCAAGAGTCAAAAAATTAAAACACCAGACATGGCTCAAATGTTTAATACACCTAGATTTTCAACTAACATAAAATCAAGGATGTACAACAACTGAAGATCAAGTACCTACTCCAGATTAATACAGTTTAAACTGTATATAGTCACTTTTGCTATTGTTTCCATTTAGCTAGGTAATTTTAAAAACTTAGAAACATCCAGTTAGAAAATGAGTTAACTGAGGTTCAGTCAGTGTGCAGTACTGCGTTTAGTACTATCATTATTTGTGCCACTCACAAGCCTTTCCCATAGCATGAGTCAGGGAGCAAAATAATGATAATTTCTCTGTCCAGTGAGAATTGACTTCAGTGCAATCTTTTTGGGTGGAATAATGACCTGCACCTAAGTTAGAAGACAGCTTAGTATTTATTTTAGGGATAACATCCCTTAGGACAACATATTATTGCTTTTATTATAGATTTATACTAACACACCAGACAGAACAGAACCCAGTAATGATCAGCTATGCAGCCTTGTCACTGGGGTAAGCTGCTTCATCATCATCAACTCCAAGGACACTTCCATTCCATGCATTGTTCTAACTTCTTTACTCTGACCTTCATACATGCATCCTTCGACTCCTCAATTTACCCATCTCAATCCAGTCAAAATTATCACATAAGATAACTCTACAATCCCTCTGCTTCCCTCCACCTTTTTTTTTACATTATTATTAACGCTTATTTATCACGCACAATTTTTAAACCCGGTTCAGGCTCTTAAAACAGGAATTGTATCTCATTCAATGAGCCTGTGTGGGAAAGATCATGCTCATTGTGATTTTTTGTAGATTATTGTCCTCACCCATGATGTAGTGAGCTTCAAAAAAAGTTTTACCTTCACTGGATCCTATGAGCATGAGGTTATAGGAAGCATAACAAAGCTTGTTGTCAAGATCATTCAGTCCCCATGAAAACTTTGTTCACCTTAACAGTATTCAAAACAAATATCAGAACCTGAGCTTTGTTTTTGTAAAACATGATTTCAGAAATACTTACACTCCATGACCACTGATATGTTTTAGTTCTCATGAGAGTCACTTCTTATCAGATATGTTCTTTCCCCTTTTCTGCATCTCTTGTTCCGTATTTTCTTCTTTACTGTGAAGAAATTCAAATCCTGCAATATTTACACAGTAATTTCAGTAGAAAACTAAATAGTGATCAAGTATAAACTGTAGATTTGGGCAGTTATTTGTAATCCCCAAAATGGTTGATTACAGTGTGAGCTAGATACCTACATAGTTTTGCAAATCTAGTCCTTGGTCCTCGGTGGAAAGCAGATGACACATGGTACTTTTTACAGATGGATCATACAAACTGTGCGTCTGTGAATAAGTGTCACAGAGGTATTTCAGCTTCCTTTCGCCAGCTGACAAATAGAAATCACGCGCAGATGTTTCAGCGGGAAGAGAGAGAGAGTGAGAGAAGTCAATTCTCAAGGAATACATGGAGCCAGCCTAACCTTCTGGTGTATGGGTTAGAAAAGCAGGCATATGCATAACTGGGGAATTTTTCCAGACTCATTTAAAAAGATATGATGAGCTCAATATTGGCTGCAGGAAGCTGAATCCTTCTGTGTATAACACTGGAGCTTGCAGCATCAGAGGTGAATTCACAGAGCACAGTGAATATGAACAGCTTACACAAGAGATTTTTATCATGCATAAATTCTAATTTTCCCTAAACCTTCAAGATAGGAGTGTATTGCTAAAGAGTAGGGGAAAAAAAGTGCAGCATTACACAACTTGTTTTCATTTCTGTTATTTTTCTGTCTTTCCACTGTATGAATCAAATTGGGAAACAGCAAAGGAAAACCAGTAAATAGAAGGTTGAATTCATAAAAGAAAAGTGATTCACCTGCGTTCATGACTAGAGATGAAGAAGTAGCATATGTCTGGATATTCACATATACATAAAATCTGGAAAAAAACCAGTAAACCACATTAAATAAATATATTCAACATTAACAATCAAGAATTTTGGTGTCTTTTTAAAGAAGAAACAGTAGAAGATGTCTTTGTATTTTTTCCCTCCTGGAAGAGAAATAGGAAGCCCTTACTAGGTCATCTAGTCCTTCATCTTACATGTGGGGGAATCATTCTTTTAAATTACTCTTTCATATTCGGTGCAGCAATACAATTCCTTTTGAGAGTGAGCACAAAGGAAATGAGAGAGAGAGGGAGACAGGGAGAGAGGCCATCATTTCTCCACAGGGATCGCATGAGACTGCTGAACTAGCTGACATTTCCTAGGACACCTTGAGTGCTTCCCTATGGCACAGAAAATATTTCTCTCTTACTAAGGGGAAAAGTAGCACACACTCATGAAAGAGTGGTTGAAAATGTTAAACCCATATTCATTAATTTTCATGCTTTCTGTGTGCCTGGATCTACTACCTTCCCAACACTGCTGAGCTGCTTTTCATATCTAAGTCTCAGTGACTCAGCACAAGACATGACATGACTCTACTCTCATACCACCTTTCCAAGCCCTCCTTACCAAGTGCCATGTGGCCTCCATGCAAGTTCTTGGGAATCCACGTGCACCCATATATTCATCTCCCATATTTAGCCCTCTAACAGTAACTGTGAAAAAGCTAGGCAACATTGAAGGATATTCAGGAGACCACCTCTACGGACTCATTTTGAGAAAAATTTGTCCTTGATTAAGTTGAAGGCATCTACTGCTACAATTAAAGCACATCTAGGGTAAAGAAGATAAATTCCTAGCAACTTCTTGTCATATGAACAGATCAACAGAAGTTCCCTGTAAGCCAAGTGTCATGGTTTAACCCCAGCCAGCAACTAAGCACCACACGGCCTCTTGCTTGCTCCTTCCCGCTCCCAGTGGGATGGGGGAGAGAATTAGAGAAAGAGAAGTAAAACTTGTGGGTTGAGATAAGAACGGTTTACTAACTAAACAAAACTAAAATATGATAATCACAATTGTAATACTAAAAAATATAATAATAATGAAAAGGAATGTAACAAAACTAAGAGAAATTAGATCCAAGAAAAGACAAGTGATGCACAGTGCAATTGCTCCCCACCCACTGACCGATGCCCGAGCAGCGACCTGCCCCTCCTGACCAACTCCCCCCAGTTTATATCCTGAGCATGACGTTCGACGGTATGGAATATCCCTTTGGGTAGTTCCGGTCGACTATCTTGGCCGTGCTCCCTCCCAGCTTCTTGTGCACCTGCTTGCTGGCAGAGCATGGGAAACCAAAAAATCCTTAACCTGGGATAAGTGCTACTTAGCAACAACTAAAACATCAGTGTGTTACCAACATTATTCTTGCACTAAATCCAAAACACACTGTGCCAGCTACTAGGAAGAAAAATAACTCTATCCTAGCCAAAACCAGGACACCAAGTCATGACAATAGAAGTTACAATCTTGCAATGGAGGAGATTAGTAGATGAGAAACATGTAACATACAGAAGAACAAAAAAGAGATAGCTATTGTGCTATGGGAAGTATGTTCATGGGCCTTACAGACAGCTATATCTTGAGCCATTTTTGCCTGACTTTCCTGTAAAATTCTCATTACTTAATACATGTTAAGTGTCACATCAGATATTTTTTCGTTTCTGAAAAAAAGTATGTAAATTGCATTTTCTATTTTCCCCACTTATTTTCAAGGTGAGACCAAGTCAAGTGGATTAACCTCTATTATCATGTAATTATTTGCATCATAACTTTCTTTGGCTTATTTACTTTCTTTGATAGTGCCAACAAAGTGGTTCTTACATTTTGATTAAATTAATGTGAATAGGAGAGAAGCAATGAAACAGCAGCATGTGCAACACATTATTGTTTTACCATAGGCGTTTAGTGACTGGGCTATAGTCCACCAATTTAGAGCTCTAATCTGGCCGTGCTAGTATGATATGAAAGTTTGCTTCTCTGCATAAAATAAACTGAATGAGACTGACACAGTTGCAGTTTCTTTTACATGGAAAAATAGCATTCTTTAGGGGTTTTATGGGTATTGCCCACACTGAAAATCAAAAGGAACATACAAAGATATATAGAGATGATAAAATATCTTTAGAAAATATAGTAACTGTAAGGTGCATGAGGTTTCATGCATATGGATGGCAAAAAATCCTAGGTCTGTAAAAAAGGTGAAGCATTTTGTAGATGTAGATTTTTCTTCAAAATTTGGTAGCCTTGTTACAATTCTGCTTCTTCTCTTGAACACACACAGTTAATTGAGTGATCAAATTTTTACTGCAAGTTTTAATGCCTTGTTTTAATTGTAACCTTTATTTTGCTTCTACTCTACCCAAGGGCATTTGTTGTTTAAAAAAACCTGCAATATTACCTCTTCTCAGTGTGTCTGGTTGACTGGGATGTAGATGCAGAAGTTCTAAGAAAAGGCTGTATGTTTCTCCACAACAATGGATACAATATTAATCTATTTCAAAATCTTGCTTACTTAAGTTTTCACCAAATGTCTTCCTAACAGAATATATTGCTTGTGTGTAAAATGACATAGAGCCATTCACCTTCACAGATGGAAATTCATTTATATTAGCCAAGGTTCTCACCCGTATCTTAAAGAAATGTTTTAACAACTCCTAGAACAGCTGAGGCTGGAGGGCACCTCTGGAGATCATCCGGTCCAACCCCCTGCTCAGAGCAGGGTCAGTGAGAGCAGGTTGCTCAGGAACACGTCCAGTCGCGTTCTGAGTATCTCCAAGGATGGAGACTCCACAATCTCTGTGGTCAACCTCTTCCAGTGTTTGATCACCCTTATAGTAAAAATGTATTTTTCTTACATTTAAGTGGAATTTCCTGTGTTTGCTTGTGCCCACTGCCTCTCATCCTGTCACTGGGCACCACTGAGAAGAGCCTGGCTCTTCTGCTTTTACTCCCCACTTCAGGCACATGGATAAATCCCCCTGAGCCTTACTTTCCCCAGGGTGGACAGCCCCAGCTCTGTCAGCCTTTCCTCATATAACAAGATGCTCCAGGCCCTGAATCACCTTTAAGGCCCTTGCTGGACTCACTCCAGTATGTCCATGTCTCGTACTGGGGAGCCCAGCACTGAATACAGATGTCCAGATGTGTCTCACCAGGGCTGAGTAGAGGAGAAGGATCACCTCCTTCAACCTGCTGGTGATGCACTGCCAGGACACTGATGCCCTTCCTGCCCACGACGCAAGCATGACAGCGCTGACACTCTCTGCAAGGCCACCGTGATCCAGCTCCCACCCCCAGCCCTTGGATTCTGCCTCCACTGTCCCACTGTCCTGATTTCCCAGGTCCAGCCAAGTGGAGAAATTAAAACAGCATGTCCAGAGCAGTTTGCGTGTTTGGTGAAGTTATAGAAAAACTGTAATGAATGGTAGTCTAACGCTAGACAAGGCGTGGTGGGGGACATAGTCTATTGTGGGATCCAGCTGTGTTCAAGGAAAATCTAGAAGCATCCTGATCCCCCTTGAGAATAAAGCTAGCTACTACAGATCTTTCAGACAAAATGAAACAACACAGTATTCAACAGTAAGTATGGCAATTAGCAGGTGCAGCAAACATCAGCTAGTATTTCAACCAGTCCCCTGTGGCTTCAGATTTGGCAGCATCTGGATAAATCTTATTTGCACATTAGTGTTTTGCTCTTTGGGGCACTAAGTTTGATATTCTTGTGATGTTTATACTGTGGAATCATTTGTCCTTTACTCTTGTGGAGAATGGTGGCTCCAACACTTAGTCAACTTTTAGCAATATATTTATAAATATCAAAATATTATGAGATTTAGGCCTCAGGAAATGAAATGTGTTTGGAATCTGGCTACTGTGATGAAAATGAATGAAAAATGTGGTTCTAGAGAATAGTTATTTACTAAAAGAAAAACACAGTAAGCAGCTGTGTATCTTTCACTTTAATCAGTACATACTATCTAACGAACTCATTCCTTTCTTCTTTAGCCACTGTAAATGTAAAAGCAGATTTAGAGGTACAATCAAGCTCTGTTAAAGGGACACCGCTGTTTATGCCCTGCTTTCTTGGTGTGTTTCCCCCATTTCAACCTCATGCTCCATACTTCAAGTGCAATGGCAATTAATACACAGAATCAAGACTAAACCACCTTCTTCCTATATCTTGGTTAAACTCCCTTCTACCCTGGAAAATATGAGAAGTGAAAGAGGAGTAAAAAAGGTGAAAGACTGTAACCTGCAGATTGGACCTTGACAGGCTTGAGGAGTGGGTCCATGTGGACCTCATGAAGTTCAACAAGGCCAAGTGCAAGGTCCTGCACATGGGTCGGGGCAATCCCCAATATCAGTACTAACTGGGGGATGGATGGGTTGAGAGCAGCACTGCAGAAAAGGATACTGGTGCATGAAAAATTGGATATGGGCCAGCAGTGTGTGCTCTCAGCCCAGAAGGCTGATCGTATCCTGGGCTGCATCAAGAGAAGTGCGGCCAGCAGGTCAGGAGAGGTGATTTGCCCCCTCTGCTCTCATGAGACCCCACCTGCAGTACCTGTTCGAATGGGTGCAGAGGAGGGCCACAAAAATGATCAGAGGGATGGAACACTGCTCCTATGAGGACAGGCTGAGAGAGTTGGAGTTGTTCAGTCTGGAGAACAGAAGGCTCCAGGGACACCTTATAGCAGCCTTCCAGTACCTAAAGGGGGCTTATAAGAAAGGTGGAGAGAGACTTTTTACCAAGCCCTGCAGGTACAGGACAAGAGGCAACGATTTTAACCTAAAAGAGGGTAGATATAAAAGTATAAGAGGGTGGATATAAGAAAGAATTTCTTTACAGTGAAGATGGTGAGACACTGAAACAGATTTCCCAGGGAAGTTGTGGATGCCCCATCCCTGGAAGTGTTCAAGGTCAAGTTGGACAGGGCTTTGAGCAACCTGGTCTAGTGGAAAATCCCATGGCAGGGGGGTTGGACTAGATGACCTTTGAAGGTCCCTTCCAACCCAAACCATTCCATGATTCTGTGATATGAGGTCTAGCTTTTGCTTCAGAGATGGAGACTTACCCATTTTTATTAACAGGGGAGTTTCTAGAATGAAACAGAGATGACCTTGAGAAAAATGGCCTCCCTACCATATCAAATCTAAGACATCATGATACATCTTAAATTGGAATAAGGTAAGCACTGGTTCACAGGTGGGCCTGATTCCAGTTAAATTAGAAAATCCTACAGGTAAATGTGTTAGTCCTCAAGTTATACCTCCTGCATCCCTGAAAATCCAAAGAGGGAAAAGGACAATCATATTTTGGGAATAAATTAGATGGAGCAAATAGAACTAGGATTTAAGGGTAAAATGGAGTGGCAAATTTAAGCTAAACATGAAGAAAATAATCTTCTTAACAATAAGACCTTTAAGACAGTGGAATGTTCTCTTAAAAAAGTGATGGAAAGCCTCTCACTTTTGCAATGTGCATGGAAATGAGTTTTAAATGGTGTTTGATGTGTGCTAGAAAGAAATTGGTGAGTCATTACTGTACTTTGAAGACCTTAAGAAGTTTTTTTAAAAATCTATGCCTACCAGTCAAGTGTGATATCTGCTTCACTGCTTAGTTCTTGATGTGGAGATAACCACAAGGATTTTCAGAAGTGATTTTTTCCATGATGCCAGAGTTACCACTAGATCAGAAACAAAATGATATGGACAGATGAACAGGTTTATGTGGTTATCCTACCAGCAACCTAAAGGGCTCACTGGGCAGTATAAATTACTCCATCCTGCAGCTGCATTTGGCTTCCTTTCTCAGTGAAATTGCCCTGGATATGTCTGTCCTGAATGCAGGAAAAGAGCGACAATTCAGGTATATAACCTGAATTACTCGCATTGTTTATTTAAACAATCATAATCCACCTGGCCCAGAACTATTGGGGATGAAACTAAACCAGGACAGATTCCAATCACAGCTGAGGCATTCAGGGCTCCACGGAGGTCTCTGCAGCCCCTTTGGCTGTCCAGGCTGCCCCAGCGGCCCTCCTCGTGCAACTCGTACTGGCCAGATTGCAGCAAGGTGTTGCTGCTCATCCTGCAAGCTCTTGTTCAGGCTACATGGTAAAACTGACTGGAGAGCCAGTATTGAAATATGTTTTCTCCAGATTTGCTTGAAAGTAAAGAAAATAAATATTTTCCTACTCCTTTTGCTGAAATTTTGGGCGACCTTGGTGAAAAGAAGAGAAATAGGTGGAGGTAAGAAAGATTCTTCTCCTCTTGGGAAGAAGAGAATAGATGAAAATTCTGGTTTCAAATGAAATATTTTAACCAATTCACAAATTTAGCTACTTGACTACTTAATGCCAAATGCCACAAGTGCCCATCCTGATCACCTCAGCACAGAGCGAGAAGTCACACGCTGTTCCTGTGGTGATGAGTGGGGGGGTGTCTGCACAGCCCACCTTTGGCAAATGACCTGTTCTGGTGGGAATGTGAGCACGAACAGCGGGGATGTGTGTGTGTGCGCGTGTGTACATACTGAATACAGAAACCTGGTTTTTGGAACATTCACCCCAAACTGCTCATGCTCAAGCATAAAGTGATTGTCAGCTGGATTAAACAGTAACAGGGGAATTATAAAGAGTTTTTTGATACAAAGAAGGAGTCACTGGGAGTGGTATAAAAGAAGCATGAAAATTCATAACCAGAGGGAGAGACTTTGCGGTGGAAACGACAGGAGTGAAATCTGCTTTGGCGCTGCCAGAAGTCGCCCTGCAGCATCACAGCCCCTGCCCAGGGCAGAGGGAGCAGCCTTCAGGGTCCTGCCCCAGCAAGCGGCTGCTCCCCGTGGGGTAGGGGCAACAAGCGGGGACCCACCGCAGGTGTGTGTAAGAGACTTGGGGGGGGCCGTTTCCCATCAGCGTGTGTGTGTGTGTGTGTTAGCAGGTTGTAAGGGGCAGCAGGGGTACGCACAGAGCTGCAGCTTCTACGTCTCCCACAGGAGGGGAATGCAAGCGGGGCAGCCCCCATGCCCAGGAGGGTGGGGGGTTACTGGTAACCCACATGTCCTCAGGGAAGGGAGCTGTGAACATCATTTGTGTGTGTGTGTGTGCACATATGTGATATGAATTTTTGGGGACTAGTTATAGAAGATGATTTAGGAAAATTTTTATTATTATTATTTTGTTGTTGTTTTTGTTGTTGTTGTTTTGTTTGTTATTATTTACTTTGCAAGTGTCTAATATTGCAGATTATCTACTGTATTGGTGATATCAGTCCTGAATTTATTGTTCACTGATTGACAGTTATTTACATGTTTTTAAGAAATCAATAGACTGCTTTGATCCTGATTTGATTTAGAGCAGTTTTTCCCCATGACTATCAGAAAGCAGTAAAAGAATTGCTACTGGCCAAAGGAAAAGCTGCAAAATTTTAATATTTAAAAAAGATATTCTTAGTGGCACAAACAAATATTTATTTACATCATATTATTCCTGCTAACAGTCTCAAAAAGTGATGGATAAAAACAAAAAATGTATGGGGATATATTAGATAGTTTTATATTACTTTCTTTCTAAAGCTTTTTGAGACCTTTTCATGGGAGATACAGACTTGTGATGGCAAAAAGTAACAATCCATCAGACTTTGGCAAAGACACATGTTTACCCACAGACACAATATGAGGCATGTGTTGTTAAAAGATACCAATACTCTGTTTTATGTACTCAGCTAAGTTCCTTCATAACTTGAAGGACAGAAATGGAAAATGGGTTTAAATTCTGTGGTCACAAAAAATTAGATATTTTCTTTCAATCTTTTTGTTATAGATTTTTGCAGAGTGAAAGTGTAAATCATAAGACTTATAAGAGGATACATGAGTTTACAAGAAGTCTCAGGACACCTTTCAGTCAATCTAAACTGGCCCCTACTAATGAAATCTAGTGTTAGTTCACATCATCCTGTGAGATTTTATGCTAAGACTTTGTATGATAAATTGTAACAATATGAAATCATTCATCTAAAGAATTCCACTGGGAAATTCATTTTTCCATTTTCTCTAGCTTTTGACTGTATGTAGTGATTTTAGAAGAGTTGTTTGCAAATGACATAAAATAGGAGATATGCTTGGAAGACATTTTCATATGAAAGAAGAGAAGAAGGAGCTCATATGTCTATAGAAGTCTGTGTGAAATCCTGGCATAAACTGAAAGCGGTATCACATATTCAGGTAATTGTCTTAGGAGCACCACACTTTTCTTGTAAGAATGAAATAATTTGCTTGCAAATGACTCAGTAAGGGAGGTTTCCATAAAAATCATCCTCTGTTAAAAGAAAAATCTTGAAATAGCTAAGAAAAGTTGTGAGAAGTAATCATCAAGATATCATTTCAATGCCATCTGTCTAACTTTCCAATGCCTGATGCACTCTACAGTGGAATGAGCTCAAGTGAATGGTTTATCACTCAGAAATGAGAGCATTTTCTTCACCCTTTGTTCAATTTGATTTTTTTTAATGTTTTCCAGCTGTGAAAAATCTATGAAATATATTAAATCATCTTAAATGTTATCAATTTTCACTGGGCAGCTGAATGTTACCATTCAAACAAACAAACAAAAAAGATGAAAAGAAAAACTACCTCTCTCCACTCAAAGATTCAGTATGTTTATTTTGGAAAGCTGGGACTTGTTCCACTCCACTAAAAATATTTAGCTCACTGGGATTTACAAATACAACTGCTTGTAGAGAGATTCAGAAGTACAGGATTTCATTTGGTGTAAATGCATATGTTGCAGTATAAATGCTCAAAGAAGCCACTTACAGTTTTAGGTAAAGGAGAATCCGGTCCAGAGCCAGAACACACAGAGGCACCAAACTGGAAGGGTCTGATCCTGTCCCAGATTACTCATGATCCGCTCACTGTGTATGATTAGTCTAACTGCAAGACAAGAGTCCAGTAAGATTTTCAGTGGTTTTAGTAAGCACTCAGAAACTAGAACTGAACAGAAACATTTTTTTTTCTCCAGGAGGTGTTTTAATTTAAAACACAATATTGTGATGGAAAATTGTGCTCCAATTTTATTAGAATTTAAAGCTTTCTTTCATTTTTTTAAAGTTTAAAGTAGAAATTAATTTCTATTTCCTTTGCAGGATGGGGGCATATGTGCACAGAAGTATGTTTTAAACTCACTTCTCTTTCTCTCTTTTCACTTTTAACGTGGTCCCTTTTTTTGGGTATCATAAAATTACAGAATAACTCGGATGCGCAGAGACCTTGGGAGGTCTCTAGTCCAGGCTTTTGTTCAAAGCATTGTTAGGTATGAGATCAGAGCAGGCAGCTCAGGGCGTTTTCCTTGAAAGCCCTCCAAGGACGGAGGTTGCACGACCTCCCCGGACCACCTGCTTCACTTCTTGACCACTTGGACCAGCCTGAACCTCCTGTATTTCCTGCCCACTGTCCCTCACCCTCCTGAGAAAAGCTGGGGTCCTTGGCCTCAGCAGCCTCCCCGCGGGTAGGGGCAGGCGGCTGCTGGGGCCCCGCAGGAAGCCCAGCTCTCCTGGCACCTTTTCATAGAGCCACTGCTCCCATCCTGGGGGTAACCTTGGACTTGCCTTGGTTTGCCCAAGCCTCTTCTCTACTGGGAGACCCAACTGGAGGCAGCATTCCAGAGGGATGGTCCCTTCTTTTGATCTGAGGGCAGTGCTGTTGCTAATGCAGCCCGGGGTGCTGCTGGGTGCCCTCGGTGCCAGGGCACGCTGCTGGCTCATGTCCCGCCTGGTGCCCGCCAGGACCCCAGAGCTGCTCCCCAGACCCTCAGCCCCCAGCCTGTAGCTGCCAGGGGGTCTTCCTTCCCAGGAACAGGACTTAGTGTTGAAATGCATAAGGTCTTTGCGGGCCCATCCCTCCAACTGAGTTTTCTCTGAAAAACAACGCTGCCCTTGAGCATATCCGCTCTTCCTCCTGCCCCCTTCCAATTTGGTGTCATCTACAAACATGTTAAGAGTGTACTCTATGCCACCATCCAGGTTGTTGACAGAGGCATTAAGCAGGACAGATCCCTTCTGGTTCGCTTTTTTCTTATTGCACTTCTTTTAAAGTTGTTTCCTCAAACACTGAAGTGAGGAAAAAAAGATGAGTTTCCACACTTTCAATGCTTACGGGTTTTTGGTTTTTCTTGTTGTTTCTTTTTTTCTGCTTTTTTTCACTTGGAATAAAAGGCGAGAAGTAGAATAGATGGTAAAAGGAGGGGGAAAACAAAATAAAAATCTTGACATGGAAAATCAAGGCTCTTTTCCAAAATATTTACAATGTGAAATACAAATGGATAGGAAACAAGCCTTGCAAAATGAAAGAGATTTTGATATGATTTTTCAAATGAAACTTTTTTTTTAATTATTTCTCCCAAAATAACATATATTGCCCCCTTGAAGACACTAGATTTAAATTACACAGATTTAAAAACCACTAGGTTTAGACTTATACAGTGTTGATTAAATTGAGCAAGGAACCAGCCACATCCAGAATAACTGGGGCCTCAAACTCTCATGCAATTACTCTGGATCAATGATTGTGATAAAGACAGAAAATTATAATCCAACTAATGAAACACCCTTGATATATTTCCTGCTGGATGGAAAAATGCTTTACATACTGTACAAATTGGGGATATGGTCCTGTTGTCATTGCCAAAGAATTAGCACAGAATCAAACAAATGAGCCAGGCAAGAATGTTACTGAACCTTTTGTAACCAGGGAATGTGCAAGCAATTATTTTATCTCAATGTGACAAGAAAAAATTACATTTAAACTGTGCTGCCAATAAACATAGCATCATTTTTTTTCCAGGACTTGTGCCTCAGGCAAGGTCTGTGTGATTCAGACTAGAAAAGTTTCTGAGCATTTTAAAAATTCATTAATCCCGATTATCTGGTATGTCTCCTGATAGATTAAAGGCCTAAGAGGATTCTTCAACCCTCCTCTTCTATGCCAGAGCTTTACTTTGAGCCCTCCCTGGAATCACAGAACAGCCCAGGATAGTGGGGACCCCTGGGGAACAACTGGTCTGGTTGCTTATGGAAAGCAGGGTCTTAGATCAGGTTATCTGTGGCCCTGGCAAGCCAAGTACAAGTATTTCCAGTGAAAGAGATCCTACCAGTTCTCTGGGTAACTTATTCAAATATTTAATTGTTCTCACCATGAAGAATTGTTTCATGTATCTAGACAGAACTTCTCCCTGTGCCTACAGCCTCTTGACCTGTGCATCCTTGTGAAGCAAGTAGCTCCTCCTTCCCTGTAGCTATTTTTCAGGTATTGGAAGGCTGTGATTAGATCCCCCGTGAGTTTTCTCTTCTCTAGGCTGAATGGAATTTGAAAATCTAAAGGAAAAAAAAAGTCATAATAAATGGTTTGCAATTGGGAAAATACGGGCAAAGAGAATAAACAACAATTATACAGTAAATTTGAAGAAACAGCATGGAAGCATCTGAAGACTATTTGAAAGCATCAGGCAGAATTTTAGACTTATGCAATGCATTCTTCCATGGAAAAGATAATAGTAGATTAATGATATAGAAAACAGAATAAAGACACAGCCTACACATAAAACTCCTATTTATAATCAGTTATAACATTGTTATGGCAATTAGCCTACCTCACAAAAAATACCCTTATTAAAAATTAGATAATAAGCCATTGAATTAACAGAGGAGAGAACCAAGGATGCAGTGCCATAGTTTCCTCCAGTTGGTGGAGAAATGGCTATACAACTGCTTCTGGCCTTGGCAGTGACCAAAATGTTAATGGCAGTTGATTGTAATTACTATGCAAGGGTATCACCCACAGCTTTGCTGACAGAAGAGGAAGGAATTCACACAGGGAAAAGTCACTGTCCTTACTTCTCCTGCACTTGCAAAAAGACAGGTTAAAGCATGAGCTGGAGAAGTTCATCGTGCCTAGCTCAATCGAATGCCGAAGCACCTGCTGTCCAAAAGGTGCTGAAACATGTTCTGTTCAGAACCAGGAGCTTCAGCATTGCCCTTGTGATGCCTGGCAGCTAATGCCGGGTTCTTTTGGTAATTATTGGCACCTATATCTTTCAATAAATTGGATTCTATGACCATTACAGGCCAAGATCGTTGTCTAACTGAAATATGGGAGCTACATGAATTAGAAGTCTAAAATTTACTAAAATTTAGGTAGTCTGTCTGTACTCCAAAAATTCTTCAACTTTGGAAGCTGCTATCTCCTTGCTCAAATGGCTTTAACATCTGCCTTTTTTCCCCCCTGAAAACTAGAAAACTATAAGCTCAGAAATATTTTTTCCATATACAGATGCTGCAAATTAAAAAAGAACTTAATTGCTTCTCATGAAACCCTCAGGCACAAAAGTCTTTCAAGTTCTCAGACACTTGTGTCTCTTCACTGCTATCTTCACTAACTTTCTGCAGGTACTTCTGGATGTTTTATTGTATTTGAACATTTTCTCGAACACCTCTAGTACCGTTAAAGCTACGCTGAGAAATGTATTAGGAATGACAAGTGTAGGCACAGCCAAATTGTTTATACAGCTTTCCTTCTGACTTCTCTTCATCACACATTTCCATTCACTCACTTGGCATTTAATTTCCAGTCAGAGAAAATTTTAATAAGATTCACTCACTTAATTGCTCAGACTATTGCTGCCTCACTTTATCTGGCCTCTCAGACACATTAAAGATTTTAACAAGGATTTGCTGACTACAGTATATAAGTATTAGGCAATGAATTTACCAGCAGTACCCATAATAGCCAGAGTTTACTTCTTAAAATTGCAACTTTTCATTAGGATAGAATTGAGTTACTACCCCCACAGTCTCTGTTTATCCAGATAACTGAATGTCTAACAACTTTCTAATTTAATGTCAAGAAATAGATGTACCTCTAAATGTTGTCCTTTTTCAGGCAAGTATGTCACGCATTGGGAACTGTTTTGGCTGGACATATAGCTGGTCAAACATAATTTCTAGTTTAATAACTGTACAACAAAATTTAGCATGGAAGTGTGAGACAATCAAGAAAAAATAAAGAATGCTTACTTAATATCTTTTTTTCTCTTCCTTGCCACCAAGATATTAAGCAAAAGGGGACTCTACAACCAAGAATACAATTTGGTAAATATCCTATACTAATTGCTTTCAAGACTTCATGCTACTGCTGCTGTTGCTGCTGTTGTTCTTTTGTTACAGTAGAGAAAAGAACATTTTATAGATAATTATTTCTGGGGAAAATTTTCTTCTATATCTGATAAAGAAAAAAAACTACATCGCTCCAGAAAATATTTTTTTGATAGTCATCAATAAACATTATAAGGACCTTTTTCCTATCTTTAGATTTTCTCATGTTGCATGAATATAATTTTTATCTTTAGAAGGGTACATCAGAGGGTTATGTTAGCACAGAATGACAGCCATCCTGGGACTTAGGAAACAAAGAGTGTGCTCAGTGAATCCAAAAATATTATTCACATGAAAAAATTTCCAAAGCAACGAAGACAAATCCTGGTCTGCAGAGGAAGTGTAGTACATCTTGTGATGAGAAAAGTCAAAATGTTGCTCCTGTGTAATTTCCTGTTCAGCAGTTGTACAGTCAGAAATTATGTTTAAACTGACTTTAGTGGAATGAAATGATGGGAGAGATTGATAGGTTCAAAATGTTCGACAATTTAGTAAATAAGCCCTTCCGAAATGCTTCTTTTTTTAAAGAAGTATCCACTCCCAGTTAAGCAATGATGACAATTCGTCTGAAATGAGTGATGTGATGCCAAGAAGGAGTCACCCACAAGGATGTGACCCTGAGTCCCTGAGAGGAGTGGGTGGTGTGTGAACTGCTGGTGTCAGAAATGGGGAGGGACACTGAACCGTGCTCATGTGTTGTCCTGAGTAAAAAAACCAATGATTTCAACAAACATGAAAGAAATTGAAAGACAGGCACAGGGACGGATTTAAAAGTGCAAAGTTTCAGTATTTTAGCTTTGTATTTTATTAGAGAAAATGGAAGAAGTGGCCCATTCTGCCAAGACTGCTGTAGCACCTTGAAACATTCCTATTTGTACTAAGCACACAGCACAACCCATGGAGAAGTAATTTTAATGCTTTCTGGAACTTGATTGCTTTGTATAACCCACCTATTAGCACCTTATGGAGTCTTGCTGATGTTATAGATAATGCTACAGCACAGAAGATCTCAGAGGGTTGTCAGTCTTTGTGTGTCACAGGTGTGTCATTTATGTCAGACAAAGAATAATGCAACATTGTTCAGTAGAAACACTTTGGAGTAATGAATCAGCTTAATCTAGGAGATGCTGTTCCCCTGGTTTCTCTACAGGGAAAGGAAACGGCACTAGAAAATGCACAAAAGCAAAGCAAGGAAACAAATGTGCATGATAGGACATAAACCCAAGGGCCTGACAGAGTAAGAGAGGCAGCTTTGGGCAAAGAAGAAGTCTACGCAAGTTCACGCTGATTAACTGTGACAGTGTTTGCACTTCTGGGCTTGGATGTGTTTTTCAGTTGTTGGTGCTAGGGGCATACCCCAGTCATGTCTGCTCCCATGGCGGGGAGAGAGTCTAGCACCTTGCCTTCTCTCTTTGCACTCTGGTTTCCACATAAGGTAACTCCACCCTTCCTCTGGGCACGCAGTGGCCACAACTTACTATCGGGGGGCACCGGGAAGCCCAGGACCCCAGGGTGAGCGGTGGCACACATACACGGATGCCCGAGGAGCCAGCTGCCATCAAAGATGCTGCAGCACCGAGACAGGTGACAGGCACAGTGCCTACATTTAAAACAGGAGCAAGCTCAATACTGTGGGGCTGATCACCCCTACAACTTAATTACTAACACTTTCACGAAGCACAAGCGTGGTTGAAGCAAACTAGCTCTCTGCAGGACAATGCCCAAACATGATTAGCAGAATGGCGTCTACCAGTAGGGGCCAATGAACGGGATACCAGTTCTCACTCGGTATAGTGGACACATGTGCACCAGCTTCATTTCTCTTTGCTCTATAGTGTCTTCTAATAGTATCCTAGCATCTTAGCACACCACTGCATGCCCTCCCTTTTGTTTTAACACTCTGCTAAGCTGAAACATTGTCCTCACGTTATTGTAGGTACTCTGGACTGAAAAAACTACTTACAAAAATGACTTATATCTTAGGGCCATGCAGCACATGGGGCTCTGACTGATAGTTGAATGCTATGTACAGTGGATGTGTATCATCTCACATCACTTGGGCTCAGAAAAGAGAAGAATCCATTTACTTAGTGGTACAACTCTAGCCAATGATTCAGATGTAAAGTCTGTTATAGCTCTCTGTAAAGGTAAAGCTGGGAAACTACATCTAAGGATTCTTTTTAGGTCATGAACCTGTTCCTAAACTAAAAATCCAGAATATCCTTAGGGGTGGAATCGCTGACAAGAATCTACATAAACAACATTAACTACAGTGAGCTGGGGAAAGCAAGCTGGCATGCTCCACAAAGGCCTGAGGAGTCAGCTCTAGAGTCTTATTTTCATAAAGGGATCAGAAAAACAAAGCTTATGCCTGGGAAGGGAGCCAGAGGAACTGCTTACTGATCTCGGCAAACATACAAAGATTCAGCGCTTGAGGACCCAACACATCAGCTTGATGAAAATTCAACGGCTTTTACAAGGATTGCGAACTTTCAGTTCAATTCCTACTCCTGAATAAGTTGGGACAGGCTTTGAGGAGAGTGGGAATAAAGTACAAATAAATAAATACATAAATAAAAGCACTAGAAATCTTACACATGCCACTTTCAGAGATTCTGTCCTGAGTCTGGAATCTCAGAGCTGGCCAGCACTGTGATATACCAAAAATGTAATTCAAAATATTTTCTAAATGAAGGTCAGTAAGGCTGCCTCACAACTGAAGAGAGCTTCATACTCAGGACAGATGTACAAGGGACAACTGCATCTTCCCCCCAGCACAGTTGGCAGTAGCAGGGGAAGGTGCAGAAATGCTTTTTCCTCTCACCATCCAACATTGAAATATGATCTTCTTTAGTGTTTTGTATGCAATGGAGGCTAAGGAAAAGTCTGAGAGGACATTTCCTTTAATCCACACAAAATTCTCAGGTTCCTTTTCCTTCCTGGCAGGTATCTCTCCAGAAAAGATAGCAACTGTGTTCATTTTCATGTTAAGACAGAAGCCAGAAAAACAAACTGATTCATTTACTTGACAAGATACACTTTTTAACTGCAGAAAAAGGAAGATACCAAAAATATTTGTCACTTTTATAATTTTAAATTGCACAAGCTTGACATTATACCTATGCCAGTACACTCCACTTTTCAAATCCCAATACAGAAAAAAAATCAATTAACCATGCAGTGCATTCAATGTTCAGAAGTTAAGAGATTCTTCTCAAAGTCAGGCATTATATAGCTCTTCTGTATTCAGTTCTCAGGTGGAAAGGCAAGGCCTGTGGGGACAGGAACAATCTGTGTTAAGCAGTGTTTAAATTTGGTCTGTGTCTCCTTTGTTGTGCAGGATTAAGTGCCATCATGAGGAAAGATGAGGTCAAAGGGAAAAAAATCATTCAGGATGCCACAAAGCCATAGCTTCCATTGCAGCGCAGAAGCTCGGATTGCCTCTGTGAAAAAAGCTGTTACACAAATACACAAAGGGCATTTAAAAATAATTTTAATAATAAAATATATGTCAGAACCATACTGAAAACTTGAGTCCAGCTCAGTGAACTGATTTTTCATGCATTATACAATGCTAATTACCATGTGAATAGCTATGAAATAAAGTAATGTATAATTTAGAAGTTTTATGTTTCACAAAGTAAGCACCAGAAAGCACGATGTATTAAGTTCAAAAAACACGTTATGACCTTTAACATTCACATGTACAGGAAAAGCTGGGGGACAGGAGAAGAGATGATTCAAAATCCATTTTGAATTATGGGGTGAAGATTGTCTTCAACTTCAAAAAGATTTCTGGGGTTGAAGATACACCCAAACTTTTAAGAATTACAAGGAGTGAAGCACACTAAAGATTTGGAGACTCTTTCCAGTAACAACAAAGGATTTGAGCTCATGTTTTTAGGTACAAATTACTTCCTTATCTGGTTAGATGCAATAGAGATGGTATTTTTCAGGGCAGAAGTATTTATAGTCTGGTTTTATAGTATGACATTAGGAGTCTCCTCAAAATATCTGTATCATCACCGTTCCCATCCTGCATACCATCTATCTGATACTGTGTGCTTGGTGTCTGCTTTAGCTTACACCAGCAGCTTCTTGTGGCAGAGGAACCTGCATGTGCTGGAGGGGCTTATTTCACCACCCGCTTTGGGTAGCATGGACCTGACTGAAGCAGGCCTGGCACCAGCTGTTGCACCCAAGTTTTTCTAAAGACAATTCAGCAGATCCTTTGCCCTTACATATGCCTCAGTGCTGCATATTTCCACTGTGCACCACTGCCCGTGTCTCCCTACAAAGACAAAGAGGGCAGAGGACCTGCGTCCACTAAGAAGTGTGAAGATGCCAGGAAGGGATCTCCTTTCAGATAGCCCTAGTGGTATGCATCTCCCTAATGCCTTCTGCTAGGAAGGAAACCAATTTCTCCCTTTGCGGAGATTTCTTTTTCAGTTGATTCAAAGAAACAGGAACTTGTGGAGAGTATTTTATAAAAATAGTAAAACAATGCTACAGGACAGTGATGTGTTCATAAAAATAATATCTGGATACATACAGGTGTTCCAGTCTCTCTCCTCCTGTCTCTGAAGAGACTTCTACAGCACTAACTTTATCCCTAAGGACAAGTGTACAGTGTTAGGGTTTTTTTTCTTATCCACAGAGTTTACCTAAAAGAAGGAAGGCAGAACTAAAGGAGACAACTGAATAGGAGAAAACAAAAGCAAAGGTGTAACTCCTCTCCTAGCAGTCATTAATGGAAATATACATTCTTGTCTTTTCAGACATCTTTCTATGCAAACGATTAATGTCAGGATTATAGTAAGGTAAGGCAAGTGACAGGGCAGGCACTCCTGGCACTTGGCAACGACTGAAGTGGCACACGTCAGCCCTGAAGTATATTGCAGCTTTGGGCTGCTATTTGGGGTTCAATGAGCACACAGTGTTAGAAAAAGTGTACTGGAAGTTCCTGACTGCCTGTAATTCAGGCAAAATGCAATCTCAGCTGAATACAGAGTGAAGCTAGATGCATCTGCTAAAGCTGTCATGGGAACTGTAGTTTCAGAGCAATATGTGCTGAGAGAGGAGAGAAATGGATGTTCAACAGGTGCCTTGTGGAGATGAGTGGCTTTTTCAACACGTTACAGAAAAAAATTCATAAAGACAAGGAAGGCCAAGAAAGTATGTGATATCAGAAACACCTACTTAAAACAGTTCTAATACTCAGAGCAAAAAGTATTTGCATGAAGAAGAAAGTTCACATCGTAGAAGTCTTATGGCAGATGGATCAAAAATACTTAAAGATTACTCAGATGCATATGTCAAAGGCAAAGTTCAGGTAAAACCAAAATCAATTACAGGCCTGCATGACAGAAAGAATGGTGTTAGAGACATCAAGTGTTTTCAGAATTCAGTTGATAAAGATGATGTCAGAAATATTTTGGCATATAAGAAATCTAAGTGTCATCAAAATGATGGTAAAAGTCAGAGAATGGAGTCAGTCCTAATACGGCAATAGAATAACAGGTTCTAGAAGAGTCATCAGAGCCCCTGGTCCACAAGAAACAAAGAAATTGAATCCAACAGATCAAGTTATTCAATAATATTAGGGGACAGATACATACTGCTGGTTATAGCTCAATTTGTAGGAAAAGAATATGGTCAAGATTCAGAGTTTTTGTAGATTTACAAGGACAAAACTAAAATAGCTAACCTTGAAATTTAATGAAATTGTTAACGTGGTAGTAGATGTGGAAATTGCCACAAACAAAATGAGCAACTAGAAGAAGAATGACTTAAGTGTTGAAGAGTAGTTGTGTGTAGTTATATTTGCAGAGACTAGATCTCTAATTTTACCTGATAATTTCTCAGGAAAGTCAAGAATTATATGTCTTGACCTAAACACAACCTGGTGCCACACCTAATGTTGACTTCCAGCATCCTTTAAGATCTACTTTGAACTACGCCAGTAACTTGTGTCACAATTTCTGTCAAATAAAATTGTTTGTTAGGTCTTCATTACTACATTACATCAGTACTACATAACAATGAATATTAATCTCACAGATGAATAACTATGAAATTATTTAAAGATAACAATCATCTTAAAATGCCATGTATTACTATTGTAAGCAAGGGGCAAAAGGTATCTCACGGGAAGGTGGGTTGGTAAGTAACAAAGCCTATTGTTTCACCTTCTGATAACAAGAGATAGCTGCACAGCTTGTATTTAGAGAAAGCAAATTCCCCGTCACCTTTTTTTCTTTGAAGAAAATGAAGCAAAACAAAGTTTGAGCTACTTATTTCTGTATTAACAGTCAAGTTGAAAACAGAGCAACATTTTAACAACACCCTGGCAGCGCCTGTTTCATTTCTGTTTAGCAGCTAAGCCATACTGTGTGAAAATCCTCACTTTGGAAACTGTTGTTGAATTATGCATATGTCACTATATAGTTAGAAAGGAAAAGATTAACTTATCACCTGAGTTTTTATTTTATTTGTTTCTACATTAGGATATTTGTATGTCTCCATTCTGTTGCCTCCCTTTAAACAGTTACACTGCATTAAATGAGAAAGGACAGGAGAATAAATAACCTAACTTTGATCTGCCCTTGAAATCACGCTGCTTTTAAGCAAGAGGAATCTGGGTGTTTCCACTCTGCCCTGAGTAGCTTTAAAAGAGTGGAAGGTGACAACATAAACTGTTACAATAACTCTCTTAGGAGCTGCCTTGCTACAGATGGATTCTGCTATTAATGTTTTTGTCAGACTTCTAGCACTCCTACAAACCATCAGCTAAGGACTGTCTTGGGCAGTGTCCTGAGTGTTCATTGCAGCAACTGCACTAGCAAACTGTTTCTAATCTGACCAAATGGCTGTGAATAGGTTTTATTGCTTAATCAAGAGATTATGCTATTAAATACTCCAGCAAGTTTGATTTTTCTATTTTTGTTTTCCTTTTCTGAAACACTGTATTAACGTGAATGGCAAGTATTCATCATGTCTGAAAAATCAAGGTAATTACACAAAGGCCAAGGCCATATCATAATCACAAATTGAAAAATTCTGTTACTACAGATGAGATACCTGGAAATCATTTCAAGTTGAATAAGAAGCAGTATCTTTTTCCTCCTGTCCCCCAGGACAACATATTGAATAAAAAAACCATTTAATTAAGGCTAATCTCTAGGGCACTGAATTGTTTCCATTAAATGGCCACCTCTACTGACTTCTGCTCATTTTGGGAAATTAATTGAAAGCAATTATGTCTTAGAATTGTTTTGTCTTTTGGTTTTAATCAGTCAACTCCCATGCAGGTCTCCTACCTCTTGATATTTTATCTTGTAATCAGTGCATGAGATGTTCTTTATATTGATATGTACTTCAAGCTGTGTCTGTTAACTTTCTGTGAAGTTACAGAGCATCCTATTTGAATAGGGATAGAGTCTACACTTAAAAGTATAGAAATGTAATGTAAGTATATTGCAGAAGCATAAGCAGAGATATTATTTGGTTGCATTTAATAATGATCCGATTTTTGTTTTAAAGTGACATTGTGGATGTATGTGTGTGTATATATCTATATGTGTGTGTATCTATGCAGGTGGAGAGGAAGAGAGTGAGAGTGTTGCAGTTAACATCTGTAGTTCAGGAAAGGACACAACACACTTGTAGTATTTTATGTTTTGGAAAGGGGTACTACCTATACTTTAGATTTGGTCCCTGACAAATGACAGAGGTCTTATTTCTAATTTCAGATAGCGTTGGTTATTACTTCTAAATTGCAATTAATTTTTTTTTCAAACTGGATAACAACCTTAGTGTCAAATTTTAGTATCTTTATATATTAATATATCATATCTCAGAACCAAGACTCTTATCACTGAAAAGTCCTTGGGGAATGGGAATATTTCGTTGGGGAAGTATTTAGTGTCACATCTTTAAGTACACACTTAATCTCAATGACTTCACTGGAATCTCTGACTTGCACATATAAATTCAAACTCCCAAACAGTACACAAGTATGTATTCTTACCAGGCTCATATCTGAAAGCCCTGTATGCTCTCCCAAATCTTACCTTTCATTATATTGTAGTATTTTTTTAGTTGTAAGAACTGCAAAAAATCCCTTTAAAATATAAAACCAAGATGGGTGTTACAAAATGTCAACAGGATGCTAAAGTGCAGCAAGAAAGGACAATAGACCTGGCAGCTGAGAACTGTCTCAGATGTTTTAACTGTAGTGCCTAAAAATTGTCCAGATGAAATTCACCATTTTTCATATAAGGAACAGATATCACTACTCTGTGAATAATATCCCAGATTTAACAACATAAAGGACAGATACCCCACCTGATGATGCTTTGTTGGAGGCAAGATTAATGTCCATCCAAAGTACAAATATATGCATAAACTATTATAAAAATATTTTCTTCGTGATTCACAAAACCAGATTCTCCCTCAATACACATCACAGTTTAAGCTTTGCTTAATTTCTGCAGTATATTTAAGTACATTGCTGAATCAGTGCCTCAATCAGAATAATTACACTAATGGCATTTGAGTTATATCAGCTGGAAGCCTGAAGGCAAGGGTAAAAGAAGTGGAATATTTAAGCAGTTAAAATAAAACTAATGATTGAGGTTTTCTCAGTCACCTAGGCTAGGTATTTCAGTCTATTTGTATCTTTTTTTCGTTTGGTAAATAGACACATTTTGTGGTCTGAAGACTAGTGCTTTGGGCCTCCCTAGTCTTTCAAGATGTAGTTTGATTCTTACTTTCAAAAAAGAATATGAAGATACTGGGTAATGGTGTGAATCAGAAGATCAGTTGGTTCAGTTTTTCCCCAACACCACCCTGGAAGTAATTGCACAGGCTCATTACTGCTAGAGGTACCCAGAACCAATGGACTCCAGGATGCAGGAGATTTTCCCATCCCCATCTGACGGTTCATTTAAGAATCTCAAAAGAGTACAGTAGCAGAGAGAAAAGGTTCCTTTTAGCAGCTTTTATTTGGGAGATGCATAGCCTCTTCAGAGTGAACTTGGCAGCTTGTATCTAATGTAAAATGATTGAATTTAACTACTACGTTGAGAGTAACTGAAGCCTTTGAAGCTTTCTGCTTCACATTGCATCAGGGACGTCCAGTCCACGCACACATACACACACACAGAGAGGACTCTCTGCTCTTGAACACCCAGTATACCCAGTTGCTGGCCAGGGCCCCGCAGCACACTCAGCCTCATGCCTCTCTCCAGGGCTGGCAGTCAGCTTAACCTCTCCCCCCACTCACCCACCCACCCTTCAGCCAGCTTGGTGTTCATCAGTGCTCGTGCACACAGACCCATAACACAGAGTGCACATATGCTGAAAATAGCTGGAAATGGGATTTAGTGAGAGGGAAGGATAAACTGTGCTGAAGTGCACGGATCAATCAGACAAGCATGCTGACCAGTAACCTATTTGCACATGACCAGCCCCTTTTAATCTCCTTTTCCTTTTATTTTCTCATGTTTGTTCCTCTCTTATCTACCCTGCTCCTTCCCCCAAACAATCCCCCTAAAACATCCCATAAAAAGTTTTACACAATCCCAAAACGCTTTTCCCTCCTGCATCCCATAGGCAATAGTCCACTTCAGTTTACATGGTACTGCAAAGAGAGTTTCTTTCACTAATTTATATTGGTGGGTTACACACCAGGTTCAGTGGTCCAGTCCTTCTCCTTTGATAGTTTTAGGAGCAGCTCATTCAGTGTTCTGTAATTTTCACTGATTACATTTTCACTGATGAGGTTCCTAGAGGTCCTCCACTTATCACTGTTCCCCTGATCCTTGTAGGGTCTCTGACTCTGCTCTGTATAGCCTTTCATCAGATAACCTAGCAGTTATGCTCTTTCCCTTCACAGTTTCCTTTACCTTTTCTTCATCTTTGGGCTTAATGGTGGAAGCACTCTTGTACCACAGGCAAATATTTGCACTTCCTAACTTCACCCACGTGTTTTAGTTAGGACTATAATTTCTTAGCCATCCTAAGGAGTCAACAGAAGGAGGTAACTTCAGAAGATACTTCCATGCTACTTAAACATGAAGGTACTGCTTAACTTCGTTGATCTTCATGCTCTGACTTTTCTAGATGGGGGCATGCTTTGCTCTTTCCACGGTATATATGAGGTGTTTTAGGAACCTACGTTAGGCAACAGAGACAGTAGTGCACACATACTTACTCCTGGTCTACACTGGTAAACTATCATCATAGAAGTTTTCAGTAAAAGATAAAAGAATGTGGGAAAGGCAAATAGTTGTACAATATTAGCACTCTGGTAAATTAAGAGGCACTGGTCTTGCATATAGTCAGGTATTTTGCCTTTTGTCTAACACCAGTTACATCCCCTAAATACTCTCAATCTGGACATACACATTGTAAGCACCCCTTCTGAACTTCGGAAAGAATTTAGGTCAGAGATTAATGTACTTCTGAAAGAAAAGTTATGTTAATCCCTGCAGTATTGTCTATTGATAAGTTAAGGAAGCCAATGAAAAAGAATAAATTTTGCTCTAAGGAAAAAAGCATGTAGTGACAGTATCTTCTGTCAGCCACCACCCTACCAGGCTGAAGCTGCAACTATAGAAAACAAACCAAAGTGATTGTCTCTGACTTAGAATGTGAAGACAAGCGTATTTGGAAAAGATTGCTAGTTAAGACAAAGAACTATAGGAAAAAAAACAAGATGTGGTTTAGTAATATGCTTTTGCATGTGCATACAAGCTTTTAATGCTCTTTAGCAGAGGAGAGAAAACATACCTTTATTTTTACTTTTGAGATTGTAGAGGAATCACATTGCTACCAGTAAAAGAACACTCTTTAACAGTATGTAAGGGCAATAATTGAAGATGTGTGTTGTGTGGTAGAAAAGCAAAAGGACTTTTTCATTAGATAAGATAAAACAAAGGCTTTTTAAAGCCTCCAATTTTAATTCTATAGAGAATTAAGAGATTCTTTTAGTTTTGATGTTTTTAAGCAATGAAGAATGTGCTGTATAGACATATGAAGGAAAAGCACTAGGCCTGCACTGTTTTCCTTTCCTCATTTACATGGCTAAGACCTTGTCATTGGCCTCAGAAACTCGGAGTTGTTGGAGTGTAGCAGATAGCAGATCCACAAAAGAAAACTGTGGCTTTTAAGCACTTTTTAAATACAACCTGAAAATCACAGACTATAGCACTAATGACAGTCTACATTACTTTGGTGGCTTTCATTGAGCGCTATTTTCCTCTGTAGTTTGCTAATGTAACAGGAAGTCATTTGAGAAACTAAGGCAACGGAATCATCGCTAGCTTCCGTAATATAGGGAGCAGCTGAAAGCCACCAAGAAAATATCAGCAATAGCACCATCAAATATCAGATATGACGAACAGTTGACAGTGCAGTGTCAAGCTATGTGATAACTATTCTGTCATGTAATATTTCTTTGAAGCTGCTATCGTCAGAGCACCAAGACTACCTTTATAAACTTGAAGTATTCATCCATACAAGGGCTAGGTTTTCAGCTACTTTAACCTGCACAGCTTCGTGGACAGCACTGGAAGCAACCAGCTTGTGCTTACTGAGACCGACTTTAAGCTGTGACAACCTATCCTGGAAGTAAATTCTTTTTTGCACCAGTATGTTAGCAGGAAAAAAATATATTCTGAACATTTACTGATAATTTATCCATTTTTCAGTAGTGTGTGTGCATGTGCACAAGTTCAGCCCACACTGAGTTTGTTTTGATTATTAATTTAATAAAGCGTACTAGCCCAGTTTCTCTAGTTTGGTATACTTATGTTGCATAGTTCTTAAAACTGCATTTACCACTAAAAGTAAATAATACTTTTTTTTTTAATCTGAGCTTTAAAGAAGTGAGTGATTCCTCCACCTCATAAATCTCAATCTACGTACTTTGTAACACAAGAAGAAGCAGGGTTTAGATGTTTGCTTTAACAATAAGTACAGGATCTCTACAGATCAATTTTTCATGGTTGGAATCATCCCTGATTCAATGTGAAGTAAAAAGCTTCAAAGACTTCAGTTACTCTCAGTGTAGTAGTTAAATTCAATCATTTTACATTAGATGCAAGCTGCCAAGTTCACTCTTAAGAGGCTATGTATCTCCCAAATAAAAGCTGCTAAAAGGAACCTTTTCTCTCTGCTACTGCACTGTATTGAGAATCTTAACTGAACCAACACAAATAACAAAAGGTTGTTCAGTCAGAGTCAGCACATATAGCTCAATGCACTTGAAAGGCAGTAGATTAATTCCTAGAATTCTAGTCAGAAACCAGAAAGAGTTGAAGATCACTTCACCTGAAACTCGATATATATGAAGAGTGTTCTTTCAAGCAACTGCCCATAGTGAGGAAGGTTTTCAAGCCTCAGCCACCACCTCAACTGATGAAAGCAAAAGGAATAATAGTTGACGCAAACTGCACTCTTTTACACAGAGCCTGCAATGGAGGTGCTGCTCTGCCATTACTGGTAAACAACTTTGAGCACCATCAAAAGTGATCAATGGCATAAATAGAGAGTAATAAAAAGAAAGAAAAAAGAGGCAGTACAAAACCTCATCCATTTTACATGAATCTAACATTTCTGACTCCTAGGGATCAATTCTTCATTGTCACATGCATGAAAAAGAGTACTTGGTTCCCATTAGTAAAGTGCATGGGAGCAGTGGAGGGATAAATTCTAGCTAGGGTGAACTTGTTGTGGCTCTTCAAAGCAGCTACGAACATTTACAATGCATCTGGCTCTGGCACAGGGACGAGGACTTTACTGCCTGGCATGGTAGTCATGTTAAGTTTTGCAAAGTGAATGCAGAATTAAGGATAAAACACCAAAAACCTTTTCTTCATGGCTCTGTCATGATCCTTTTTATGTAATCTTTACACAATTAAAGATGTGTTCAAGCATCACATTGGCTTGAATTATTCAAGAATCATATATGTATGCATATATTTATATGCATGAGAACCATGTATCTATAAATACACCAACTAACTGATTTCCAGCCTTCTGCTATTAAAAACAAGTTAGTATGTTTCCCTGGAACCTATTAGTAAATTTGGCTTCAACGGGCCAAGACGACTCAGCTGAAAAATTATACTGGGATTGGATTTTTGAAACTATGGGACATAAGGTATTCTCCTCCTGAATTCCCAGTTTAATTACATTATACTATGCATGCTGACAACAGAAAAAGCATCTCTTCAATAAACACTTTTAAACTGTACAAAACAGAGTAGCAAGTGAAAGCTCTGTGGTGCAATAGTCTTTTACACAGTGGTTTGAGGTTGCTCCTGCTCATTAGGAAAACACACATGAATAATTAAGCAAAAATGAAAAGAGAATCTAGGCTTCCTGTATCCTAGCTGAACATACTAATGTTTTTTGTTGGCATGTAGTAACCGTTGCCTACTGCAATGGATATTTTAGAATTCTGAGTATGTACTTTTATCATTCGTTGAGTCAGCCAGAATAGATTTTTGGTTTTAGTTTTGACAAAAAGGCTAACTTCATCAGTATCTCAGGCAACTGAGACCTATTCACATGGTTTTATTTAGGTTGATTTTTCATCAGATCTCACTGTGCTTTGCAAAAATCATCAACTGCAAAAACTAATATGGAAAAGGGACCTTCATTTTTTTTTGTTTTCAAGCAGGGGCTTTAGACATCAAGACTAGAATATGGTAAGTACAGATGATAGCATCTCTTGAGTACCAGTCAGCCAGAGTTCCTCCTGAGTGCAGGGGACAAGGAGTCTTCCTCCCTTTATGTGGTGAACTGACTTAATCCAAGCTCCACTGAGGCAGACCAGAACAACTCCAATTAGCAAATTAATCACCCAGAAGGTGAAACATATTGCTCCAAACAGCTGCTTTTGCTTGCAAAAGGATGAAATTTGCTAGACCACGCCAGCAGGAATCCATTGTTCTCATGACATTGAAGCCCTTACAAAAGGGCATATCATCAAGTTAGGCTGAATTTACAGATACTTTGCACCTGGAGAACAGAAACGCACCATCTATGACACCAACAGGCATCAGCATGACACATGACACTTCATATCACAAGGGAGGAAGTAACTTTGAGCAGTCATCCTGACACATTCAAGTTTTCTACAAGATTTCCAGACACTTCAATTTCCGCTGCTGCATGAGCCCAGAAACATGATTCAGCCTTCACAGATACTGACATGTTCCAGTCTAGTTCATTCTCAATTCATTCTGGGTTTGCTATATTAGTTTTCCCTCTGCAGCCCCTTCAGAGCTCGGTTCAGAAGGATTCTTCTGCCTGTTTCTCTTACACCACCAGAAAAAGCAGAAAGTGTGTCTGTTTACCTAGCGGTTTAGCTTCATTTGATCACCTCATTAGAACGCTACTTTATAGGTAAATGTTATGATTGCCTGAATTTTCTTAGGTGAAAGAAGAAAATGACCCAGGTTGAGTGCTTTAACCTCTGGAGAAAAAGCAGTGATGATTTCTTCTTCTGGCTGCTGTGAAATAAGTACCTACTAGATACTAAGTCTACTGAAACTAGTAGAGCCCTCTCTTTTTCAGTATCTGTTAGAGAAAGGAAACACTTTATTTTATATATTAATGGCAGAACTGCTAGTGCTCTGAGACAGACATGGAGGATGGAACTTTTTTCCTGTAATTACCTTTTTTTTTTTCAATTTGAATAAATCTTTTAATCCTCCATCAAAACCTTTCTGTGCTGACAGATGGACCTGATTTTTTCCCCAGTTCACAGCAGGTTAAATCAGGTGATAAAAATTATTATACACTGAGTGACAAGAGTGCAGATTAGAGTAAAAGGAGACTTAATCACATAATTTTTGACGAGGTATTTCCTTTGATGTAGCACCTGGGGGGGGGTTCCTTCCCTCTTATTTGCCTTTTTAGGTTTCTTCAGATTTTTTTTCCTATAGCTTTATCATTAAGCTTTCAAAATCATAAGTAATTTGAGACTTTTTTCCTCTTCATTTGAACTTCTATTTCATTAATACCTGCTCAGTAACAAAGACTTTGCATGATTTACCCTCACTGAGTACTAGCTTAGATTTTCTTAAAGCAGCAAGCACTGCTTATAGGCATGTACATTTGGCTTTGTCTAATACACTTTTTTTGTCAGAAAGGTATGTGGAATACTTCCTTGACTTACGGAGATGGAGAAAAATAAGCTAAGTGCATCTTACTGTGGTGCTGAAATGAAAGTCTGCTTTGATGCAGGATACTAGAATACATATGAGAGCGCACTGTTCTTGTCATAAAAGCTGGCAGCTGAGCTTTCATTACCTAATCACAAAAAACGACATCTGGACAGAGACAAAGTCAGAAGCATAGATGAAGAGGAGTTAAAAATCACTAGATCAGAGATAAAAATTGAGATAAAACTATGACCAAGAGATGACAAATGCCAAAGACAAGGGGAATAAATTTCCCTGCCAAGGGATATAACCCTGAATAGCAAAGTATTCAGGTCTCTAAGGCCTACAGATAAACTATTTTCCATGTGAGACTAATCATAAATTTATTTGTGTCAAAATGGATAAGAACGTGTGCATCCAAGTTTCTGAACTCCTACAGCTATGCCATGGAGCTCTGCAGTGCCCAGGGCTAACTTTCAGGCCAATGTTGCTCAAGGCTAAAATGAAATTAGCAGCATGGGTCTGATACATCTCCTCCTGAAATAAAGTGGAAGATTTCCATTCACATTTATGAGAGCTAGATTAGGCCTGATATTTATTTCTGAGATCCAGTACACTAACCGTGCTCTGTATTGCCCTTTTGGTACAAATCCACTTCGTACCTAAGCTTTTCATTTACAAGAGACAGGAGTCCAAAAGCTACCATGAGAAAAGGTATTCTACCCTTGCCTCTCCAGCCAACTTCACGGGCCCCAGATATAAATTAAAGCTTAAAGTAATTCAGATATTAATATTCTGAGTCTTCTTTGCATTTATGTCTGTCAAATATTGGAAAAAAGTATTTTACAAAGAGGAAAGGTGCACAGTAAACAATTGAACAATAACACCTCATAAACTGAATCATACAAAATGAGTAATGTGGTTTGACATAAGATACCAAGGAGTTGGGGATTAGAGGGGATGATTTTGCATTTACAAGTCAGCGTTTTAGCATGTAACTATAAGCAACAGCCCACCCGACAGTTGCATTTATTCCTGGATTTTTTTATCTAGTTACAAAAAAACACAGTAACGTTAACACTTTACGGAAGGACCAGGCTCCCATTCTTGCCAAATGTTGCATAAGTTATTAATATTTGGAAGGCGAGGTATTGTACAAAGACCCTGTATCACCTCTATTCATATTAATTAGCATTTTACATACAAAAATAGCCTCTTAACATCTATCGGAATGAACACTGGAAAGGGAGCAGATTGTAGATCTTGGGTTCAATGTTGTATTTTAAGGACTAGCAAAATATTTCTAATTTTTTTTTATAGTTATCTTCACAATCAGTGAAACAGTTCATTGCTCATGTGGAATGAAGTACTGTTTTATGTACAAAAAAGATGTTATTGCTTTAAACAGGCTTGGCCAAATCAGCTGCTTAAATCTTAACTGTTAGGCAAAAAGCTGAAAGATAGTTTATCACTGTCTGTAACAGGTACACTAGCAGCCCATTTCATTCCTTTTGAGCTGGCATTCAAGAAGTAACTACAAAAATGGAAAAAGATTCTTACTTAATTTGTGGTCCAACTAATTGTTTCATGGTTTGAGTTCAGCGTTTCAACAAGCAGGAACACAGCCAAATTCTTTTCAGAAACTGCCTGCTTGAAAATAGGTATCATTAGGGCTTCAAAATTTAGCTTTCTGATCTACTAAAGAAAATAAAATTTTAATTATAAACAGGGCAATTATTTTTAGTATTCCAATGAAAACTTCTGCCTTCAAGTCTTGGGACAGAAGAAAGTCGCAAAAATAATATTTCAGAAACGTCAACAGCTAAATGCAAACCTTATGGTAAAAACATCTGCTTTCTAAAAAGAACTAGAGACCAGATGATGCCTTTCTGTGGATGCAGAGGGAGATGTACTTAAAATAAAACTGGGCCAGTGCCACAACCTGGGCTGGACAGAGCAGGGAGCCATGTCAAGTTCGGAATTCCCTTGGGCGAAATTGGGGTGAAAGGACACCAAACGGTCCATCAAACGCTTCCTTTACTCAGGGCAGAAGCGGCCCGAAGTGGGGAGTTTGTCCCAGCAGACGGGGGTCTCCCATCACAGGACCCGGCCCGTGTGACCCGCGGCAACCCTCCCTGCCCGAACCCCTCCGAGAAGAACACATCTCGCTTCGGGGAAGGGGATCGGGAGATCCCTCCCGCTGGGTCAGGGGCTCAGAGCGGACGGACCCCCTTGCTTTCCAGGCTCCTCCTCAGGGAAGGGCCCGGGGGTGGCTGGACCCGCTCCCGCTCCAGGCTCGGTCACAAAACAGCAGGTTTGTGCCTGAAGGGCTGAGGCCTGGGGGTCACGGGAGAAGAAAGAAAGAAAGCATGAGAGGAAAAACCCGAGGAAGACATCCCCGGCCCTGGCTCCAGCGCCGGCCTGGGCTGGTTGTCGGGGCTGACCCGAGGGGCCGCTGCTCCCCTGGGGTCCCTCGCTGGGCCGGGGTCCGCGGGAGGCAGAGCCCTCCCTCGCCCGCCGGCAGAACTTGCCCCGCCGCGGCCTCGGAGACGTTCGCTCTCTCAGCCCCTCACACCCGGTTTCACCAACTTACTTGCTACAGTCTAGAAATGCATCCAGAGACTTCAGTGATCGTTCAAACTAGCCCAAACCCTGAATATCATGTTGCAGCGTCTTTTATTTGCCAGTGAATGCTCTGTTGCATTCAATCACTCTAATCCAGGTTGACTCACATGCAGTTGTCAGGTTCAGAACCTAGAACATCCTCTAGAAAGGGAGCAGCTTGTTTTTCTTTTGGTTTTAAATACCATCCAAACAGTAATCGGGGTAGCTATTTCTCTCCATTCCTTGCCCAGAAATGTAAATGCAAACACAGTAATGGAAGGATCATGAGGCACACATGTAGTCGGTACAGAATGATCCAGTTTATCTGCTACAGGAAGAACGCATCGGGAAGAGGTTTACACATTTCTTTGAAAATGTCTGGATAACAAGAGGTCACAGCACAGCAACAAGGAAAGGGATGCACACTTATGACTGCTATTTCTGAAAGTTGCTAGTAGTTGCAAATTCATTAAGCAAAGCTGGTAGTAAAAGGAGGAGAGACAACCTATGGGCGTAACTGCAGCCTGGTGATTCAGGGGACACCTCTGGGAAAGGGAAGAGTCCTAAGGTTCAGACCTTCTCCAAGACCCAAGTCAATAGGACTAGAGTGGCTAAAATAGAGGTCTTAGTGGTGACTGCAACACAGAGCTGTGTCTCATGTTCCCACCAAGTGAAAGCCCTTAAAAAGGCAATAAATACAGGGTTATTAAAGCAAAACCTCAGGGGGTTGGGAGGGGGGGGGGCACCAGAATTCATCCAGAACAAGAATATATTTTTTCCATGGAACAGAATGAATGTTTTGGAGCAGGATAACTGATCTGAAGGCAAAGGTACTGGTGCTCTGTTTGCAAAACTGTCTTCATCTGCAGTTTTGGTAACTGTTGCTTAGGTAAGAATTGTCTGTGCTTTGAAATATGAGCCTGTACATTCCTGCAATGTGGAACAATACATTTATCTGCTGCTTTTAGTATGGCTGTAGAAGCTAAACATCAAAACCATATTTCAATATTGCAAAGGTGCTTAGGTTAATGACATTTAGAATGACTATAGTTAAAACTATTTCTTAGTTTAGGAAATCAAGGCACAGATAGCTTTCTTATTTGCATATAAATTACATTAAAATTGTTTACCCAAGACTTTTGGCCCCATAGACCATGAAACAAAATTAAACCTTTTTTTTTACCTACAGGAAGAAATCTCTGTGGTTTTGGTGGTTCTATTTGTTTCTAGATGACAACTTGGGCTTCATTAGAGTTCTGAAGATTCAACATCAGTAAGACACTCAATGCTTGGAATTATTAATTCTGGTCCCTCATCTCAGGTTATTCACTTCAGATGTCTGCATCTTTCCATAAGTGTCCTTTGCTGATTAAGTCACACACAGGTGGGTGAGAGAAGCTGTGAAGTAAAGGCAGACTTCCCTATGAGAGGATAAAACAACTGAATTTGGAGATTGTCCCTATTAAATAAGACAGTTTGTCCTTATTAAATAAGCTCAATTTAAGCTCTAAAGAACTGATTGCACCAAATGGCATAAATGTGTTTCTCAAATGGCATTTAACCTGGAAGTTAGCCAATAGCCATGGTAAATGCTTCTGTATCTCTGATTGCTTCAAGCGAGTAACACATTTGGTTGTCATTGTTATATGCCTGTGTACGTAGTTCAGCAGAGGCACAGCAGTCTGACTCCATGAACATATCCTGACATAGTTTGAGAGGGTATAATGTTTCAATTAGATCAATGTTTTATACTTGAAATGATTTGTTTCAATCCAACTATTTGCAATTTTAGTGTGTGGCTTTCACAGCATCGATACATTGTGGTAATAATGCATTCAAACAGACATATTGATACTAGTAATAGCATCCTGTTACAGCCATGATGGCACGGATTAAAAAAAGCATTTATCTTCTTTCCCAATCATGATCACAATTTACCAATACATTTTCAATTACAAGCATAAGACTGTTGTGAAAGGATTTTCCCAAAACCGTTGAGCAGTCAGTGCTTTCTAAACTCACATGTAAATATTTCTTTATACAGCTCACTTCCACTTGGTTTCACATCACTCTCTAATCCATTCCTAGTGAATGTGCTTTCTAAGTCAGATAATAGTCTGCATTATTGTATACCAGTATGAACTAGAGATGCAGAATAGACCTACAGAGAACCACATAAAATTTTTTCCCAGTGCAGCTTACATCCTTTATCCACAGTAGATTTACACACTGGAGTGACAAAGATATCTCTGGGCACTGGAGAAATATTGCCCAAATTGGAACTCTTTTAAAAACCAAAGAAATTTTCTAATTACTTTAATGATCACAGACCTAGGGAAAAAGTGATTTCTTTACAGGATTCAATAACTTGCTTTTTTGTTTTTTATGTTAACTGTTTACTTTTTTGTGTTAATCTCTGCATTTCTGCTGCAGAGAATTTGAAATGGCTCTTTGAAATGCATTTGAAACTATTTTTTATGCTGACCCCTTGCTTGCATATTAGGTCGTAATCTAGAAAATATTTAAGAGTATCCTCACCCTGATTAACTCTACCTAGTGCCAAGGGAACATGTTAAGCTAGATGTTGAAATGTTAGTAAAGAAGTAATGTTTTTTATAAGTTCAGCTAAGATAATTGGAAAAAAAAAAAAAACAACACCTCTTGGGTAGAAAGCCCTTTTTCAGGTCTGCTGAACATGTTTGCAAGCCTTTTCAGCATTAGAATTACTTGGCATTTAGTCAATTCTCACTCTTCTTTCAGTAGACTAGTTTTTTCTGTATACAGTAATAAAGTCCCTTACTGACTTAAACTCTGTCTTCAGTCTTATTTGTCTCTCCCATTAAAACAAGTATTTCAGTTTGTTTGGTATAATAAGAACTAACAAGAGAAATTTCTTGGTTTGTTCTTCATTCATGTTTGAAGTGCTTCTTCTGTCTTTTAAAAAAATATTGCTTCACTGTCCCTGTCACTTTCACAATTTTTCAATACACTATTGCAAAGGTATAGGTGTGGTCTCAATGTTTTTTTAAATATTAACACCATTTAAGTTATGCTAAATAGCCTACACAATAGATCCCTCCAAAAACTAAAGGGATTAATTATATCAAACATATTCAGGTAGAGTAAGTATGATTAATCATTTTATTTTTCCACTACTCTTTAGGGATTTGAAAGCTCTTGATTAAGTGTTAGAATAAAAAGTTCAATGTTTTTATAAAAGTGTTGCTTTTAAAAAAACATACACAACTGCACACACATTAAAATAAGCACAAACTGCCATACGGGTTCAGTGAGGATGCAAACACTATTCTTATATATAAAATGCTTACAAAATGTAGTGGCAAATGTTATAGCTAATTAAACACATTCTAGGAGAGTTCTGCTTTGTTACCCAAACACAGTCTCAAGTGCCATAAAACACCCAAATGTATTTATGCAAGCAGTGGAATCAGCTTTTGTAAGTTCTATCTTAATTATTTTCTTCACTAATGTTTTCTACTTTTAGTTTAGGAAAAAATGTATAAACACACTGGCTAAAATTTATGCCACATAAATAAAATAAAAGCTTGTATCAATACCTAAATAATATGAATATGCAAATAACCAACCTTATCATCTTTAAAGAACAAACCTCTTATTAGAAAATACTGTCTTTTAGAAGAATAATGTATAATCAAGTCAATAAACTATGTAGGCCATTTCCAGCATAAGTATATATATTTTCCAGTTAGAAGTGAAGTACCTAAGCATCTTTAATTTGCAAACAGAAAATTTGTGGTGAGAAATCTTTCACAGATGTTGATTATACTACCTTTTTGATATCTCTGAGCCACAGTGCAGTTCTTAGCACTTCTTTCTGTGTGTGAGATAACACCCTTTCTTTAAAATGTATAAATAATTGTATTCCATCACATCAACATTCAAACTTTAGTTTTCTCATCATCTGTGATAAAAATGAATTGGTTTATGTACATTTACGCACAGTCACAACGGGTGGTTTTATGGAGACATTTAGGGAGAAAACCACAATATTAATTCCTACTGATAAAAAATATGACAACATTTAAGCCTCTTCCTTTAGAAAAATTTCAGTCACCTCCACATAAATTGAAGAAGGATACTTTAAAGAAATGTTTTAAGTATCGTATTCTCCTTCACTCTCAAGGACTTTTTTCCCCAAAGATAAAAGTTTCTATATAAAAGTAAGATTGTTTGGGCTCACTGAAAATAGATTTTCAGTTCCTACTGAAGTCTTGAGAGTAAGAAATGGCTAAGGAGGAGTTTATTTTCTTTCATTCCTTTCACTTTTGAGAATACCCTGAAAACTTTCTGCAAGAACAATGCCTATTAAAAATCAGCTAGAGCATCATTAAGCAAACTATACATTCATTCATGTGCTGGGGATCTTATTAGAACTAAAGAGAATTATTTTTTTTTCCCCTTCTTCTCACATCCTTCTCCCACAGTTACACATTTTCCTCAAACTATTCATCTGCTACTGAAAAAATGTTAACCCCTAAGAAGGTGTTGAGCTAACAAGAGAATGAAAAAAACTAATTCTGCAGCCAGTCTAGTATGACAGAGGTGTACCTTTCTTTCTCCTCTGTAAAAGACAAACTGATTGGGAAGACACTACGAAAAATGAATTCAACAAGAAGTTTCCCCTCTGCTCCTACTGTATACTCTACAACTTTAATCAAAGCTCATCATATTCACTGGTCAGCAAGCAACAACAAAGAAGGTAAAAGAAGAGAGAATTAAAAAAGGTACATTTCAACATCAAGGGAAAGCAACTTCCTGATTCAGAGCATTGCCAGGACTTCAGTGGTGCTGGTTAAGATGAAGCTGCAGTGCATTTCCATAGCACTGATTTTTTTTTCTTGCCTATAATAACTAATTAAATACAGAAACATTACTGTAATTTAATAGAGAAGATTTTAACGTTTCAGAAACCAGATTACTTTACATTTTGTAATCCTGGAGAAGGTACATGAAGCAAATTTGGAAGAGAAGAAATGGTAAGATTTTAACTTGAAATTATTTATTTTCTTCCCCTCTTATCACCTCAAGACAATGCTTTGTGTGACTTTTTTTACCTCGGTTTATACACCCTTGATGGTTTTATACCATTGAACACGATTACTTAAGAATTATAGGTTTTCAGGTTACTTCAGATAGTCCAAAAGATTTTTCAGTAGTGACATGTTCAAACTCAATATTTGAAAGTTCGTTTATTTCCATATGTTATGATTTGAATTACAGTCTACTAAATCTGACAGTGCAGTAGACTTATGCTAATCGTCTCTCTGGGGACATATACAAAGAGATTACAGTAACTTTATTATTATTTCTGGCTTTCGTTATTTCTACTATTTTTTCTTGAATTATGAATATTATTCAGGTAGATGGGGTTATTTTTGCATAGTGCTATCTACAACATGTGATAACCCAACGAGAACCCAGAGATGATTGCCCTTGGATAAATTTTAATTTACTAAAGCAGTTATTAGATTGGCATGTTCTTTTTTGTTATTCCAATCTATGTATTTTTATTACTTGATTACATTCTCTATATGTTTTTATTAGTTTATATTCAGGTCTTCAGCATTCAATTAATAGACAACTAGTAGTCCACCTGTCACCCTGTGGGGATTACTAAGCACAGGAACAGATTACTCAGAGAGGTTGTGGAGTCTCCATCATTGGAGATACTCAAAAGCTGATGGGACAAGGTCCTGGGCAACCAGCTCCAGGTGGCCCAGTTTGAGCAGGGGGGGCTGGACAAGGTGACCTCCAGGAGCCCATTCTGTACTTAGGTTTGCTCAGAAGTTATCAACTGAGGTATTTCACCAGTCTGCTTTTTCTTAACAGCTAATGAATTTGAAGTTTGTATATTTGACCTGTGGAAATTAGGAATGGATAATGCACAGTGAAACAAGTCCAAGCTCATGGATGGATTTTTGTACTACTGCACTTTTTGCTCTTTTACATGCAGGAATTCTGTTGTGGTGAAATCTATCCACCTGTCATTGAAGAAAAATGGGAGAAAATAAGTAGGGTAGATACAGCACATATTATAAATCTGAGAAGAAAAATGATGAAGGCAAAGCAATTTACAGAAAGAGCGTTCACTATCACAAAGCAGCACAGACAAACACTGTGTAACCACAGTAACATTTTTGTAATAGATCTGGAATTCCTCAGACTAGGCTGACCAATTTTACAGCTATTCTAAAATGGCATTACTAATTCTTATGTTTAGTGATTGTATGGTAACAATTTCCCGTGAAACAAAGTAGTAAAACACTACACAAAGGACATAGAAATGAACCTTAGTTAAAGGTTCTTCGGAACATGGGAACCACACTGAGATTTTGGAACTAAAACCACATATAAACAGGCATGGTTATTTCCTTTATCAGAGAGGGGCAAAATAGCTAACCAAAGAGCCATGTACTCTAACTTCCAAATAGGAAAGTCTGAACTAATGACCTTAGATTGCCTTTAAAGACACAGGGAAAATGCATGTCCAGTAAATCAGCCAATAAAGTAGCATATATGAGTTTCTGAATTCAGAAATAAAATTTAAGTGCCCAGTTTGTGAATTGATGGTCTAAAACTAAATAAATCTACCAGGTAGACTAAAAACATGGTCTTAAAGCAAACCTTCTTTGTCCAAAGCAGATTTTCAGTGAGTTTGGCTGATCAGGAAGATATTTGAGTGTGAAAGGATAAGAAAAAAGCATACATACATAAGCATACATCAAACCCACGTTTTTATACTAAACAGATATAACAATTTAAGTCCTTTGTGTATTTAACAATTTTTAGTCATAACATTTTTGCCTCTTTTCCACAATAAAACCCATAAATTGCACTGTTCCAATAAAAACGCATTCAGAAAAGCAACAAAGCAGTTTCCTCGCTAGCATGTCACAATCCACTAACTGCAAGAGTTTCTGCATTTTATCTGACAAAAATATGCATTCTCCTTCTTTTCAGTTTTACTAAGTCAATAAGAGTCTTTTTAGAATAACTAACATGGGATGAGAATTATAAACAGAAGCTGACATTAGATGCCAAGTATTGTTGGATGTTTATACAATATGACTTGCCGATCAATATACAACTAGTTATTTTACAGTGAGGTGGAATATAGAAGCTGTTTCATTTTTCAGTTATATCTCCTGTTACGTTTCTGTTATTTCTCCTGTTCTTCTGGAGAAATAGTTACTAGAAACACATTGTTGATGCATTAGACCAGAAACCTTTGCAATGGGATATACTCTCATCTGATAAAAATCCATATAACTCAATTAAAGTTGATGAAACTGGCCAATTTCTGTTTGCTGTATATGCAGCCCCAAATAAGCTTTCCTATTTTTTTTTTAAATTCAAAATTAACAGTAGACAACTTAAAGGACTTATCAGTAGTCTGTGTTAGTTTTCTTCTTCATCTGCCACAATGGCATGGAATGACAACACTAAATATTCTTCTTTGTGCCTCTATTCCTCTTACTTATCTTTTCAGTCAAGGATGGCTGAATAATGAAATATGAAAAGTTGGCTATAAATTCACAATTCTTAGGGCTACCATGCAAAGACTTACAGAATTTTCCATCTGTCCTAACAGCTGGAGGCTTAGTCAGATCCCTGGCAGGAACTGTAATCTTTCTATTTTTTTTTCTTTAGTGGAAGATTGAAGAGGTCCATAATTTACCATGTTTGCTTTAAGAAATGATGCTATGTAATAAGACATTCTGGCATTTTATTCTTTACACATGGAAGGAATAGGAAGTATTAAGAACTACCCATGATTAATGAGAAGTAGTATATGATAACAGATCTGAAAACTGCTCCATGAAAATTTTCAGAAAAACAGAATTATCGTATTCCTCTGTTAAATAGTATATAAGGAATCAACTATATTCCTCCTCTTTTGTTCTTTCATGCCTGGACATAAACAAAAAGCACAGGAATAAAATTAACTCCAAACAAGAAGTCAAACACTCTTGTATGGGCCAGGGGTTGGAGGGACAGGTAGGAAGCAATATAGCGTTTCTAATAAATGAAAATACATCACAATTGTCTTTTTTCCCCACTTTAAATGTATAATTAGGTAATCAAAATTTTCTCTATATATTTTTATAACAATATTTTATATTTTCTCTCTCTCAAGTGCAAAAAGAATGATGAAAAAGGTCACTTGTGAACACTCTGATATTTTATACCTAAAGTTGCAAACACCTCTTTTACACTCTTGTTGTGGTTTCAGCCCAGCCAGCAACAAAGCACCATGCAGCTGCTCACTCACTCTTCCCACCCCCAGCCAAGATAAGGAGAAAATATAACAAAAAGCTCATGAGTCAAGACAAGGACAGGGAGGGATCACTCATCACTTCTGGTCACATGGAAAAAACAGGCTCAACTTGGGGAAAAACCAAAATACATGTAATTTACTACCAATCAAATCGAAACAAGGATACTGAGAAGTAAAAACAAACCTTAAAACACCTTCCCCCCACCCCTCCCTCCTCCCCAGCTCAACTCCATTCCCAGTTCTCTCCACCTTCTCCCCCCAGCGGCGCAGGGGGACGGGGAATGGGGGTTGGGGTCAGTTCCTCACACCTTGTCTCTGCTGCTCCTTCCTCCTCAGGGACAGGACTCCGCACTCGTCCCCTGCTCCAGCCTGGGGTCCCTCCCACAGGAGACAGTCCCCCACAAAATTCTCCATCGTGGGTCCTTCCCACGAGCTGCAGTTCTTCACAAACTGCTCCAGCGTGGGTCCCTTCCCCAGGCTGCAGTCCTTCAGGCACAGCCTGCTCCAGCACGGGCTTTAACATGGAGTCCCGGCCATCTTGGGGGGCCTCCACTCCCCTCCATGGGCTGAGGGGGCACAGCCCGCCATCTCACCACAGGCTGCAGGGGCATCAACCTCCCCCCACACCTCCTCCCTCCTTCTGCACTGACCTCGGTGCCTGCACAGGGGGTTCACATTCCAATCTCCTCCCCAGCTGCAGGTTTCCCCTCTTAAATCTGCTCTCCACAGGTGTTTCCACTGTCGCTGATGAGCTCGGCCTGGGCCAGAGGCGGGTCCCACCTGGAGCCGGGGAAGCTTCTGGCAGCTTCTCACAGGAGCCGCACCTGTGGCCCCTACACCACTACCAAAACCCTGCCACACAAACCCAAAACAACTCTGAGTTGCTACAACCTCTATCGCAAGCAAATAAAGTTTGTCAGTATAATTTCAGCAGATTTACAGGAATGTTTTCGAAGATAACTATTCAGTTATCAGGAGGTAGCCAAATCTTCCTCTTTGTGGTCTCCTTTCAGCATGAATATTTGAAAGGCTATTTTAAATGTTAGAGATATAAACTTCTTATGGAAATTTTGGGACAATGGGGAGGGGGGTCAAACCACTCTCAGAGAAACAATCTGATGAATAAAGAACCACAGAAGTACTTCTTTCAGAATTAAACCAGCATTGTTTTAAAGTCTATAAAAGCACTGGAATGTCTAAATGATGTATTGCTAGTGAGGATACTTTGTGCTACAATACTTCTACTAAATATAGTTAAATGTACTAATTAAAAAGCAAGGCCAGTCAGGGCAAGGTTAATTATCCTTCTGCTACCGACTATTTCTCTTGTATTCACAAAATAATGTCTAGCTTTTTTTCTTACTGCAAGCTTCAGAATATTTTTTTATTATACTCAAAAATAACGTATGGCAAACACAGGAAGGTTCATACTCTATCAGTTGGGAGAAAAGATGACATGACAGGCAGGCATTACTTTTCTTTTTTCTTTTCTCTTGTTTTTTTTTCTTTTCTTTTTTTCCTTCATTACTTACAAAAGGAGGGGACAAGCTTGTGCATATACACAAACTGAAGGCATATATATCTATCTCTTCATATTTATATTCATATATCCATGAGAAGACCGATTTTTTTTATCTTTGGTACTTAGGTAATAATACTTTTAGTAAAGAATCTCTCTTTGTGACTATTTCTGAAAACCTTCCGTATTTTTTTTAAATTTTCTTTTCTGATGTGAATGGGGAAAAGCCTTTGTGTCCATGCATCAAACATCATGGATGTAATATCTCCAGTCATATTGTAGAGAATATGCAAGGTACCCTGAAGCCTAATTTGATTTGAAGAACATAACTTCAAGTGTCTTTATGAAAAGATAGTCTAGAAATACAGAAATATATTCTACTTTGTTCTTAAAAAAAAAAAAATTACCACATACAAACAAGTTTGATGGTTTGTCCCCCAACACAAACACTTTTTTCTTCAACGCTGTTTGCTTCTTCTATTAGCAAAACTAAGCTTACATTTCTTGCAGAGGGAACCCCACTAAAACTGATAGTGTGCACTGAATAACCAGGGTCTTACGGTCATGAATCCAAAAGAGGACCACAGCCACGATGTTTGATCATGCATCAGTTCCCAACATTGCATTGTACAAACTGTACATATCTGTAATGCCAAACAGACATTTTAACCGGGCTAATTCTAATTTCTTTGGCCAGTCAGAACAAATATTTCCTGCGTACTGTTTTGTGTTGGTGACAGGAAGTACAACTGACTTTCAAAACTACAAATCATTGAATTTACATATAACAGCTCAAGGCCTGAAAGCAGACAAAGTAAAAAGAAAAGGCATCTAGTATTTCATCATATGTGTACTTTTAACTCCCTCTTTTCAGACTTTATTTCAGCCTTTTAGCATAAGTCTACATCACTTCATTTCAACAAGCATTAGAACCGATGGAGTGGTTTTGCCCTTGGATATTGGGTGTACTATAACTGCAAGGAACTAATGTTTGATCCTATAAAAAATAAAAAGACAAACAAAACCACAGGCAAGAAAGATTTAAAGAATAAAGAACAACTAAGTCTACATGGCGTTGTTTTGAAAAGTTTGCTTTACCATGCATACTTTTATAAATTTGGGGGAGGATGTGTTGTCAAAGAAAAGCCCATTGAGATAATGGGTAGGCAACCCAGCTTGCTGAAGTCTTACTGTTACATAAAGGCTTACTTATATTAGTTTAAATCTAAAAAACTATGAAATTTCCCCCTTAAAAACAAAATTAAAACATTAAGCATTCTACACAGTAATGAATTAGAAGCCAAGCAAAGCTCTTTTAAAACTTTATAAGAATTAAAGCAATGCATTAACTTTTTTTAACATTTACTTAATACCTTATCCTTGAAGTAAAAACTTCAATTTCCAAGCAAGATAAGTTTTTACTTTCCCCATTTGCAGTCAGATAAATAATAACAAAGGATAAATAATTCAGCAGACAAATATCTTATTGAAGATAAAGAGCTGATTGAAGATATTACTTCTATTTGTATACACCACACACTCACTACAGGATGTTGTACTTCTATACCTTTAGCAGCATAAAATTTTTTGTCGGTAGTTGAGACAAAGACAAGTAAATCACTCAAATTAGCTTTTTGGTATATAAACTTAGCTGGCTTACTTCATGTAAATGAGGTTACAGACTGCTCATGTCATCCTTCTACCACCACAGCTGAAGATGATAGGCATATGGATGGTGTTAAAGACTTTAACTGAAGCAGCTGTTTGCAAAATGAGCACCTGTTGATGGCAAAAGGGTAGGTTCTCACCTTCATTATTTTGAAATGTAGAGAGAAGTGGCTAAAAATGTTCAGGGTATAACGAAAGCTAGAAATCTTTAAGCTCTACATTTGGCTCAAACTTGCAAACAATCCCACAGCTTTTTGACTTCACACACAGACTGAAGTCAACGGGTGTGATTTTAAAATAAAACATACTCATGGTGGAATCAAAAAATTCAAAAGCGGACTGAGACATTCATTTTATCACAGGCTTTATGCTTCTTTATGTATTTGTATTACAGGTAATAATGTAGGACAAGGGAAACTAAGTGCAAAAATATCACCAACTTAGGATGTCCTTCAACTTTTTATTCACTCATTCTATAGGGCCTAATTCATTTCTGCTGTCCTATCCAATTTCCCTCTGTGAAGCTTAACTCACAGCTTTCTGTCTGTATTTTAAAGAGAGGTTCCAGGTACTTTGTTTCTGTCAGGCGACAATTCTCAACTCATGAACCCTCCAGTGTGATTTACAGCCCCACAAAGTTAAAAAGGTCAACGTAAACCCAAAGGAAGACCAAAGTATGATGCTGTCTGCCATGCACTCTTCTAGATGCAAACAGGCTGTGTTGCAGATCAGGATAAAAAGTGATTATAGAAGACAAACCTTTTGAAAAACTTTTTTTCGCAGAAACATAGGACTAGAATTTACCAGAAGGCTCAAGGTCTCCTGCCTTTTGCAGTCACAGGTAACGGTGCAGGAAAAGGTTTAGTCCAATAAAATCAACACTTCCCAGCTTCCATTGACAAATTTTAGACTTAAGACACAGTTGTAAATGACAGCATTTACAGCAAAAGACAGCAAGAGAACTCTCCTTCTCAGTTTTGGATAAAACAGCTCAGTAGATACCCAGGGGCTCAAACATAGACTTAAAGTGCAAGCAGTATCAAGTTCTACTTGGATAACATCTTACAGAGGGCACTGAAGGCTTTCTTGTCATAGGGAATAACAGATAAGGAAAGGAGAGACCTGAACATCTGGGCCTGCTTCAACTCCTGGCCTTGCTACAAACTATCTGATTGACCACTGGCAAAATGCTTAAACATTCTACAAAATGGGGATTATCCATCTTATCTCCCAAGGACTAGGAGAAGATAAGTTCATGCGTTCTTTAGGCTTTAAAATATGCTATACTGAGGGAAAATTATGACTTAGAGTAATTGATTTGCTATGTGTTCACATATGTGTGCAGAGAAAAAAAGTATACACAAGTGTGTTAAACTGTTCTCTGAAATATATTCAGCTCTTTTTTGGTTTTCAAATGTCTGGGTTTTTAGAAAGAAGCTCATTTTTGTTCAAGGGGACTCTTGCCTGTTTATAACAATATAAATTGAACATGAATCTCACAGTAGGCACATGTAACAATTGGTACTTAGGTTTTAAGTTACAGCCATGCATTTTCACATTTCATATATTACGTGTTCATTTGTTTGTTACAGGATCATCTGCGGTAACACGCACAACAGTTGAGGCCAAAATGGTATGTCCAGGAATAGAGAAACTTTCTTAATTGAATGTGGTCAAAATACTGTGCCCAACAACCTTATTCTTTTCAAAACGGTTGGACATCTTTAATGACTACACATCTTAATAATCTCAGTTTTGTCTCTCAGTATTTTTAAAACAATGTCTGCTCCAACACCAGGCTGCTTTTTCTGCCCTTCTGGATTCGGTGCTAAGCCAGAGGGAAGAGTGCCACCTAATGATCTGTAGGTAAGTGCAGGTTACAGCTGGTTTCTTTTGGTTCCAAGCTTTTGCATCCTCCACTGCCTGTAGGCTTAATAGAGATTCAGAGGTGGCTAGTTGATTTCATAGTTGTTTGTATTTACAAACACAAATACGGAGCTGTTTGTATTTAAACGCTGAATGGGGAACAGCGATCAGCTTTCCATTTAGCTTTCTAACTACAAACAAGCTAGAAAGCATTTCAGCCTGCCTTTGAAGGGCTGTTGAGTGCAGCAGCGAGGCAAAGGCATCAAGGGAAAAAAATAAAATCCTGAAGTATCATAGTTTGCTTTGCTAAATTCATGGGAGTTAGGCAAGAAAATTATGACAGAAGGGAAGGGCACATGAATGAGGAAAATATTACAATCTAATAGTAGCTTCACAGAGATGCTTTCTCTCCCATCACAAACCTGAGAATTACTTGGTGGAATGAAAAGATAAATACTTTCACAGTACATTTGAAAAATTGCATGTAAATTGAAAGTTGTATTCAATAAGAGTTGTATTTTAATGTATTGAGACATTGCAGGGGGTGTCAGTCACATTAATACATGCCTCGGGTGGTTGAATGTTCAAGCACTCCTTGTCTCCCATTGCACCAGAAGAATGTGTTAATGAGTCCGTAGAACATAATCCTGTCATATTTTAATGCTATGTTAATTTAAATGGCTGTGGAACAAATCCTGGGGCTAGGAAGCTCCATAGCATGGAGCCAAATGAAGCCATGCATTTTGTCTTGATCCCCTGGTCACACAGGCCTAGTTCTCTTGAGTGAGAAATTTCTAAAGACACCTTGAGGGAGGGAGAGCTACGATATAGCTACCTTACTCTCAGCTACCTTGTCCTCAGGGATGGGGGATAATAAAACTGCTCTAGTGAGGATTATTTGGAGATGGATTGAGCATGAATTTTTGGCAACCCTGCTGCTTCACAGAAAAGTTGAAGGATGTTTTATATCTTCTCTTTGTTGTGTGTTCTTAGCTAACAATTCCAAGGGAAAGATGAGGAGAAAAAGGATTAAAAGGCCTTTGCTTCTCCACAGTTCAAATGCAGCCTTTTAACAAATGCTACAACCCCTCTTTTCAAATGTAGCTCATTTTAAATATTATAAAAGTGAGAAGACCCATTCTGGCTTCAGCCTTCCCACTGATCTAGGGCAGGCGTGACTGCTTAACTGGGCCAAGAACATCCTGAGTTACACTGTGCTTGCTGGAGAGTGATAAAGATTTGGCTGAATCTTTTTCCTGTAAACAGAGATTGCCTAGTCAGGGTTTAGATGACATGGGGAATACTTGGTTCTACATTGGTGCCATCAAATTCTTTCATCCTCTTGGGTGTACAAGCAAGGATATTGGTGTCATGCCCTAGCCCTTCTCCCATTCAGAAGCTCTCAAAGGAGCTGTAAGTAAATATAGTGAACGATAAGAGGTCTCTGAACAAATTTCAGCTCCATTTTAAATACAGAGAGCTGAACGTGGGAGTGAAGACATTCCCAAAGACAGTAGTAGTTGCTTCAGTCTGGACCTTTCCACTTGCATCAGCATGACACGTTCATGGAGTAGTTCTGAAACACTGAAAGCACAGCCCCTCTTGGTGCAAGACACACTGCACAAGCCTTTGTGGCTACACCAGGAAATTCAAGAAGCACTTACACTGTACTACAGTTTAGGTCCATACCTAGTCCCATGTCTTCCCCTATATAGAAAGCATTTGCATGTCAGTGTATTCACAGAACTTGCTGCACACCCTTTCTGTGACAAACTGTCATCTGGGAAACTGCAAAAGGACAAACAGGGACAAGAGGCTGCAAGGATCCTTATGGGTTTGGCCAGGCAGGGCCTGTAATTCTTATTGTGGGTGAAGAAGCAGCATTGCTGTAGTGCCTTCTGCTACCTTTTCTCCAGGGTGAGAAGGGTGGTCAGGGACACCAGCCTGAACACCAACCACAGAGCAGCCACTCTTCAACCCTGAGATGGGCAAAGTGTCTTCTAGCAGCCACTGTTTGTCTCCCCTCTCTTCTAAGAGATGCACTTCCCGCTCATCCACTCAGGTGGACTGATCCATGACCACAGGCTGTATGCTGGACTCCCTGATTAGGAGTTTCTGAGACATCTCATGCTCACAATTTAAGCAGCCCTACACTTTTTCTCTTTTCTCAGGCATTGGCGTAAGTGTGGCTTCTCATTTTCGCAGAGCTCGTTTAGCCCAAAGCTAGATAGTTAGTAAACTCTTATGTGCCTGTTGAGGGTGCTGTTTCCAAAACTGAAGTCCTAAACTCTCCTTCAATATGGAGAAGAGACTGAAAAACTGTTCAGCACTTTGTAATAGATTCAATACTGTCAGGAACAGATCCAATACTCACCGTGGTGGTGTTGGAGTGCTGCACATCCTGTCTGCACGTGGAGTTTCTGAACAGCACACAGTGATCATGAAAAAATACTAGGGCAGAATATGTGCAAATTGTACTATGTGTCCTTAGGAATATGAATGGAAAGTGTCAGCACTCTCAGGACTCCCAAAGTGTGCTGAAATTTGGGTATCAGAGAAATCAGAAGGTTTATCAACCTGAAAGTGAATGGACACAAATACGTCTGCTCTAAATACAATTAATGGGGAAGATGAAACTGCAAAATTGTCATCACTTTGTGTCAGTTCTCATAACACTTCAGCTTTTAATAACTTGGAACAACACCTTACAAACCGTTTTCTGAAATAGGGCCTTGTACTTACTTTATTCTCCATAGACATTGCCAGCAGATGACCTTTACCCTCACAATACCTATCTCATAGTCGTGTTTCACTTTTTATTTTCTATCAGCTTCTCCCAAAACAAAATGTGGAATTTCTTCCTAAAAGTGTCCTTTCCACCACTTTTTACCACTAATTCGGTGAAAAATCAAATTAGTTTAATGCAAGGAGAGTGCCTGTATGTATGTGTGGTGTGTGTTTGAGTGTGTTCAGAGTTCAAAAAGTAAGGAGGAAGGCCTGCCTTATAAAAATTTCAAACGTGAACTAGGAATTTCCTTAATTTCTTTTACTCTTTCTAGACCTCTGGTGATGATGATAAGCATACACTCATTTTCAGAAAATACTTTTTTCTCTGCCTTCTCCTGTTTAATAGAGGAGCCTCTCTCTACCTTAGTCTAAACTTGCTACTTTTACAGGCAAATTATAATTAACCAAGCTTTAAAAAAAATCAATTAATGACCAAATAGTTGTAACCACAAGAAAAAAAGAAGTGTAGTTGTGAGAGAAAAGAACATTGATTACAATTCAAAGATATCTTAAGCTCTTGCAACCACTTCCTGACAAAACAAATTAGTTACAACCTCAGCTTTGATGACTTTTTGCTTCAGTATCCATGAAATTGGAAGTTTATTGACAGACTATACTTAGTTAAGAATTTATTCACGCTATGTCATGTTGTCCTTTTGGTGAGGAGGGAAATTTGGAGATTTTTCATTATTTTTTTTCTCTTGGTTCTTATGGACAAAGGTGACATTCCCCCCTAAAAAGTGTGATTCTTTTCTCTTATAATTACCTTTAAGAACATCTGCAAATATGGCTGCAGGGAAAAATTACAGTGGCAACTGTCAAAATTAATAATCTCAAGTAATAAAACAACTTTAAAGATTGCTAATTTCTTCGCAATGAAACAATAGCCATCGATGGCATTAGATGCCAGTATTATATCATATGGAGGTAAAATCTCCAGTATCATACCTTGTTTATATATGTAGATTCCTATCAGCCCATCATACTCTTAATACTGTGGCATAACATCAAGCGGTGATCATCTCTGAAGCTAGATAAATGTTCTGAGCACAAGCACAAGTTCAGTCTAGAAAAGAGGGAAAAGAAGGTGACTCGATAAATACTCCTTATTGTTGAAACTTTCCAATTTTGTTCTCTTGTCCCAGTGAAGACTGAAGCAACTTGCCACTTAGAAAAGAAATTAAAATTTATTATTAAGTCATTAATTAAGTCATTAAAATATACTAGCCAAAGTGACATAACCCTGAGGAAAAGTAATAGCTGTTGATTATTTGACTATGTCCTGAGAAGTAGGCATAAGTAAGAGATACATGAGTCTTTCTCCAGTTCTGGGTCTATTTTTTATCACCTCTGACATAGTTTAGATAAGTGTTTAGAATCACCAGTAAAAGTTAAAGCAACTTAAGTTGTAAATTTGAAGGAAATGAGTTAAAACCCCTGAGGAATAATCCCATGCAAAACCAGAAGTATGTCATACTTAATACCTACTTTCTGATGTAAACTATCCATACAATGTGCTTTAACATAAATACAGCTTGAAATAGATATCTTAAGCTGGTTTGTCTTAACTTTCTTGCATGCATGTAAACAAGCTGTTAAGGGAGTTCCCGCGAATGGAATCTCAGTACAGGAGCTGAGGGCAGAATTGACATTCCCCCACCACAGCTAATTAAAACAAAAGAAATCAGGGAAAGTGTCTCAAACAGCTTGTTCCTGAAAAGACAGTGACTTCAGTTTTTCCCATTCGGAGATGCAGTAATCACTGAAATAAGTGAAAATGTTTTCCTGAGTTTCACTGACGCCCACTGACAGAGCGCAGTAGATGCTGGAGCACATTTCAACAGTGAGATTCCTTAGAAAGTTTATAATCTTCACTTGATTCTCCTTTTTTAAAGAAATACCTAGGTTTCTCCTATAAGGCTTTGCCCATCATGCCAGATATAATCACAAGGTATAAGAAGAGATCTATTTGTGGGTTTGAAAACCTGTGCTTTTAGTTTTATTTTTAGACCTGATGGCCTTTAATCACAATCCCGTATTTGGTCTTCAGGTGTTTAGAGATTTCAGGATATCAGTATCGAGTTGCTATTTTGCAAAAGTTGTTGAGTGTCTGTATGAGTATGCTATTATAAAGCATCATAAAACAACAACAAAAAATTATGTTTATCTTTTTCTATGTTTCTAGGCATAGAAGAAGGTATTTCTGCTAGTGAGTAGCTTTTTTAGCAACCCTTTGGAATCCTTGTATTGCATGCAAGGGCACAAATACAGGAAAAATAAAGATATATTTTTTCTATAATCTCCATAAATTTTACTAGTATTTCTTGCTACCACTATTGGAACTATTGGAAAATCACTATTTTTGGTCTGTGATGCCTTACTTTCTAAATTTACAAGTTCACTTCTACTTATTACTTTACATCCTGTTTATGTATTAATGACAGGAATAACCTCATGCAGGCTTAGGCATCTGTCATATACTTTCTATTTCCAAGCTTTTCATCTATTTTTCTGTCTAGTTGAGAGAGTGAAATAGGTCCTTCAAAGGTGAGATTCACTTAAGCTGTCTACACTAGAATGAGCTGAATCACTTTAAACCAGCTCCTATTTCTCCCCAGTGCCTACAAAGGTAGTCTGGATGATGAGCTCAGGATGATGACGACACTCGGAGTGCCTAAAGTTATGGAAGATTAATCCTGCCTTCATTATCAGAGTTAGCATCACAGATTGCCGTGGCAGAAAATTTGTTTTAATTTGTTACAAAGTTTTCTTGGTATTCACTCTGACAAATCTTTTAAAACCAATTTTAGTAACTATTCAATTTGTGATCCTCTGACAAAGAAGCTTAATATTTTCACTGTCATTAATGATAGTCATGCCTCTATTTAAAATCGAAGACTAGCTTAAGAATGTTTCACTTTAAGAAACTGCCTTGTAATTTCTTTTATATATACATATAAAAATATATTTGGATTACACTATAAGCCCATGTGCAAACACCTGAAACTGTTTCCATCATTGCTGATACAGCACTAAACCAGATTTTGATTTGTGGAGGAGTTGGGTTTTGGTTTGGTTTGGGGTTTGGGGTTTGGTTTGGGGTTTTGGGTTTGGTTTTTTTTTTTCAAATTTTGTTTGGTGGTTTTACTGTAAGTATGTCTGGTTTAAAAATTCATAAAGATGCAGTCAAACATAAGTCACAGATTCAGAACAGCCTGGCAGTAACATCTTGGTCATTTATTTCAGTGGGTTTATTTTTAATGTAATGTCAAACCACACAAAATAAATATGTTAGAGATAAGGCATTGTGGGGAAGAACTGCAGGGAAATGAAAGAGGAGAGAGGAAACAAATGACCTGAAAAAAACCTCTCAATCTATAATCCTTCAATTTATTATTAATGCTAAATCCTTCTCTATTGTATCTCTGTGTATCAGCAAGAAGAGGTCCCTACTACCCAATATGAAAATGTGTGTGATAGTGTGAATGTACTGACCAGAGATAGTAAAATTATTGCAAATACACAAAGTGTTCATTGACACATGAATTCCAAACCCCCATGTCCTGAGAAAATGAATTGCTAGTTAACTGCTCTTTGTTCCAAACCCTAATACCAGATGCAGTTATAAAAAAGATGTACATTTTTTCTTTTTGTGATTTATGCCTTTTTTTTTTTCTTGTAAATGGGATATTGCTGTTAAGTGTTTTCAGCCTGGAAGGAATTTTAATTATCCTTATCATAACTTGATGTAGAAGACATAACAGCAGCCAATTTGATGACATTCTGCCTTTGAACACTCATATTTGAATTTGTCCTTCTACCTGACAGGTATTCAGTTCAGAACTGAGAATGTGAATAGGAATTCATCCAAAGAAACTGCGTTTGGCTTACGGTTTTGGGGTTTTTTTTCCCTGTATTTTCCTTGTCTTTGAAACACGGTCAATAACAAAGATTAGAATTTCCTAATTATCATAATAGATTAGGGTTGCATTAACATTAACAGCTTCTTTTTCAATTCATGCTTTTTGCTCAACACAGGTGTGATCAGATTAAGGTGTGACTTGGATATGAGGCTGCACTGATAGTACTGTAACACATTGATCTTAAGTGTAAAAGGAGATGGAGGTGAGGTTAGGCAGTTACAGTTTCTCCTAGAGCAAATTTATGCTTCTCGGTGGAATACTTAATTTTGAATTTTATTCCCCAGAAGATGACGGGCCCATATTCAAGGCATTTCCACACGTCCACATTACCACACGGTCACTATCAGCAGCAAACCTGGCTCTCTGAGGCTCTAACACGGCAAAGGAGGAAGCAAGGCTACAGCCATTTTATAGTACCCAGAAGTCTGATGCTCCAGGCAACTGCCTACCAGCTAACAATTTTGTCTGGGATGTCGTAGCAATTTTGCATCCACTGCAGTCATATTTATTTTTTGAAACTGCACTTAGGCAAATTTAAACCACCTTTTTTTTTTTTTTTTTTAATGCTGAAATAAGAGTACACACACGGATATGTATCAAGGTAACAAATCTGCCTTGATTCAAGTATCTCAGTAAATCAGACTTTACTGCATCCAAGACCTACTGAATTTCAGGGAAACCTACCATAAGTGCCTTTGAAAAATTCTAACAACTAACCTGTTCTGCCTACTCCTTACTGTTAAACATGAAACAATTATCAAATGTACTGTACCTTTATGAAAAGCAATACCAGTATTAACTAACTAAACCTCAGGACTCCTATATATCATGCAGATAAAATAATTTAATTTTTACTCTTTACTTCCTAGTCAGGCAAATTAGCTACAAAAGTGAACATGCCTTTTATGAAAGAGTGCAGGATTTGAAATAGCACCTTGGCTTCCTTGATTTTCTTGATTGATTCCAGTGAAATCACAGTTTCCCTGTAGCTGTACTACAGAGAGGGAAAAACTAAAAAGCTTCAGAAGTACTACAAAAAGCCATTATACAGTAGGACAATTAAGCCGATACTGCCTCAGCAAGTAAACTTTAGAAAAATGTTTTTTTATCTCGCTGTACAATTTTGTGGCCTGTATATTGCGTACTTCACAATATGACAACCCATTTAGGTCCTTATTATGCTGATATATGTCACTATATTTGGACCTAAACTGTGAAAAAATAATTACTGGGAGAATACAAACTGTTCTGAGCAACGCCCATGCTCATCTGAAGACTCCGATTCTTTGAAAGGAACTGCCATCAAAGCCAATGGCTTTATGGCTGGAAAGTGAAATTTTCCCCAATGCAGCAGCATGTGTTGAAGCAAGAACCTTAGCAGTTGTCAGTGTACCTACTGTAAAGGTGTTTTATGTTTTTTAAAGTTTGGCAACCTTTTATTTTCAAACATGGCATGTCTGATTGGGATTTTTTTTTTTTTTCCCCAAAACAGGATTTCCTCTGAGTACTGACATCCAACAGAGAGCTATGTTACACCATGAATACACTTAAATTACATACAGGTAAAATACCTAATGTATTTAACTATATTGTATGTTTCTCTGGATAGTGGATGTGAATTGTCACTACCTCATAGACCTCCCTTATTTGTACTCAGCCTGAATTACTCAGAGAAGAATTCTCAAATCTTGATGAACTCCAGTTCCATGCACTGAAGGGTCTCAAAAAGTGGGGGAGAATGGTAGGCAGCTGCTGAGCCCTTCCCTTAGCAAGTATCTATCACAGGGACTGTGCCACCACCACCGATTGTGATTCCCGTTTGTTCCAGTTTTCCGATATAAAAAGAGCGCAAGAGTGTGTCAACAGGACAGATTTTACACACTGGAAATGAGAGGGTGAAAGCGTGACAGAGAGAGATCTTTCATCTTGTCAATGCCTCTTCATCAACATTCAGATCACATTGCCTTCATTTCAGACCCTGCCACTCTCCTCTGCCTTTATTCTTCTTTTTTGTTCTGATTCATCTATCATCTCCACCGCTGAAAACAAAACTTTCTCCTTTGCATTGGACAGTCATCTCTCTTCTTTCAGGAAATGCTACACTGTCACTGTTGCTCTCATAAGGAACAGCTTGTTGCCTGCTGTAAGAAGAACAAACACTGGCCTTTGAAACCAACTGGCATTTTTAAGATAAAGCAAGGCAAAACTACACATTAAAATTGAAGTTACGTTTCTTCCAGGTCCACAGAACAAAGTTACACAGGAGTGTTCTTGTAAATCTTCGTAATTGATGATGCTCCATTTTTCATTGTCTGCAGCTTGCTTTCTGTGCTGTCACAGATCTTCTGTAACAATCATGCTAAAATTGTAGCATTTCTTTATGCTGCTTATTTCAAGAGAATATTTAACATAAGAAATAAAGACGGAACAAAGATGTTGGATCCAGGAAATCTGAATTTCAGAATATGGATGACAAAAGTTTGACAAAATTGTTTATACATTCACATCAGGAAAAGCTGGCACCCTTATTAAGCTGTGCAAAGCCTCAAATTTGTTTATGCTGTAAAGTTGTCCTGTAGCCACAGAGCATTTCAGTAGTGTACAATATTCTCCCACCAAGGCTCACAGGTTTCTCTATAGACTTGAAGAAAGATTCAGATGGCAACAGAAACTCCCCCACAGCCATGTTAAAACCAGTTTTCTTTAACCCCTTTGCTGCTGATACCACAGAGGCCCTGCCATGCTGCCGTCACCTACAAATGCATTTTTTAGTCCATACGATCCTGAGGGAATGTTAGGAAGGTTTCTGTCCTACGAACAGAATTTTTAACCTTCCTGAAACACTAGCAGCTCTGCTAGTAAGGTTACAGGTTGTAGGGCAGGAATAAACTGATTTTAAAAAAAACCAACCATGTAAAATGTAACTTGTACCATTTTTGAACTAACTGGTATACCTAATACGGCTCAATTTCTTTATTAACTAGGCCTGATAGACAGAGCTGAAATTCAGCCTGACTTTCCTGCTTTTTCAGGATCTCTTGGCCTTCTGCCTATTATTGCATTCATGTCTGCTTACTTACACCTGTAAAAAGGAGCATTGAATCAATGCAGAAACTGTTACCTGGTAGTAGTTTTTTACTCCCTTTTTAGCTGGAAGTAAACACCAGTGGAAAATGAAATTCCCGTACACTACACCCAGGCAAGCAACATTCCTTGTCATTTGTTTCCAGATTCTGTGTTGCATTAATCCTGCATAATGTGCATTAACTCTTCAATAATGCAAAACCTTCACAGTCCATATACCATAAAAGCAAAAAAACATGACCATGGAGAGTCAGCACAAAGACCCAGCTAGCTCACTATCTTGTCTCCAAGAATGAGTAGTAGAAGCAGCCTAGGCAAAGGGTGAAAAAACAAGTGAAGCAGACTGAGATCTTTCGCTGGTGTGTCCTTCCACCTTGGCCACGTGTAGTTTAGGCATTTTCTGACTGGGAAGTTGTAGTCAGATTATTGTTGAATACAAAAGAGGGGCTTCTCCAACAAGAATGTACTTAATCTTTCAGAACTGATTCATATTTTGGCCTTCAAAACATCCTGAGGCAATGAATGAATTATACAGTTTACTTATTTGTTATGCATCTGTTTTGAACATGCCACATCATAATTTCACTGGCTGCCTCCTCATTCTTGTATAATGAAAACATTGGTCCTATCACTACTTGTAACTTTACTGGTCTCAATATCATTCCCTCTGTATCATCTTTTGCAAACCAAACAGACCTACTCTGTTCAGTGTTCCTCCATCTCTCTGAGTAAATGTGTTGTATTTGGCTATTACCTTCCTAATTGCTTTGCTTAATACTAATTACTAATTATGACTTTTTTGAGACGGCATGACCTAATCATGTGTCATATTCAAGATCAAATGCACTATGGATTAATACAGTGGCATAATGTTTCTCTCCAGTTTTGTTTTTGTTTCCTGTCCCAATCATTCTTGATGGTTTGATTGTTTGTTGAAGACTGTTAAACATTAAGCTGACATTTTTGAAAAATTTTGATAGTGATATTGATAGTTTCCCTTGTGAGTACTACCAGATTTTTGTGGAATCAAAACCAGTTCAAACTGTGGTAGCAATAACTGTTTTAACATCCTTAGGGTTATTTATTTCATATGTACTAAAACAATTAAATTATTGTCTATAAATTTAATATTTTGCAGCTTGTTACTGCTCTGTTCACTGATTTTTTTCTACTGATTCTCATCCTACTGAATCATCTGCTGTTACCAATGATGACAAGCTTCATCTTCTAATGAGTTTGAAAATATTTTTTCTCTATGCTGTATGCTGTTAGTGGGATGATTTTCAACAATTTTGTCAGGGCTGAGCTGCTATAGCTTTACATTTAATTTACTATACAAAATCTTCAATTATTGGGCTGTGATTTTCATATTTCAAAAAAATTTTTTTTTTCATTTCTAAAAGACCCTTTACTCTTTTGTTGAAACAAGCTAGCCCTTTTTTAAGGATCTGATGGGTTCATTCACTGAACATGTAACATGATGCCTTTGAACAGTGTCCTTTGCACCAATGATCATTTTTACCCTTTTGGGTATTTTTTTTAACTTCATTTTACCTAACTTCCATGTTTTTAGGTATTGCCCCTCTTTACAGTAAAGCAATGCTTCAGTAAGAGAAGGTGAGCTTGTTTTGGTATCTTTCTGGAGGGATCGGGGGAGATTTGCTCCAGGAATTTGAATACTTCACAGTGATTACTGTACAGTGGCACTTAAATAATTGGCTCTTGAACTGGGTCCTGTGCACTGTTCAAAACTAGAGCTGCTTCTCTTCTTGTGAGTTTTCTGCTTAGTTGTTCCAAAGAGCAACTGTTTCTTATGTCCTAAACTTTAATTGCCACATCATGTTCCACCATAACTTACCTAGTCCACATACAGTAACTGAGGTTTTGTATCACCATCTTTTTTGGGTTTTGTTTGCCTTCATAATCTTTCTAATCTCCTTTATAGTCATTGTCACCATCTTAGATAGGTGGTCCATAATATAGGTGTATTAGTACATTCTTCCCATCCAGGTATTTTAATCAAGATCTGTCACCCATCTAATAAAGACCTTGATTTTCCCCTCCTTTTTTCTATTTTGTGTGTTGTCCCTGCCTTGCTTTCGGGTAAGTTATTCCCACGTGCGCAGGCCATACCTTTATGTATAAGTCTAGATTTCCCCATGGCATCCAAATAGCAAAATGAAGTTAAAAAACATACTGACTGCAGATAAACCCTAATAACTTATATTAATAACTGGGATAAACCTTTGCAGCTGCTAAATCGGGTGCATTGGTAAGCACAAAATCAAGTGCCTCTGTATGCACACATGTGTGCATGTGTAGGAGGCAGACAGAAAATCAGCAACACTGAATAATAAACATTTCTTAGGTTAATTAATTTTGACATGTATAGCTTTATTGTAATTGATTCATGAGCTCTGTGAGATAGGTAATTCACACAGCTTTGATTTTAGCAGTCTCTTATTCTACTTCATAACTTTCCAAAAGGTTATTTTTACTCAGGAACGTTAAAACAGTTAAATTTTGGTCTGTTCCTGTCAAAGTGGTTTACATCTACACAGGCAGTTTCTGGATTTGATTTTGTTTTTGTCAGTCATACTCTCTGATATATGAAAGTTCAGTACTTAATGTACTTCAGGATGGAAGTAACCGTACTCCTTTGGGAATTCGCTCATATGGAGCTGCACCTGAGTGAACACCTTACTGCCCTGCTTCTGGTAGTCCCACTGCTACACCGACCTACACGACTTCACATTTTGGTTGGTCTACCTGCACCAAAGCCGCAAAAGTCACTTCAGCAGCGAGTGAGTGCTTCGACAGAAGACCCTGCAGTCAAAGGAAGAAAATTTGTATTACGCACCCATTAACGACATGGCGACCACCCGAACCTCATCCGTGCAAACAGTACCAATATTGCATCTCAGAGTGACAACGGGCGGGTTTTGACAGACGTCCAGGACTGCCTAACGAAAATTTATTAAACTGCACCTAACACCCACTCTGCACCCCCAGGCTCCTACGCTGCCGGGCCCTGAAGGCACCAGCAGGCCTGACCGTCCCTGCCCAGCCTTGCAGGCCCCGGACTCCCCTTGGGCCTGACTCTGGCCCTTGCCTTTGCCTGCTGTTCACCACACAGCTGGCGGGCCACAAATACTGTCCTTGTCCCAGCTCGGCTCGCTGCCTCTGGGCTTGGTGGGACGGGGCTGCTGGGGTGGGGGTCCCTGCCAGGCCGCCCACCCGCTGCCTGCCCTGGCCTGGCCTGCTCCGGCCTGGCCTGGCCTGCCGCCACCTGCCCCGGCCTGCCCTGGTTTGCCACACTGCTGCTCGCCCTGGCCTGGCCCCCCACCCCCGCGCCCACCAAAATCCCTTTTCTTCTGAAAAAAATCTTTCAGTGACAGAGGGGTTCAGCGGGCCAGAGCGGGTGGCAGAGGTGTTGGGCAGTGGTGTCCCGGGCAGCGGAGCCACACAGCGGGAAGGGAGCTGTGGCCTGCGGGATCTGCTCTCTCAGGCACATTTTCCACCTTCTGGCGATTTTTAGAATGAAAAAAGAGAAAAGGAAAGACTGAAAGTCAGTTTTTCACAAAGCAGCTGGATGACTCAACAAGGTTTTGCTTGCTTTCTTGCTTTTTCCTTTAGTTTTTTTTTTTCCCAGATCACATTTGTCTCTCAATTTCTAACACTTTTCATATCCGTGATTGGCATTTTCTCATGAAGAAAAGTGAAAATCCCTGAACTGACGGTTGTCAGAAGTCAGGAGGTATATTACACGAGTATCGCTTTTGCTTTTCCTCAGCCCTGCCTTTCTCACCCGCTGTCATTCGGTTCTGGTGGCTGCTGGGCGTACATCGCTGGCCGAGGTGCATTACTCTCCTAACTCAGGTCAATCGTCCCTATGCAGCTTTTTTCCAAATAATGTTTATATTTAAAATCTCCAGTTTATCATCTTTCACTGGATAACAGTAGTGCAAGACCTGCCGTAACTGCTGTTGAAGTAGTAGGAGCCTTTCTATTGACTCCATAGGTATTGGATGAGATTTACATTGCTGAATATTCTAAAAGTAAACAGACCCTCAAAGGAAAATAATCCCTCATTACTGCCTTCTGTTAGGTCTTTGGGAAAAAACCCAAAAGCGGCAACTCTGAAATGAAACATACAAATCTTTTTTAATGCATGAATGCACCCCATCTTTTTTATTTTCTCATCTTGTGATAGAGTACTATTTAATTAAATAGATGAGGTATATATTCTAAGTAGCTTATGGATGGATATTATCTTCATTTGAGATACCCTAATGAGAGACTAGAGGAACAGCAAGTAACCATTTATTCTACAAAATTAAAAATGTGCAAGAGATGAGCATTTAATTATCTTGACATTATCCTTTGCTAAATTAGGTTCAAGCAGCAAGTTGCAGGACAACCAAGCTAATTTTTTATGTCTCTATATATCTAATTCCATCTTCTTCAAATATTAAGAGTCAATGAAATGCCCGTTTCAAAGGGCGGGCTTTCTGAATGAAAGTATCCTCCCACCCAAGTAGTAGCAAGGTATCTAGCTTTTATGTAGTGTCACTTCCCATCTATAGGTGTCGTCGTGCTTTGTTCAGGCCACCTACAACTGATGCCTACTCGACATAGGAAGGCTTGTCTCAGCTGCATATAGAGACAGCGAGGCCCTGGCAGAGCTGCGCATCAAATAGCCTGAGCTGTCTGACATGCTCTGCACAAAGCTGCGGGATTAGTCACACAGAAATGGTACCGACAAAAAAAGCAGGGTAAAACCGTAGCATTTGGGACAACACAGCTCATCACCGAGTACGGCATGCTTAGACTTACGAAAGGTACATGTAGTTCAGGAAGAGAAACATATAACTGCAGTTAAGACTATAAACAAGAATTGTTGTGATTAAAACTCTTAGTTATGAGATGAGTATTATTCCCTGACTAGATATGTACTCTTTAGAGCTGGGCTTCTCTGTAGAGGAAATTGCTTTTGAAATTTTCACATGACATGGAATTACGGATTATTCCTTCTAAAATATCTGCTCTCTTGAACACTCTTGCCTGGACTTGTTAAAAGTATGTAATATGTAATGTACAATATATAAAACACACAACATAAATAAAATGTAATTGTATATAACTTAAAAACATAAAAAATATGTTTTTAAGAATTCAAGGAGTATCAGAGAAGTTAACCAGAAAGCAGTTTTCAGGTTTTACCTTGCTCTCTCTGAAGCATTCCAGAGTACTTAGTCATGCCAAAAGTGGACAAAAAGGGAAGCTGTTTTCTAATAAGATCAATGCAATTGTGTTTTGAAAAGGGGAAAAGAAAAAAAACCCGATAGATAAAATGCTGACCTTTTTGCTTTACTGAAACTGTTTAGTAATTAGATTGAGACTGCTGTTTACAGGGTTCAGATGTAGATTTTTACATGAGCAGGGCTTCTGTTTGGTGTTTTTACTGGGGGAGTGAAGGTATATTTTGGAAATTTTGATTTCTTTTTTTTTTTCATCTAAAAAACTATGCTTGTTTTCCATGCTGTTAGATTTATATCATGTCATAGTTCTATTACATATGCACACTAAGCAAGAGAATGTGCAAGTGCTGGTGTTCCGTGTTACTTAACCCATTTCTCCCATTGCATTTGCTAAAATATGTAAGCTAAAAACACAAATGGAAACATTACTTAATACATGAAGTCCACAAGTAGGTAGCGAGAAATCAAGACCGGCCAGTCGTTGGGCCCTCTGGACAGACTTGCCAGCAAGGTGAGCACGAGGCCAGGAAGTTTTAAAGGATACCATGCAGCTAAGGGATGGTATTAGCTCTTGGGTACTACCCATTCGAGCAGATTGAATTTACTAACCAAAAGCATTCTGCATGATGTTAGCACACTTCAGAGCTATACGCTCTGTCAGCCCTTTCATTTTAAATATGTATTACTTTTAGAAAAGGAAGTTTACTTTGACTGCACTGTTTTGCTTTCCTTAATACACATTAAATGGGATAATCCTTTTAAAGTCACTTACTGAAGTATAGATGAGAATGTGGTTTGTGCCTCTTACTTCAACGGACACGATGCCTTAAGATCGTGCACACGGTGCAGGTACAAGGTACACTACTCATTCGTATTAACCCATTCAGCACGCATCGAACGCCACGGAATTAGAACAATGTTTAGAAAACAGGTAAGATTTTGCTTCTCTCTTTGGTGAAATATCTTGAAAATACTCAAGTCATGAGGAGGACAAAGGAGATCCTCTTCTATGTTACACATGCCATACTTATTAACGCGAGGACGAAGCCAAATAGAGATTCAATTTGTGGCTCAGAAAAAAAAAAATTATCTAAAATCTCTTTTACTTGTGTCCATACAACTGCATTGCTATTCATAGCAATCCAGTAACTGAGAAATGAACTGAATCCCGTTTCCTTAACCCAGGGATGAATTTAACCCAAGAACGCAGGCGCTTTGTATTCTGCACATGTGAATGGTCTACAGCTTTTCTGTGTTATTAGTCTGGTTTCAGCCATTTTAGCAATTACATTGTATTTTGTTCACATCTTGCGGCTTCCACCCTTTTTCATTTTCCCTTTCTCCTGCCAGACCCTTAATCAGCCTCTCTGGGAACTTATATAGCTCCCATGACCGCTGTATACGAACACCTCACAAACATTAATGCCTTTTTATCTTCACTGCACCCTTGTGAATAAGAACGGTGTTAACTCACATTATACAGAGAAGGAACAAAAGGACAGACAGATTAAATGACTTGCCTATCAGTGGAAGAGAAATCCGTAAAACCTCAGGAACTGAAGGCAAACACGCCAAGTGCCTGGCCGATGTGGTAACCCCCAGTACCTCCTTCCTAATTCCTGCCTGTTGGAGAGCACGAACAGCCTCGAGTGCTCGTTGCTCTGTCCGGGCGCAAAGAAGACCCTTGATGCTGCGTAATGGAGGTGCCTGCGCTGGGAGCCTGGCATCGCTCCTCAACGGTGAGAAAGCAGCTCTCCCAAAGGATAACAGTGAGAATCAAAGTTGGGAGCCCGCCTCTCTTTCTCTCAACCAGCTAGGAAGCCTGGGTTTCTAAATCAAGCACCCAAACCAGCTCTCTAAAGTAGATGGTATGAGTCATTTAGCTAACTTAAAATGCCCTGTACTGATCCACAAAGAGAATCCCATAAAGTTTCCATGTCTTTTTTACCTACCCACGCGAATGGATCACTCATCATAGTACTACCCGAATGCCTGGTTTAACCAGTCACATTAATTTCTGTGTTTTAAAACGGAATTTTGACTACTGGTTGTTGCATTCATTTCTAGTTTCTTTTCTGTTTTTTTAACCAACATGAAGAATGCTGTTCTTTTATCATAAGGAGAGGTTGGGTGGCATGTGAGCGAGCTCCACAAATTCTGCAACAGCTCCCACCGCTCCTGCAACCCACTGACTCTGCATGGCACATTATCTGCCTATCGATAATCCTTTATCATGTTCCGTAATAAAATCACACTTTCCCACGTGCTGCTTTTCTTTTCTCTCTTCTCTTGTAAGATGTTGGGGGTTTAACAACTGCAGCAGTTTGGATTCTTCTCTATGGCCCTACGAGGAAGCCAGGATGGATTCAGCGGTAACTGAAAGTCGCCCAGTCTCTTTTTCCCCATTTTGGAGAGCGCCATTTACACAGACATAAACAGATACATATGTGTTTATCTCGCATTGCTCAGATATTTCCCTCTCCTCCCGCCCCACACAATGGGTTGCAGGAGTATGAAATGCCTCTGACCCGACTGCCCACCTACGTACAGGCAACTCCGCTCATCTTTTCCCGTGAGCGCGCGCCTGCAGGGCTAGTGCTGTGGAAGAGGGGGTGCCTACTGCCCTGTGCCTTTGTGCAGGAATGGGATCAAATTTTTTGGAGGGGAACGTCAGAATTTGAGAGTTGCATTTTATAGAACATTTGTTTAGTATTACAAACATCTGCAAATGACTATTTATTTCATGAAGTAATTAACATTCCTAATTAGATGCACCTTGCAGCTGCTGTTAATCTTAATTGGCAATAATGCAGTTACATTCTGATACATATCTTCAGAAGAGTTACAGAGAAGGAAGAAAAAAAAAAAGAGAAGGGAAAAAAAAATCTGAAGGGAAGGAAATAAAACTGTTCCCACACAGTTCAGAGAGTTCGCACAAAGAAGATCCCATGGCAACAGCGAGGCCCACAGTTTGCCTTATAAAAATCCAAGAATAGATAATGTATCATCTCTCCTAAAACAACACTTCGCTTCGGAAACCGGAGGGGAAAGGGGGGAAGGAAAAAAAACCCAAACCGAAATAAACCACAACAGGAAAAGAGAAGCAGGTTGACCCCCCCCCCCCCGCCCCGCTCCCCGCGCACGTTGCTCGCCCGGCGGCCGCACCGCGCCGCGTCCCCAGCGCGGCGGGCGGAGCCGGGGCGGAGGGAAGGGGCGGCCCCGCTGCTGCCCGGGAGTTTCTCCGGGATCCGCTTCCCCAAGACCCTCCTCCTCCTCCTCCTCCTCCTCCTCCCAGCCCGCTGGAAGCCGGGCGTGGGTGCGCGGCCGGGCCAAGTGCGGCGGCAGCCATCGGGTGGCAGCAGCGGGAGCGCGGTGCCGGCCCGGCGGAGGACGCCTTCGGCCGAACCAGCCCGGCTCGTAGAGACGCGGGGATCGTTCGTGCACTGCAGTTTCTCGCTCCCTCTCTCCCTCTGCTCCTTAGGATATTTTGGGTGGATTGTGGTTATCAGTCAAGACCTCCTCTTCTTTGCCGATCACTTGTCATTTTCACCGGGGATTAGTATCGTTCGGGGCAAGCGGACAACCGATTTTTTTAATTATTTTTTTTTTCGCTGCTTCTTTTCCCTTTGGAGATCTTTTTTTTTCCCCCCAACCGCCCCCCCCTCCCTTTTTTTTTTTTGTTTTTTTTTTTTTTGCGCGGCGGCGAGGGTGCTAGGACCCAACAAGCACCCTCCCCATCCCCGCACCAGGACCCCCCCTCACCGGACCGCCGCTCGCCGGATACTTCTCCGCGGCAGCCCGGAGCGAGCCGGCCCTCAGCGGCGGCGCGCTGGGCGGCCACCTTCCCCTTCCCTCCCTCCTCCCCACCCCCCCCCCCCGCCGCACCTGGATGGTACCTCCCGCCGGCGACGCGGGCACTTTGTGAACTAGGAAGGAAGGGGCGACTTGGGGGGGGGGCGGGGGGGAAGGTTTTTTTTTTCGGTTTTTTTTTTTTTTTTTTCCCTTTGCCGCCGAAGTCTGTATGGAATTACCTGCGCCCGCGGCGGAGCTGGCAGCGGCGGATGGATGGGCGCCGCGACCGCGGCACCGGCGGCCAGCTCAGCCCCTGGAGTAAACACGGGGCTTCTCCGGCCGAGTGCGCAGTGTGGTGACCGGCACTCGCCTCGCTGACGGATCGTCACCGGAGGGACGTGTTTCGGGAGACTCCTGTGGGGTAAGGTCGGTTTTATACCAGGCGAAAGCCCGGCGTGGCTGAACTTGGCGGCGGGTGGTTGGAACGGGTTACTTTGGGGATTGCTGCATTAACGCCGGTGCGAGGGGCTCCAGCCCTCGCTGGCAGTTGAGTGGAATAACTGCAGTAGGTCTTCTGGTGAGTGCTTTTCGGCCGCAAATAATAATAATAAAATAATTAAAAATCTCCTCCCTCTGTTCTTGCACCCTCTGGATTTGGGGGAGTACTGTAAGAGCAAGGAGTCTTTCATTTTTCCTCCCCTTCTTTTATTTCCCCCCCCCCGGTTGTAATATTTTTGACTGGAAAGGGTATGCGATAGTAAAGCTCCCTGTGATGGAATCTGTTTAACAGGAGGTCGGATCCCATCCGCTGGTTAAAACAAATGTTTCCAACTCTGTGCAGCAGTCTGCTGCATTTCATAGCTGCAATGGAGGCAGAGAAAGCCTGCTTTTCAACTTGTTAAACTTTAAGGTGGCTATCCTTATTGATTGTGGTACGGTGCTCTGGTGCTAAGGGGGTTAAATGCCAGTGGTAATTTGGGATTACAACCGTCCCTGTAAATCCGGCAAGGAAATGATAAACTGAGGGACGGTGAGGGAAAAAAAAAAAAAAAAAAAAAATCCCATCTCGATAGCAGAGAAATACCATAAATGACACTAGCCAGAAAAATCTCTCATCCACCTGCTCTTATAAAATATTTTTTTTCACCCAATAACTTACCTACCGAAACCTCAGACCACGTGTATGGGAGTTGAAGATTTGCAAACAGAGATGCTATCTTCGGTATTTCATACATATATGCATCTGGCTGAGGGACTGTGTGTGAATTAATTCCTCTGTTAGTTGTGGTGTGAAGCGAGACAGGGAGGAAAAGGAGAGAGAAGATCGTCTTCTTAAGAACAGAAGCGAGCAAGGGAAGCACTTCAGCCTTTAAAGATTTAAAGGGATCCAGGCAATGCACATTGCTGATCTTTCTCCGCAAAATCAACTCTGAGAGACAGAACGGGGGAAGGTTGAGGGAATCGATAGTGATGACGTTGTGCAGTGCAATGCACTGCAATGCTAAAGTTATATAGTGTGTGTGAGAATATATACCCTTATGTACTGCTGGTGGGTTCATGCATAATGGATGGAAGAAGATATGCAGATCTGTCTGTAGGAAGATGGATGTATTTGTGCAAAGACGGCGATTATGTAACTTGATTACATCAGTGGCATCGGTCGCCGATAGTGGAATAATATGCTCATATAGCGTATCGATCACTTGGGTTAACTTTGTAGTGCTCCCGACTCGGGCAGAGGAGGGGAGATCCTCGCTCAGCTCCTGACGAGGGGTTTGCCTCTTGCAGGCTGCCTTTTGCATCAGCCTGGAGTTTCCCCGGGACAGGGAGTTCGCCAAGGAGGAGGCTGCCTTAGTCGCTAATTCCGTCACACCCGCGGAGAGAGGGCTCCAGAAAAGCCCCTGCAAGGGGCTGCACAATGGTCCCATTGACCAGATCCGCCTGCCTGCTCCTCGGCAAGGTCACACTGCAACCTGGGACTCCGGAGCGTGGCAACAGCTGAGGAGAGGAGGAACGAACCCGAAATTAAAATTCATCCTCCTCCCCTCCTCACCGTCGCCTTACCTCCGAAGGCATCGTTCTGCCCACCGACCCCTCTTCCAGCACTCGAGGCAGAGCTGATGCCGGTTTGCCCCCAGTATTTGCGGCGCTTAACACGGCTAGCGTCGGCTCTCTCCGTGTGTGCGACGGCTGCCTCGCAGCTTTAGCAGGATGCTGCTTCGGTTTTTTAGAGTGCAAGCGTGGCTGACTTTAGAAAAAAGTACTGTCAGATAGAACAGCCTAATCTACCTGTTACATTGGCAGGGAACCTGAAAGGTGGTCCGTTGACACGTTTCAAGCATCCCAGAAGTGAATAGGTGAAGAGCAAAGGTGTGACAGGAGTCCCCTCGGTTTAACTCAGGTGGACTTTGTTTAGCAAATTGTCCACAAAGATAGTAGTATCAGGACATACTTCACTTTAATATCCATTTTAGAATCGTACATCGCTATTCCTATCTCTTTGGGAGGAAAGGGGTGGCAGGGGGGGTGTCTTGGGGGGGGGGGGGAGAGTACTCCTTGAGGAGAGATAAGCTTGCAAAGGCACTGCTGAGGCCCCTTACCTCTAATGGATGCATTTTCTGAAGAATGTAAGCCTGATGAAATCTTAACTCAGCTGAAATGAGTGATCTTATCATCATTGGCCTATGTCCTTCCCCACTTCACTCTGAATTCATTCTGGAAAAATTTTCACTAAAATACTTTTCAGTTAAGAAGAGGTGAGGGCAGAGTGGGTTTTACATCTCTTGATAAACATGATCGTCACATACCTACTAGATTTAATGCACTATCAAACTCACAGTAATTTTACCATGGAACCAGCCTGAAAAATCATTTTTTCCTCTGCTTCCCTGAAAACATCAGTATTTTAAAGTTGGTTCACCATTAGTTCGTGACTATTTTCATATTTCTTGAGGATAACTCTGGGCAAGCACTAATAAATCCTGCTAATGTAGTTTAGAGTTTGACATTCATAGAGTATACTGAGTAAATTGGAAAAAAAGGATATGAAGTTAACTCTGTTTCCATCCTTCAGGGGTCAGAATAACACTATGGCAACTCCTATGCATTGCTACAGCTCTTAAAATTTTCAGAAATGTCCATGGCATACTCCGTTCCGCCACACATGATTATGGGCATACTCTCTCCATTTAATTCCTTATGGGACTTCTTGTGACACACAGGCTACATACCTGTGCCACCCGTCTTAAAGGAAAGCACAATTGTCTACAGAAAGTGTTATAAAACCGGTGCTGTAAAAGAGCAGGCATTGACAGTGTGGGAATATATCGCGTGGTGCATGTAAACTGGCATGCAGCATGCAAGGATTTGCAAATGCAGAGTAATCCGGACCGGTAAGCAACCAAGTTTTATTTATAGATTAATTTCATTGTTGTAGTTAGCAATACCCATTCGGTAAAAATAGAGGGTTTCAGCTCCAATGCGATATCCGTTCAGTTTGCACCAAATATAGCTTCTTTGAGAGGAAACTTTCCTTGCTGAAGTAAAACTGTAAATCACTCGGACAAATGAAGAGAAAATGTGAAGAGAAATATTTACATAAAACATTCCCAGGCTCCAAATCTCAGACCACTGAAAGCAGTGAGAGTTTTACCACCCACTCCTTGCTAGCGCTGGAACGCCGGCTTTTAAAGAAAACAGCAGTGCATGAAGAATAATCTCAGTGCCTCCCTCTGAAAGAGCAGGCTTCTGACTGTCGTCACTGAACACAGTAGACTTGTTTTACTGCTGATAGGAAAATTTGAAACATACGGGGCAGATCTTAATGAAGCTTTTTTACTATTCAGTGATATTCTTGTAATGTGTTTGGAGTACTTTCTGTGGCTATTATGTCGAACCCGTGTATTGGGAAACAAAGCAAAAAATGGATAACCGACTGAGGTTTACATTCAGTGTATTTGCACTTGCAGAGAAGTGTTTGGCTATACTTCTGTGTTTCATAACAGCTATGATCTTTAGTGGCTGAGAATCTTATTTTTATAGTGCACGCTGCATGATAATATATGGCAATTGAAACATCCAAGCTCTGATTAATATGATTAAAAACTAGCAACTTATCTAGTGGTGCTCAAGTTGTAAAGTTTAATTATAGCGGCACCATTTGCACAGCTATAGATAAGGTTGTGTCAGCATTTCTATTATAAACCTCTATCTTGTTGCCATCCGTTGTGTCAGGGGTCCATGAAATAAGAAGAATTTACAGTAGAGACCATAACGGCTGTTTTGGATTACCGTCATGGCCTGTCAGGTCAGTAATCCATGTGTTTCTTTAAGTCTTGACATGTACATCTACAGCAGCACCAAAGCAGCCATTATGCTCTATCAGTTCAAGTGTATGCCTGTTTCATTTTAAAAGGTAATTAAATATGAGATGATGGACCACGGTGACTCAGGAGGGAACATTTAACCTGTCATTTTTCATGTACTTTCGTATTGTTTTCATATTCTTAAAACAAAACCAGATCAAGTGCAACAATGAATTTTACTTGTGATAGCTAAAAATTAATGCACATTTGGAAGAAAGCTCTTTTGGGGGGAGGGGAAGGGGGAAGAATGAAGATGAAAGGTTGTGGGGTTTTCGTGTTAATATTCAAGCTTTGCACGTTCCTTGAAGGTAGTCACATATGGAACTCCATCTATTGCAAAAGGGGAAAATCCTGTGTTATTTGTCAAAGCTGTGTAAGACCAGGGCAAGGAAATCAGGTAGTGCTGGTTCTCTGTTTTAACGTTGGATACTCTGTTTTTCTAGGTCTCACTGTACCTGTGTATCATAGGCACTCCTAGGTCATTTCATGGTGCTACACAGCACACTCTTTATGCCTCAATAACTAGCTCTGAACAAACGAACCAAGGACATCAGTCTTACTGCTTTCTGTGCTTAGAAATTTCATAAGAACCGCACACAAACATAAAATAGTCCTTCAATGGTCGTAACACCAACTGCAGCAATTACCCACAAAGATTTTTTTGATTGGGGGTGAAGAAGGAGAAAGGGAGAAAATGAAAACATCTAGATTTTTGCCAATGCAGTAGATATTATTTCCATTTTATTTTCAGTTGCGGGCCTAATTTAGGAAATGCTCAGTGTAGCTTCTGAAAAGAAACACAGAAACTTAATTCATGCGTTGAGAAGGCCGATAAAATCTATACAAATCTATACAGTCAACAGGCAGACAAGGGGTACTACTACTTGGCGATAGGATGGCTAGTGGTGTCAGAAAGTTTTCTGTTCTCTGGTCCTTCACAGCTGTCCTCAATGAATAGTGCATTGTAAAAGAGGAAGAAGATGGAGACTAGCAGAATGGGTTAAAAAAGGGGGCAGAGAAGCGTATAAATATACAGACATTGGTGATGTAGCTCCTGTCTCTTCAGAGATGGGGTATACTTCTATATTCCTTTTGTCTGTTCTTCACTAGTGAGACCCAGATGCTTTAAATTCTTAAACTCTTCAGTGCGAGGGCCATCACCTTTTCGTTTTCATGTGTGTTTCCAGTCATGTAATGAGGCTGTGATCTCTCAGTTGAGGTAACTTGACGTGCTTCTCCATAAAATAATAAATTTGTGGCAGGGACATGAGAGAAAGAATGTTTCCTGTTGGCTGTTTTAGAAAAGGCAGATATTTGATGCGAATCAAATTTTCCTCTGACAAAGCACAAACCATTGGAATTTCCAGCAAAAATATCACAACGCTCTTACAAGACTGCCTCTTACAAAGCTAGTGCAACTGCTGCCTAAAACCTTGATATCTCAGTTTCATCTATTAAATTCCACTTAATAATGTGTGCTCGGACTGTCAGTAGCAATTTCTGTAAACTCAATCCCAGCCAAAAGTTTAGACTGTTTCAAGGAAAATGAAGTCAAAGTAACGTGCATCATTATAATGCACAGGGAAAGGCTTCTGCTGGTGAAGTTAGCGGTGAGTTTAAGCAGCAGTGACCCGTCTGCGTTGCCAGACCAGTTGCCTCAGACGGAGAATTGCCGTGCCTGAACGGTGTGAGGGACCTGCACGTACAGTCGTCCCTGCCTACATCCATTTGGCAGGCATCTCCACTGGATTTGACTCCGAGCTCAGTGGATCCTGTGCCTCAAGGGTAATTCCTACACCAAGATCTGTCGGTGTGATGGAAACCTTGGGATGGAGCCACAATGTCTGCAGAGGGACGTGTTTGGCCGGGATGCTTTTGTGTGGCACTGATCCCTGGCAACAGTTTTAGCCCTGTGTCTGTCAGGTTGCTGTTCAGTGCACAGAATTTCAGGATGGCAGCAGAGCACAGCTGTTACCGTATAGCACCTTGGCATTCCTGCATCCTTGACTTTTCTTCAATGCTTTCTGGCTGTCTCCTCCCAGATGAAAACTTTTTTTTTTTTTTTTCAGGAAATCTTACCTTTGCTCATTTTAGAATAACGTAGCTGGAAATGCATGGCACTTCCATTTCAGCAAGTTGTGTGTATGATGGAGATATGTGTGTATATCTACGTATCGATCTATCAGTAAGATCTGCATATTTATTATACATAGAGTTTATTTTATTCAGCATCTCTTACGAAGCAGAAAAGGCCTGTCAGCTTTCTACTAGACATTTCTTTGGGGGTTCCCATAGCTGAAGTTGGTATGCTTACACGTATATACATACATATATAGGTATTTAGTTATGTACACACACACATGCACACATACATATGCCTACATATGCATATGCATGTATATGCATTTACTCAGATACATATGCATTTACTCACATACATCCACATAGGAAGACTGAGAGCAAGCCATAAAGAGAAAGTAGCCTAGTTATTTCTTAGGCTAACTGTAGGAAACATAACACGATTCAAACATACCATGAGATGGTAGCTGTTTTTGAGGGTTGATTTAGTATTAATTTATTTTTTAACGGTCTGTAAGTGCAGCTTATTTGAAAACAACACAAATTTGTTTTGGAATGCCAAAACTAAAACATACTTTGAAAGGACTATCAAATATCACCAGTCAGGGCTGTATGGTATCATCTGTTATTTTAGAAATACACATGGTAACGCCTTGGAAGGTACAATCTGAGTGACTCCTGTATACCTCTCCAACAGAACAACAGATACTAGCGAAAATCTCTTGTCCATTATTATGGAAAATTTCGATCAGTGTATTTGCTCAGCTCATAGCAGAAGGAAGAAAGCTATATATATTATAAAAGGAATGCAAAACTTTGTTCAGTATTTCTTGTGTAACACTTGCTTTACCAGCTGTTGACTCTCATATTCAGTATGAATAATGCGTCTGCCTTTGGTCACTTCTTACTCAGAAAGCTATTAAGGAAGAAAGGACCAGAGAATGACAGCAAAAAGAAAAGACTCCCACATGAAAAGATTCCCATCTGAAGAAAGAGATGAATGTTTTGTATTATTCAGAAAAAAGAGGAAGATATGATATGGGAGAACAGGGGATGCAGTGGGGAATACTGATGGCTATTGACAGATACTTTGGGTTCTCATATATTGTTTTCCTGATGACCAGTAAAATGCTATTGTGACAAATCTAAAATGAGTAGAGGAAAGCACTCTTTTACATAGTTCATTCAAATTCTTCTTCTCTTACTGGCAAGGATACAGTGAAGAAAAAGGTCTGGTAGAATAGAATAGCTTGAGTAAGTCCATGAATAAAACCAAAATGTTAAAATTTTACATGGTAATAGGTAGCTAGATAGGAAGATTATCAGCCTGTGTAACAGATAGATTAGAAGGCTATCACCTTGTGTACCCCAAGGACCACCTGCTAACTTCCAGTTATAGTGTAATCAATGGATGTGTGCGTCTGGGATTTCTAGAGTGTTAAAGGATGCTTCATCCAAAGGTTTTGCTACGAGTTTCCCTTGGAGGTCTGCTGTCTGACTAGATGGACTGTAAGTGTGTTCCTGCGAGCATAGTTCTTCACTACCTATTCGGTTTACAAATCCGGCAGTTGCGGCACAGCTTGAGAAAGACTTTATTAGTACTGACTGGGCAACCTCATTTGTCTGTTTAAGTCCTCATTACTAAAGTCCTGATCCAAAACCCGCTGAAGGAAATGGAAAGATGCCCACTGCACTCAGTAGGTTTTGGATCAATCTCCAGCTTTGTCGTCTAATTTCCTCGTTTTTGTTAGTTTCTGTGAAACTGCTTATCTTTAATTGGTTAACATTGATTAGAAAAAGAAAATCTTGTAAACTTTAATAGAATTCAATAAAGCTTCACTATGTTATTGACAACAGTCAGTCCCATCACTTTCCATCATTAAAAGATATGCAACCCTCATATTTGATTTCTTTGTAGAAAGGAATGTCTAGATTCTTGAAAGGTTGTTGGGTCATTGCTAGTCTCTGGTGCTTTCAATTGCTATGATGGGAAGATCATAAAGCCCTTTAAAAATAATCACTAAAAATATATGTGGTATTGTTGTACATCCTGAGCTAGTTCTTTCTAAAAATTCGGCAGGTTAATCAAATTACAGATATGTTTTATTCTTTAATTAGATTAACATATCCACCTTCCTATTGCCTCTTTAGTGCTTTATAACATATGTTCTATTAAAGGACAATCACATGGCTCAATGGACAGACACTGTACATCTATTTATGGCTGTTCACTTACAAGGGACCTTCCTTAATTAGTGTTTTCTCTGGATTGTGTCCGTTTGTAGTAGCACTTAATGCTTAAGACTTCCATATTGGCTAATGTAATGTATGTCTTTTATTTCTTCGGCATCCTAAAATTAGTTTTGCAGGTTTGGAACAAAAATAATAGCAATAATTAGGTTAGGTAGCAAAGGAAGATGGGTTTCCTTGAAGGCTCACAAAACTTGAGGCCCTCTCTGTCGTTACTGAAGGGAGACGTGCTTCCAGGGACAACTGAGAGCCGGACGCTAGCTTTAGGATCCGTGGTGTCACTATCAACTTTTTCCCTGTCAGAATGTTCCTGGTAGGAGCAAAGAAACAAGTCTTTGGCAATGAGTTTTGAGTACTTCAACACAAGACAAATAAAACTACAGTTATAGATGAGTGTCATGTAACTCCAGTTACTGCTTTACCATACTACTTTCCCAGGACTGTTGATATTTAATAAAATTAAATTGAAGGTGTTGGACCTCCAAGGCCTGAAATTGGTCCCTTTCACTTGTTCCAAATATTTCCTCTCTGTAAAACTTTCCTAAATTTATCCATGCTTCAGTTTCCTGTCTCTAAACTCAGGGAGACAAAAACACCTCCTGCCTTCTTGTCTTTTTAAGTGTTTCATCTATTTATGATATAAACTCTTTGTTTAAGATTTCTGTTTTATTATATGTGGAGTAGGGTTAGAGGAAGAGTTCATGTCACTTCCTTCTCCCTACCTCAGTGGAAATTTCGATTTTCTGCCAGCCCGTGAAAATCATGGCAAGTATTTGCTTTCCTCCAGAAAAAAAAGTAATTTCCATGTTGGTTAAAGGGTGAGGTTTTTTCTTTTTTCTTTTTTTTTTTTTTTTGTATTTAGTACTTAGATTTGGGAGGATTGAATCAAGATGACATTTTACACATAAAATTTTAATGAAAACATTTTATTTTCTGTAGAAAATTAATCAGGGAAGATAATTTCAGAATACTTAATGCAAGTTCTTAGCAGAACAGGACTCTCAGCTAAGGTCTTCAGATGCTAAATAATACAAATATGAAAATAGTACTGTGAGTCATACTACTGGGGGTGGCTGGGTCAGCTGCCTGTTTCCTAAATATTAATCAGCCTTTTTAATTTAAGGTTACCTCACTATTCATCTTCTTTTTCCACGTTGCCTGAATTACTTGTATATAAAATATGGATGGGCATAAATCACAGGTAGCTTGCGTTTTTCCTTTTTGCCAGGGTTCAGGTGTAACCACCCACCGAGTTAACAGAACAAAAATATTAATAGTAATAGGCCTTGCTGGTTTAGATGCTGAACTTTAATGCCATGTTTGCTCCTATTCATCAGATCTTAATCCAGCGCCGGAGGAGTTGCTGACAAGGCTACGGTTGGTCTCGGTGTGTAGCGAATTAGATTTGGGAATGTTAAAACCTTAGCAGCAAGTTTCTCTTGCTTCACGCGGTGCGTTTGCGGGTCGGTGCAGGACCGTCACCACGAGCAGCTCTTCCGAAGGGGAATGCCGAAGCAAGGCAGTTCCCTTTTTGCCGGGAGATAATCCCGGCGAAACGAGGGGATCTTGGGTTTCACACGTGAAACCTCTGCCCTTTGTTTCAAGTCTCGTTACTAGGAAGGACAAGCCGTGCTCGGTGCCGTCCTTTGGGCTAATTCCGGCCGACGGCTTTCGCCCGTGGCCGGCCCACGGAGCTCAGCGGCGATGCCGGCAGCGTTCCCCCCGTCACGGTCGGACACCCGAATACAGCCGGCCAGCGGGCTCCGCGCCTGGCACGACCTCTCGCCCCACGCCTGGAGACTCGGTCTCCGTAGCTTTGTTCAGTACGAGGCGTTTTTGTCTGCTCCGAAGACCCTCCCAGTTGCTGATGGGGAATAATAGTCAGCAAAGCAAGGGTAAACCGATTTCACGCAGAAACTCCTGTCAGAGCTCTGCCTTACGTCAAGAGTAAGCTTAGAGCAACTCCAGTGAAGCCGTTTCACTCGGCTTGCCAGGCTGAGTCCAATATGGACCTTCAACATAGATATTATTGCATTAATTTTAATGAATAAAGAACACAGACACATTACTTATTTAATTAACATAGCAAACCCCATTGTCAGCAAGCAAAGAAGTTATATTGTACAGCCGCTCTAATGCAATCACAGGAGCATACTTTATGGCTGTGAGAATATAATTTTCTTGTTAAAAACCTTTGATGTTTTTTAAATATATAAAACCACAGGACACGTGTAAATAAGGCTTGCCAGCCATCTCAAATGCCTCATATCAAAATGAATCTTTTAGCTTTAATCTGTGTTTATTTTGACATCTTTCAAAGAATGCTGATGTATATATATATGCATATATATAAATATAAGCAGGGGTGCACATGTGTATACCTGTCTTTTACTATAAAATGAGAGGTGTTAATATTGAAGAATACAGCCATAATGTCAATTTTCATATGTTACCTTTTACCATTACTTTTATCCTTGTACTTATGCAGTTAAGGGCTGTTTAACCACAAGAGTCCCCCTTTTCTTGCACTTTCCTGCCTGGTCCAACTCACGGTTAGACAGAAAATGCTCCTTTATTTTGTTCTGGGGGAGTTCAAGAGCACTGAATTGGACATTGCAATACTTGACCAAGACCCACTGCGCAAAGTCTCGCCTGTATGTCTAGTTTAGACCTACATGTGTTTTTCCATCTGGGCTCCTTCGTGCGTTACCACATGAGCTGGTTCAAAGTTTCTGAAAGTCAAGAAGTCGAGGCCACCAGTCAGCTGAATGACGGTATCTTGACATGTGCAAGATAGGCTACTGGCTCTGTGTTAGTCCTGAATTCATAACTCAGAGGGAGTCGGTGTTTCGTAAAATAGGGGAAGCTGTGGGCAGTATATCTCATAGATTGGCAGGAGCTGCTTGCTGCGTAGATGGGTTTAGATTACAGTAGGAGTCGAGATTTTAACACGTATTTTGGTGTGCTTAATCCCACACTGACACAGACTGTGAAAACCATTGCTTGAAGGCAACATATATAGTCAGACTGTGGTTTACCTAATAATAAAACCTGAAAGTGAAAATGGAAATGTAAATACAATGTAGTCCAAAGTGTATCAGGCTGTATCAGTGCCACTTGAAACACGGAAATAAGTAAATTTCTTGTTTGTTTGGCAGGAACTGTAGTTCTACAGTCCTTGCTTTTATTATTATTCTTTTTGGTTCTGTGATTTTAACCCTGCAGAGTACTCTCAAATAAGCTTTTAACCTTATGCTTTATTGTGATGAATGAGGATGACTGAATTTGTAACTGGAGACAGTTTCCTATAGCACTATCTTGTAATTTTTTGACCAAAATTGGCACGGTATTTGTAGCTTGAAAAGGAAGGGTTTTTTTCTTTTTTCTTCTTTTACTGAAAATGTATAGTCTAAAGGTTCTTGCAGGATAGAGGAAAAATAGTAGAGTAAGACCATGTTCAAACAACATCACTTTTTTTACACCCAGAAACTTTTGATTTTGTTTTAAGGATTATCTATTAAGACTTGAAAAAAGCCACACAAAAAAACGCCTGCAGAGGAGAGGGGCACACCAGAAAAGAGATAACATTTTGTAACTAGATTGGAAATTAAATTTAGATACACATTTCTTTAAATCTATAACTTTTTGTAAAGTGCAAATTGTCTTTCTGCTTATCTTAGAGGGCAGACTGTCCCTCTTACTATTAAAGATTATTTTTAAAATAGCTTCAGTATGATGGGGACCAATTTTTACTCAGTCCTTATCAAGGAATAAAATTAAACAAAACATGCTGTCCAGCAACATCCACTCTCCTTTAGACGGTCAGAAATAGTTAAAATACAGAAGGGAGCACCATCACTGGTTTTAGTATCAAAATAGTATATACTTCTTTGGGGTTCCATAAAATTTAGTTTACGGAACTCAAGCATAAGTTTTATAGCACACAGAGTTGTTGGTGTTTGACGTATGGATTTCAGCAGGAGGTTGTGTTTTGCTGATGTCTGGAAGCCTAGCCCACTTTTACTGTTACATGATGCGCATGGTGCATAGCTTTTAAGGTGACCACAATCTATAATACATGCACGAAACAAGAACTATTTTATCAGTTTCCATGAGCAAATGGGGATTTCACTTTCTCCGGCTGGCCACACCTCTTTTTTAGTGAACACTAAAGTTCACTTGAAAACAAAGCCATAGGGATAAATATCCTTAAGTGGTCCTATATCTTATGTGCTGTGATATACAAATACATTAATTATGTGGAATTTATTTAACTTTATCTGTTGAGACATTCTGGCTGTCAGCAGTCACTGACAGTGATTGCGACTCCCTTCTGCACCCATCGCTTACGTTATACGACAATACTGTATTCGTGCAGTACGTCGTTGCTGAGATTTCATAACCCGGATGGAAAATTAGCTGTCTACCTGCCAATTAACGTAACGGGAGCTCCGCCATTAGATCGTGTGCCTGGCTTTGACAAAGTTCAGCCTTTTTCTAGAGGCAAATTGTGGACTGGCTGCCGGGGAGCCCGTCACTGCCTCGTAGGCCAATGTCAAGCCTTGGCTTAACATCAGCTCCCAAGCGAAGGAGGGGGCTTGTCTTGGGGAGGTGTGGGGGGGCCGTCCCTCCACCGTAGGTCTTTGGGGCCGGCCGGCCAGGCGCCGAGAAGAGGGACGGCGTGCTCCAGGCTGTGACGGCCAGGTGGTGGAGAGCGCTTCAGAGCCACCTGTCCCGGTGCCCATCCGCTCTCAAGGAAGTTGGCCAGGACCACGGGATTTATCGTTTGGCCTTGGGTCTCTTCTCAGCCGCCTGTGGTGGTCCCAACACTTAGTTATTACTATTACTGTTGTTGTTTTCTGTAGGTTTTGCAAGTATTTTTAGCTTCGATCGTGTGAAGTGCAGCCCCCCCCCCTCAACGTGAGACCTTTTCCACGCACAGAACTGGTGGTAGATGTTGCGTGTCCTAGACTACGCGCAGGGATAAGCTATGGGGTGGGATGGTATCGGGGCACAGTTCGATACAGACTGAACCAAGCCCGTCCCCTTGACGTTCGAGGAGGTCCTGTCTTCCCTCATCTGTTGACTCCAAGGAGACACCACCCGTGACCTGACTTCAGGCAGCGTGGGTGGGCTGGGGACGGCGTGAGGGAGTTTACTGAAGGACCGCGTCACTCGGCGGTGCGGGCGTATTGCCTGACTTCCATTCCCGCGAGCAGAACGGGGCGGTAGCCCTTCTCCCCGCTCACCGAGGGGATAGCGAGGTGTTACGGTAGGGTGAGATGCGGTGTTTCGCGGTGTGAGGAGAGCACAGGAGGTCGAGTCCCGTCCGAGAAGACGGATGGGTTTCCTTCAGGAAAGCACGAATGCATGCTGTATGCTTCCTCTGAAATGCAAGCTAATAATCACAGGCTCTGCGGTTGTTTTGGGGGATTTTGTTATGCAGATGGTACTTCCTAATTATTACGTTGTAGAACTCATGCACGCGTGAAAGGGAAGAGTGAAATCAAGAGGGGTAATCTAACTAAATATGAAGAGCATATTTATAAACAGGTATTTTTTTCCTGAGAATAAATTCACTCACTCTTAGCCTTACACTTTGGAGCGCTGTCTGGCTGTATCAGTGTTTATAAGATGCTTATGCCTCTTCTTTTATTGCCCTTTGAAAAGCCTCAGAAACCCGTTTCCCATCACTAACGCTGTCGAGACAGGTCAGTGCAGAGCTGTGCACCTTTCCCCGGCCTGTTTCATCCCCGTCGGGACGGGGAGTTGTGCGCCTGCTGCTCTCCGAACCAGGACTGGGAAGGCAAACTGGTCCCCAGCGCAGCTCCCGTTTGGGGTATCGCTCTGTAACCACAGCTGCTCTTCGGAAGCGAGCTGCAAAGCTTCTTGGTCTTGTACACTCCTTTCCACAAATTGTCCTGCCAAAAAAGGGCCGGTGAGACAAAGGTTTGGTAAAACAATTCCATTGAAAAGCAGAATTTGACACAGCCATAACTCCCATCTGTAGGAGAACTGAAATGCACTCGGCACTCCAGCAGATCATGTTTGCTCAGCAGATTTTAATTAAGGGTGTTATTGCTTTTAAAGGCCAAGCTGGACTTTTTCCACAGCAGATTTTTTTCCTTCCTCTCCTTACTTAACTCCATACAATGACTTTATACAGACAAACTGTGCGTCTGCCTATATCCTTAGAAAGCTTTTATGATTAAGTTGTGGAAAAAAATTCTTTTACCTTGCCCTGTCTGAATTGGCAATAGTGTCTGCTGGTGGAGAAGGCAGGCATCGCGCTTAGGGTTTCGATGGGAATAGGGATTTTAGTGCTGGTGGAGGAATTATTATTATTTCTTCCTTTTACAAGATTGCCCATAATCGCCCAGTATCCATTTCCCTCCGCGTTGTGCATGCTCAGAACCCATACCATGCAGCGTACAAGAGATAGAAATTGGATAGGGGCAGCTGGGGAGCACGAGGTAATAACAAAACCATATTGGCAACACTATTGACAGTAGCCGTCAGCTACCACTGCCTTCTCAATTTTTCGTAGGCATCGCAGTAGAGAAGGGATTTGAAGGAACAGAGGTTGGAGTTCACCGTCTTTTTAGTCTGCTTGAATGATTGAGGAAGGCTATAAAAAGCTACTTCAGGCTTAATTTTGTAGCAGCCAATTCTCACAAAGGGTGAGGTCTGTCTGTAGGAAGAGCGCAAAGCTGCTACGATGCCAGACCACCTGCACATGTCACCTAAGAAAAAACAACCAATAGCCCAGTTTTCATTGGGCTATCAAAACAATCAACTTGCTCATAATCATGTTGATTCTGTAAGGTGATTTTACCTACGGAAGAAGAAATTTCTGCACAAATTCCCGTGAGCCTTTCAGAACTCTCTGGCATAAATCTTTGCCCCGTCAGTGAAATCCCAACATTTTAAGTTTAGAAAACAGAAAACTAGACTATCACTGAGGGGAGGTAAGCATAATTTCATATTACACAGTATTCAGAGTATTTAAGTAAAATATTTGGGCTCTTGTTTGAATATAGACTTTTGACCTCTTATTAATAAGCAAGTTTTAATCTATTTGAATTTGAAGGATATTTAATTTTTAATGCAGACCTTGTGTCGGTTTACTTTCTTAATAATCAGAAGGTCACATGGTACCAAATGAAACACCTTATGACAATCTAAATTGAGTATATCATCATTACTACCTTTATCAGTCAGAAATAATTAATTGAATTGTGAGTATTGCTCATAGGCCATGATGTCTGCTTCTGAAAAATGCATTGACCTATTAATTGTCCTCCAATAGCCATCACCAGGCTAGACAGAAGTTACTGAAAGAAATTTGTAGAAAGATGTCTTCTGAATGATGGGTGTTTGCACAGTAAAGCAGAGTAAGAAGGCGGCTATTCAAAGCCCCTTTGTAAAGTTTTTTTGTTAGATCTTTAAAAAAATAATACAGTTTTCTATTTCTAGTAAGAATTAACATAATTCACATATGAGATATATTTAATTTCTCTTTTCTGTCTAGCTGTTTCCATGTAAGACAGGACACTGATGAACATGTGCTAACCATCACATGAATTTGTAGATACATGTTCCTGGTGCCACATTAATTTTTACCCTAATACAGTAAAATGATTCAGCAGATGAATGATTCCTGGAACAAGTTATCTTTGTGTTTATTTTTTAAGGTCTATTTTACAGTGATACATAAACTTTAATTGTGAATTATTTTGTAAACCCTATTATTTGCTACTCAGGATATACTCCAGTTCTCAATATATGTACCCATCCTTAGGAACAGAGTAAAGGGCCTCATTGTTATGCAGTCCCTAGTCCTTCTTAAAACAGTTTGCTTTTGGGTTTGTCCTACTCTGGTTTCTGCTTTCAAGGCCAAAATAGTTGCTGGATGGCTCAGATTTAGTGCCCTTTAATTGACATGGCTTTTCTTCTGACTCATGTGTATTCCCTAATGGTATACAGAAAGCAGTCATAACTTCTCTGATATTTATCACAATAAACAAGCTAAAATTTTCTGTTTGAGTTAGACTTCTGTGCCCCTTATGTCCTTCAGCAGCCGTCTTTGCATCTGGGTTCATCTTTTGGAGAACACTGGCCAGAAGCCTCTGCATTATACCAGAATAGGTCTCGCTACTGCCATATGCAGTAGCTCTCCGACATACCTGTCTAAAAATACAGATGCTAAATTTGCAGCTATTCAGCGATATGTCATTCTGATTTGTCATTTAGAAGATTGTACTTATCCCATACGGTTTTTCTAACACCCAGCGTGTAGTGGCGTTCTGCTTTACTGGGAGTCTGTGGCTGCCCCAGCCGGTCCGTAATGCTTTACCACTCTTACTTAAGTATGTATTTAACGCTGAGAATCTGCCTAGAACCTGAACAGTCGCCGAAAGTATTGCGCTCTCTGCTCTTGTAAGCGTTCTTAACAGCGGTCTTTCTTCTGGCAATGTGGGAAATGGCATTAAGTGTTCATAGCTTAAGCCTGCTTAAAAATTCATCCTGGTACCAGAAGGATTGCCTGTTTCAGTGCTATTTCGTAGGTATATTATACAGGATATCGTGGTAGCTACTGATATATAGGTCTGTAAGACTGAGCAGGTCAGTTTTACTCATGGAGTGTGAGCACATTCACTGAATCACCAGAAATAGTGATATGCGTGAGGCAGAGACCTCGCAGAATATGTCTTATCTTACACTGTATTTCTCATTGGTTCCTATGGTTATCAGATACTATTTAAAAATCCCCTCCTCTCAGCTGTAAAACCATGCCAGCAAATCTGGCATTCCAATGCAAGTCACAAATGCAGCTAAGAAAAATTGTGGTTTTTTTTTATTTCAGACTTAGAGAAACTTCACATGGCATATGTTTAGGACAGGCAATACTCAGATACCTCATTATTAAAAAGTCAAGAAATAGAAGAATAATGCACGTGGCATAGGAAGAGTGTGAGCTTCCAAAAGAAGGGATTCTAGGAAAGTCATGTGATGGTAAAGTGTAATATCAGCATGTTTTTAAGTATAAAAACCAGGTTTTGGCTAAGTTTAGCTAGGAGTAATGAAAGTTAGCTTTAATAGAGTATTTGTGGCAAACACTGTGTTTGGTATCCTAAATATTTCATTAGCAGTTCCTCAGCCCCATGGCCTTGTCGTGTACCAAATTTTCCTTAAAAAACTCTCCATCTTACATACAGTTAAGCTTTACTGCGGATGTAAAATTACAGTATAGCCAATGTGAGTTATGATCATCAATGACAGTGACATCTGTCAGACACAAGAATAAAACTACTTTAGGAACCCCCAGCCTTGATTGTATCATCTCAAATTTGCATAACCAGTATTAAAAAATGCAGTTACGTTAGGCACTTAGTGTTTCAGAAAGGCTTTTAAGTATAGCAGTAAGACGGGGAGGGTGTATCAGATAATTTTAAATTGTAGGATTAAGATGCCAGAAACCCATCTGGAGAAGTGGCCGTGCCTGTACTGCTGAATAAAACAGAGCCATGGACCATTCCCTGGCCCTGAGGCCACAAGTGACAAGGCCAGGCTGTATTTCTGCTCTGTAATTTATGGCCCAAAGGGGTAATCCTCTTGCCTAAGACATCGTTATTGGGTTTTGTGAGAGGTTTTTGTTTTTTGTTTTTGTTTTTTTTTTTTTTTTCGGTTGAAGATGTTGGGTGTGATGCGAGGGCACTGCTGCAGCCTGGCAGCCTGGCATTTCCATAGCATAAAATGGAATAATTGTGTTGCCTAATGGGATGCCCGCACATCGGGGCAGGGACCCACGGTTCCCCCACCCCAAAGCCACGCCAGGGAAGCTGTGGGGACGGCTGCACATGAGCTTTTTTCCTGGCTTTATTTCGTTTAGTGCAGGTGCAGCCAGGGAGTCTAGCTGGCTGCGAAGACACAACACGCGGTTAGTTTAAAAAGGGCTACAGAGCACCAACCCCACACCACTGACATGTCATGAGGTCCAAGCTAATAACTCCCAACATCCTATAATTAATTAGAATAAAAAAAAAAGCCCCAGAAATTACAGTGTGCCGCAGAAGGAGAGCAGGAGAAATCAAGGGCATTAGCGATGTCCTAATATATATATATGGTGCAGCGGTGAGGATACTGACGTAACATTCTTTATTAAGGTAAATGAGGAAGTTTTAAGGAAGAAATTACTAAAGATATAATATAGGAACAAGTCCCACGTTGCATAAAAATGGTATCATTTTTCTTCGTTAATGAGTAAGATGGGAAAGGGCAGATAGGAAAAAGCAATCCAGAAACAGTATGTTCTTACCTACAGCAGACAGAGGAGAGCCAAATGAGACACATCTAGACGGGAAGCACCTTCACAGCCCCTTCTGTTTCACTACTGGACACACAGCAAAAATTGCTTTTCTTACTAATCTCGGGTATATTTAGGCAGCTAGGCAAAGGTGTATTCATCCTGGCGCAGGATGTAATAATTGCCCAGGGAAGCAGCGGGGGGAAGAAGGATTGCTTTAAGGCTGCTCCTGCAGAAGTGTGGAGGAGCTAGCCAGGGGAGAAATAGTATTTCCACAAGGGGAAGGGCAGTAATTTTTCAGGCTTATGTCTTCTCCCCCTCCCCTTAGGTAAAACTGTTTTGTCACTTGCTAGTAGTAATACAGCCGTGCCCGATGAGTCTCCCCAGACACCACCTGAAGAAAAATGACAGGAAAAAAATAGAGAGATGTTTGTTAGATACTGTTTTCGTTTGATTTTACTTTCCCCTGCAGAAATTAATGTTGTGCATTTAGTCAAGTTAATAAATGCCAGGTGATCGTATTCATGGCATTTACACATCATTTTGAATATTTTCAAGGTAAACAACATGCACATTTCCATATCACTAGAGGAAACAAACTACATGGAGAATACAGGAAATGAGTATGTTTCCCCAAGTAGTAATTTCACAATATTTCTTCTCCAGTTTGCAAAGGTGAGAGAGGATTTATGTTGTTCAATGAAGTAAAGTTTAAGCCACTCTTGGATACAAGAAAAAGTCAATTGTTATATTGTAGATGAAGTACGGTTTCCTCAACATGAGATTCTAAAGAGAATTAATGCACTTCTCTCTCAGAGATAATTTCTTCAAAATTCATAAGAACAAAGAACAGAGGGCACCAAAGAACAACCAAGAAAAAAAGCCAACAACAAACAACCCTGCCCGCTCTTGTACTGGGTCAGAACGAATGTTGCTGTGGGCTGAATGGTAATTAAGCTGACTGTCACAAAAAAGTTCTCCATTGCATTGGGCTCGATCTACCTTAGCACAATCTCGAAACAAATCCCTTGGCCGTTCGCACTTCCCGCGCGTCGGTTCAGTTTCGGCGGCAGCTTTCGGAGCGGACGAAGCGGGTTTCCTCGGAGGACGGAGCACCGGAGGCAGCTCCCTCCACCTCTGCACCTCGGATCGAAACCCCCGACCGAACCTCCAGACAGCCCCGAGCTGGTTCCAAGGGCCAGATTAAATCTATTCTGAAATGCAGTCTACTGCACGGTGTAGAAATTGGGGCTTCCATGCCGCGGGGTTTGTTCCAATTATTGTTTCACTCTGATTGCCATGAGTTAGCTGATAATACGGGAGTAGGGTTTTTTTGTGAAAAGGTGAAAAGCCCAATGATATGAAACCAGAAGAAGTGAAAAGCAGGCAGTTTATGAGGACAGTAGTAAATGCATGAAGGGTATCGTATGCGGGCTGGTAAAATAAAGTGAATGAGTAGAATGAAGAAGCCCTTTTACCTTTATGGACAAAATTAGCTTCCTAGTAAAAAATGAAAATAAGTAATAATTAGTAAGTGCTTTTACCATTCACATAATCCTGTAAAACCATCTGTCAGCAAATTAAATAAAAATTTAACAAAGTGCCGCCTCGTGGGCTAGGCTTTTTAAAGTGCTCAGTCTGAAGTTTGTTTCTAGAGCTGCCATTGCTCCTGTTAAAACGGGAGCATCGACTGTGTGCATGCGTGTTCCAGCCTCCCCCTCCTGCCCTCCTAGGTTAAAGCAGGTTTCCGCTTCTTCAGCTAGTTTGTAAATCTGACAACCAAACTTTTTAAAGCAGAAACAGGTTACTGAATCTGACCCAGTTTTGCAAATAGTTTTAAAACTGCTGAAATCACACTTTGGCACAAGAAGAAAAGGAAAGAAAGACAGAAATTTAAAAAAATGGAAGAGGAGATTTACACATTTCATAGCACTATTTTGTCAGGTTTCATAAGAAATTCATTATATCGCATGGCCCTTTAATCCATAACAGGATTAAAAATAATTATTTTCCCATTTTCTGTTTTCCTCTGAGGCTGGCTCAGTACATATCCCTTTGTTTGTGTAGTCTTGCATTATTTAGTAAAATCCTCAGATATTGAACAGCTGTTGGCTGGTTTTGACCTGCAACATTAGAATAACAGCACTACAAAGACAACAGATTTTGGCAGCTGTAAACTGTGTACAGCTGAACTATGATATTTGCAATTAATATGTTACTTGCAAAATTACATCTGTTTGTTTTCATTTCTGACTGTTTTTCTAGTAGCGCCACTTACTAAAATCTACAAAGACCTAAGAAATTTTGGAGATGCGTATGCAGTTATATAATAAGGTTGCATTTATTTGCATTATTTGTTTCATATCCAAATTTAAATTTGGAGTCCTAAATTGGTCAGTAGATTAGGTCCAGCTGAATTTAAGAATTAGTCAATAGTCGGTGCTGTCTTAGTAGTGCATGATGTCTTAATAGTAGAAATACAAAGCATGTATTAAATTTTAACTTTTCTCCCGTAAAGACACATCACATAAATGCTTTTTTCAAATGGCAGTTGTCCGTGTTTTTTTAATTGCAGTAATTGCTTTATTGAATACCATAAGCTGAGTCCAGATGCAGTTCCGTTAATTTAATGGTATTTTATGCGTAAGAATTTATTGACACAAATTCTGTTCGCTACTTAACTCTAAAATGCCATTTGTCTTAATAAGGTTAGTTGACGGTCATTCCTTTACTGAAGGGAAGCTGGGGGAGGAGATGTTAGAGTAGAAACTGGAAGACGGCGACTTGAGGAGACTTCGCCAGCTGCATAGACAAACAAGGCTTACTTTATTATTGCCTTAATAAGAGCTATTGAGCCCTGAGTACATAGTAGTTTCTTGGCACCTCGTACCCTGTGTGCACGGAACATCCGATTCTCCCGTTGAGTGGTCTGTTCAGTTACACTTGATTTCTCCGGCCCCTTTTTCGTTGCTTTCCAGCCATGCTGTAGTCTCACTAAACACATTCCTAAGCCACTACTATAAAACTCTTCCAAAAAAGAAAAATATCCCGAAGGTGGGTCCCGCTCCTGCCCAGTACTGAGCAGCCTGAATTCCCGTGCAGCCCGGTAGGAAAGGGGTGCACCCAGCACGTCGCTGGGACAGGCTGGAGCTTGTCTGAGCAGACCTGGGTTTAGCCCTGCACACCTACTGCCTCTTGCTGGGAATCAAATCTGCACGCACCTGGCATAGCTCAAGGAGCTAAAAAATCTGGAAGACTGATGCTCTGTGTGTTTCTTTTTGTTTGGTTTCTAAAGAAGATTTTGCATTAGCTAAACGGCATTTACATTGGCCAAAAATGAGTAACTTTACCTGGATCGTAAGCTCTTGAGCCTTTTTGTACTATCTTGGTATGTCGTTCAGTACTCTCTGGGTCTTGGGATCTCCGGTATGATACATTTCCAACTAGGAAACTTAACCTTGACAACCATTTTAATGAGTTAAAGAATCCTAATTCATGGTAACAAAAAAAAAAAAGTAGTATTTTTTTAAAGAGTATTTTAGACAAAACTAAGGAAAAAAATTGAACTATGTGAAATTCATGTAGTACGAAAGTGAAAATTTATTCAAGTATTACACAAAATATTCAAAATAGTTCTTATGAATAGTTTTTTTGGCCTAGTTCACAAATGAAAAAAATAGAACCTGTGCTTACCTATTTAATAGCCATTCAGAGAAAACAATGCCGTACTTGATCAATATTCTTGAAGAAGGGTGCTGAATATTCATTATGCTGAAAATGACCAATCTAGAAAGAGGGGATGAATAGGTCGCAGTCCTGAAACAAAAGATAATACTGTAGCAGCCTGAATTTAGCCAGCATGTCTTGGTTAACTCTTTTTGATTTTTAACTGTAACTGAGGTTGGTTGTAACTATTGAACAGAACAAGGGATTTTGTTCTTGTTCTTATATGTGAAAGAGTGATTCTACAGGTTGCCAAGTGCTCTAGCTTTCATGCAACAAAGCACATGCTCAAGTCATTAATGGCTTCACTCAAGCCTTCAGGCGTTCTTTGTGGTTGGAGTTAAGTAGACAAGAATTTTGCTGGATGGAGATATGAATAAAGTTCTCAAAAAAATCATAATTCTAACATATTTCTTTGTATAGTTAGTATACGAGAATAAGCTTGTTTTATTTACTTTACTGCCTTAGGATGAGCCATTTGACAGAACTACTTTAGCTTCTTTGACTTTCATTAGTCAAGGATGGGGATATGCTTGGTGGTTCCCTGTCACTATCCCAAAGCAGAGCAGGTGACTTTCAATATCTGATCCTGAAGAACATTTCTTTTTTTGCTGTATTCAGATTGGAAATACCTTGTAAAAGACTTTCTCAAGTAGTTCTTACATTTTATGTAGAAGATGCATTTTACGTTGAAGATGGTCTGTATATGCTCTCAAAAACTAGTCTTTAGCTGAAAATATATCAATATATATTATTTTACAAGTGGTATTGTTCTTTGTATGGAAAACGGACAGTGAAAATACATTGATGAAACATGCAAAAATTAATGGAGACTTATGTTTTGCACAACTACAAAGTTTATTTTAAATTTTGTTGCCAGACCTCAAAAGGTGACAATTTTGCTGATTTAATCTGCTATGACTTTTTTTTCAGTGAATTGAAATATCTCCTATAAAGTAACGTTTGAGAAAGATAATGTAATTCAACTTAAAATGAACTAAGATTGAAAGTAAGCCTCATTAGGAACTAGCAAACCTTATCAGTTTTACTTCATTTGAAAGTTTCACAATTGTGTATAACCCATGTTAAGTTTACAGATAGGGCAAATGACTTTATTTTGCCTCTGGCCCCTTAAGAAGGTCTCCTTTGATCTATGACCTGAGCAGGGTACCCTTATTTAAATAGCACTGAAACTTTTATATTTATTTACTTACTATCGTAGAAAGTTTCTTTTCACTTGCATAGCCTGTTATTAAAACCTTTAAGGACACTCGCAATTAGTTCTTCGTGCTGGTTTTAGCATCTCTACACTGCAACACAATTTGCCATACATTTACGTCTTACAGGTGTATCTGTATTTGCTGTTGCGTTTACTACGTAGACATATCTCTTTCCAGAGAGATAGCGGGGCAGTGAAGTGAGGTAATGGAAGGCAAAACGGGAGGTGAAGAAGCGAGGACCGTGCCGTGTGTGCCCCCTTCACCCCCCTTGGTGGGGTGACGGAGGAAGGGCTAAGGGCAACCAGTGCCGTGGGCTGAGCTGGAAGAAGACCGGGCTCCCTCCTCCTCCTCCCACCCCAGCAGGAGCATCCCCGGGAGCTCCTTGGAGCTCGCTTTCAGCGTGGCAGACGATTTTGGAAAAAGGCGAATATGTTCATTTTTTTCATTTGATGCCTTTGAAAACCAGTGAAGATCATTGCTACTGATATATAAATATCAGCTGGGCTTTCATGTGTTGGCTCAGAGCCAGTTTTATGAGTTTTTAATGACGTTGCCAAGCTCATCAGGTTGTCTCATGTAACTGAGGTTATTCATGTGGATAAGTGGTTATAGGGCCAAGGTCTGGTATCCTTACAGACACTGAACGCCTTCTGAAAGAGATTTAATGGCATGACTCACAGATGCGGTGCCTCCAGTCCAAGTGCTTTAACAGTTACCTATGCAGCTGAAGATATTTGATAACTGATGACATTTAGTAAATGAGGAATTGCCTTTTATTTTCATGCAATACAAATCAGCAAGAGTACAATATTCAGGTTTTGTATTCAGTGGGCTTCTGTTTAGCTTGCATCAATGGTAAAAGAAAAAAATAAGAAACAAAAAAGGTAGCTGTTCCTTCTTCCCAGTAATTTAACTGGGCTGCAAACATTAGTGCAACAGTACGGCAGAGAGTTCTACAGGTTTTGGGTTTTTTTATTGGAGGCTGGGTTCCCAAAACAGCTTAATGGAAATTCACTGGAAGTTAGTTTTCTTTTATTTAGGCCTAAACTGGTAATGCTCAGAGTGAAAGGTATCAGAGGATGAACTGTTGGTATAGAGCCTATCATGGTGGGGAACAACCTTATGCAACTAACAATGCAAATAATAGTATTTGAAGAAAGAGGGTGTTTTTATGTATGTTTTTATGCTAGTGGTTTTTTATTAGCATTTTTTGAAAATAGGAAAAGTTATCATTTCAAAAATTGAACGCCTTTAATTGTGATGCTCAAACATTCAAATATGCTAATTTAAAACTTCAAACAAGGAATATGCAAGAGGTCTTAACAATGATCTCCATAGTATTTTTATTCTACAGCATATGTTCACAGCTGAGTTTTCAATGAAAATTTATAGCAAAAGAGCAGAACAGGTCAAGAGACCTATGCTATAGCAGAGAAATTATAGTAACGTACACTAAAATAATAATGAATCACGATGCTTCATTGGTTCCAACTTTATTATACTGCTGCTTAGCAGTGTTTCCTGTCCAGGAATATGCATATTTATCCTGTCTTAAATACAAGTTCATACAAAATATGATCAATATTTAGCAACTTATTTAAAACACCTACGGTGTTTCATGGACAACATGGGGCTCCAGCCTTACCTTTCTTAAAAAGGCATGCAATCACATAATTTTTAAGAGGTACTTTACAAGCGGTATTAAAGTATGCTATCTCATAATCTTTTCCTAAATGCTTATTGATTTTAAGAGAAATCTATCTGTTATTCCTATACTTGGATATTTATGCTAATGTTTTCAAAGCATCCAATGTGAAATATTACAGGCTAGAGTCTTTAATACGTTTTGCTGTAAGCATACAAAGCAAAGCAATCAGACACACCAAGCCAAAGTATCATGAAATTGATGATGCAAAGGTCTGGTAAGAGGGAGATGTGTCTTTTGTTAATGGCCTATGCTCTAGAGCAGTACTTTGACTGGAACATAGGACATATAGTTTATCAGGACTTACGTCATCTTCTCCTGTTCTTTGACCACCATGTGTATTTTGAATAGGTCTCTTGGGGGCAAATAGGGTCTCTCACATCTTTCTAGAAAATGCCAAAAGAATGTAGCTAGTGCTCCTAGGTACTGATAGGTATTAATTTCATAGTGCAAATAATAGCAGGGATTTGTTCCCCACACTAGTAAGATAATACTTTCCTCCAGTGTTCAGGAATTTTAGAAAGGAAGGTGGATTCTCCAAGCTGCTCTGGGTTACACAGATGACATCAAAACCAAAAGAAAACAAGACCACTGAGGTCCTTTTCCCAGTGTTAAGCACCAACAGTTACAGCATGATTTTTGAGAGATGCTTAGATAAGGTGGGAATTAGCCTCCCCAAAATGCAAACATTTATAGACTGATTTTCCAGGAGATAATGCAGCTTTTATTATTTGCATACATGTTCTGCATGCATTGCTTGGTTTTTGCTGTTTGTTTCCCTCACTCACCGCTTTTTTAATCAGCTTGCTATTTATTTTGAGCTTTCTAATTATTTCCCTTATGAAAAATATGTGCCTTTCCATACCAGAACACATCAACTGCAAATATTGGACTATCTTCCATCAGATAAAACTTCCATTTCAGCATTTGTTAACATTTTCCTGTCTGCCACACTATGGCTAATTTTGGTTGCAACTTACTGAAACACCCTGCTCGATACTGTTTTACAGAGAGCAAACCTGATTGCTAATGTAGGGACATCAGGCTTCTGGTGCAATTTCTACAGCTTGCGTTAAGGGATAAGGCTTCATAAATACATCAGACCTGACTGCTGTGTGTGCAGAAGAGCTGGTGGACTGCACGCCGCTGTAGAGAAAGGCAGCTCTCCATGGATAGGATCCCCATAGCTTGGTGAACATCTTAGAGGATCCTTTTCTGCCATCACAGCTCTCATCTTCACAACCGTTAGGGCTTGAACCTATGAGGATGAGACATTTTATTACAACTGTACCCAAGAACTCCACTTTGAGAGCTGGCAAGGATAACATTTTTGACCTCTATTGATCAGAGTTTCTCTAGCAGAAAGGCTTATTTTCATGTAGTCATCTAAAAGACTTACGGCTAGGATCCAGCAAAATGTATGCTTAACTTGCTTTGCATTCTGAATCAACATTAGCATATATGTGAAGGAAAATGTGGGTATAGGTAGATGGTAGAATTAAAAGTATATAACATTTGGGGAAAAGGTAAGATCCTGATAAGCCCCACTTTATCACAGAATCGTAGAATGGTTTGGGTTGGAAGGGACCTTAAAGATCATGTAGTTCCAACCCCCCTGCCGTGGGCAGGGACACCTTCCACTAGGCCAGGTTGCTCAAAGCCCCATCCAACCTGGCCTTGAACACTGCCAGGGATGGGGCAGCCACAGCTTCTCTGGGCAACCTGTGCCAGTGCCTCACCACCCTCATTGTAAAAAATTTCATTCTTCCATCTAATCCAAATCTGCCCTCTTTCAGTTTCATTCTGTTGCCCCTTTGTATCTCTTGTTCCAAGCAGCAGCATTTCCTATCCTTGTACAGATAAGTTAGAGGATTAGAAAATAAATTAATGTGTTTTTTTTTTTTTTTTATTAGAAAGCCAGGCACATGCTCAGGAATGTATCAAACTGATCCCTTGTTGCTTATTGACTGCTCTGGCTCAGGACTCCTGCTGTAAGGAAGGACTGCTTAGATAGTAGAGGAATTTCAGTAGTGTGTAGCTTTTCCAGAAATCTTTAAGCCAAATCAGTTTGGTCTTACTCTTAAATGTTGGATCAAACTGTTTTTTGGGTTTTTTTTTTTGCAAGCTTAAAATCTCTCTATATGCATTTACTTCCAAGATCTATCAGTCATCTGGTACAAGAAATATCATGTTGATATGGATTAAGACAGTAGCAATAGCAATTTTTTCTAATAAACTCTCTTCTTTTTTGTTTTTTCTGAGAACATATGAGCAACCATGTTTTGCTTCTCTTTGAGCAGGAGATGTTTTTCTAGGGAAGTATTTTAATCTTCTTTAGATTGAAGAAAGTGACGAAAAGTGAATCTTCTGCAACAGGCCTGTCCTTTGTGTTTATGTGTGTCACCTCTGCTGACTTTGCTGAGATAATTCTGACTACTTTTCACTTCTGCTGGCACTGTGTATTCAATGTAGTTCAGGCAAAACCACAGGGTGCTATTCTAGGCTGCTGAAATTAACTTCTGGATAAGATACTATTACAAAACCTGCAGAAGATGGTAAGTACGGAAAGGAAAAAACCACAGCTTAGGGTGATGTGGAGGAGAGGAACAGTCTGACTCTCAGATTCAGGAATGTACACGCAGGGCTAGCAATGCAAAAAGTCGTATTTCTCATTTAAAACCGAGAGGGTTTGACCTGGAAATAATTGGCAAGAAAATGATAATTATGTTACACCATTGTAATCACTTTTCAGACTAGAGAGATATATTTAAATTGCAAATACAAGCAGCTATTACCTTATTACACTAAACAAGAAGAAAAAGGTAGACTACGTCTAAACTGATAAGGAAGTTCATCTAATCCCACAGCTACAACTTTCTATACAGAGTTCCAGGGTTTGGGATAAAGCTGACTCACCTGATTTATGTCCTTCTTTCATTTACTCTTCCATTCATTTGTTTGCTTATTTTTAAAACATTTAAAACTCAGCTTCTCAATTTTCTATCAATAGGAATAGTTGTGAAGATATCAATTATTTCCACGTTCAAAGTTATTTAATACCTGAGTTTCTTTTATATACACTTGCTAGCTAAAGTTCCAGTATTTTCTCGTAGCATTTACCTTTTATTGAATAAAATGCACATTTTGAGTGGACAAATTATCATTGCGTCCCCAGGTACTTCCTGCAGTAATTTCCATTGATTGGAGTGCATGTGCTTGTGAGAACAGAGATGATCAACTGCACTGAGTCAACAAGACACTCATTATACTACCAGATGCTTTTATTTTCACATAGCAAGAGGAGCTTTATGGACCATTGTTTTCTTTTTCTCCCAGAAGGGTTTTCCAAAGTACTTATAATTCCAGAAATGGATGCTCTATTATATGTTTAAAGAAATTCCTGGCAAGAACTTAAGAAATACAGGCTATGCTACACAGACACATTCTTTATGAATGTACTGAACTTTCAGCATGTGTTTTAAGGGGTAATTCTGGGGATGAAGAAGAACAACAGCAACAACCAACAAAACCAACCTACCAATGCCCCCTCCCCCCCCTTCTTCTCTCATGATAAGAATATATTACCTGATTATTGTTGTTGTTTTCTTTCTGAAAGAGATGACAAAAACACTCATTGTCTCTTATGTCTCGCTGTATGGACATAAATCACAACAGTTATCTGAATATCACCCCAGAGAGGTTACTTCTGTGCTTTCTCTACATTTACAATTGAAGTGTGTTGTTTTTCCCCACACATACATTATTCTCTTTCTCCAAGTGCTTGTTACAAATTGACTGTTAATTTATCAAGTACATGTAATGGATGTTGCATATTTGAGATATAGTTGAACTTCTAAAGGTTGTGTTTATTCATTCACGTCTTTGGGAAGCCCATTGCCAAAGTTTATCAAAAGCCTTTCAGACCTGCCAGTTGGCATGGGAATATCACCAGCTTACTAATGCATTCTGCTGCTGTTGGTCTAGTTAGCAAATGAGAAATGTACACCTCTGGTATTTTGTACTTCAGGTTGAAGCTAAAGCAAGAAGCACAGAATGAACATGTTCTGAAAGTAGACTGTGTCCTGGTGAATGCTAAAAAGCAAACAAGCACATAGATTGAAAAGGTATTGTTTGAATCAAGAGATAAAATCTTCATTTTTCCATTCAGTAGGACATTTTTTGCTGTGTCACACATAAACTTTTAAATATTTACTTATGATTCTTACTATCCTGGATTAAATTCAGTTTTCTTATTACAAGAAATTCCATCACATTAAGCTAAAGAAGACAGGGAGAAAGCTAGATTTCCACATCTGTTAGAGAATTTATAGAAGTCATTAGAGCTGTAATAATGTATAATTGTATAGAACTGACTGCAGTCAGAATCAAGACTAGTAAATGCTGCTACACTAATAGCATTTCTGAAAAAAAAAGAAAAAGTAAAGAAAAAAAATCCTAGTCTTTTTTTAGTTTATGCTCATCAAACAGGTCAGCCAGCCATGGATGGGTGTAACAACAGAGGAATGTGTAAAAGCTCCTTTTTTGCAGACTAGCCAAACAATTTGTCGGTGTCACTGTTTAGCTTGTAAGCAAGCGAGTGTGATGTTTCTAGTATTTGTCAGAAATGGAACCAAATTCAAAATATAAGCATGAGAAATACTTTTCAGAATGTTTAACCAGGAGGTAGAAAGTGGCTCTGCCATCCTCATCTGTAAGAAGGATCTCTTAGATTTATGTACTCTCTTCCCACAAAAGTGAAGGGCATTTTTGTCTTACACTCCTGTGTTGCTTGGAAGACTTCAGAGTGAGCTTAGACTGGCTGCTTGTGAGAGACAAGAAAATAGTTATTTTCTTTCTACATGAGTCTGAGCTTAATATTGCAGTTACACATATGAAGCAGTGCCTAGCAGCAGAGCAGTGATTGCATAGCACCACACAGAGGGCAAGTATATTGCCATTTCTTTTTCATGCATCATTTAGTGCTCGACGCAGTGATTTTGCATATCCTTTAAGTAATCAAGGTGTAGAGAGGGAAAGGAAGAAAGAAAGAAAAAAATAAAAGGAGACAGAGAAAGAAGGGAAAGCAAGCAAGCAAACAAGAAAAGGAAAGAAGCTTCAGCAAGTCAAGTAAGTGTTGGAACATTGAGCAGCAATGACATTGTCCCTCTACTGCACTCGTATCGGGTATCCTCAAGTTTCAGACATGATTTGTGTGTCTCGTAATGCAAAGGGGGCAGAAAACAACATTCATTGACACGAATAGCATTCAATCCCTGGTGATTCCAGTTTCTGCCGGTTACCTCGTACGGGATAGGCTTTCTGAGACAGCGACAAGCTAGAGGGAGGAAGGATCACAGTCAGGTCTGGAGCAGCCTTTCACGGCCCTACAAGTGCCTTTCACTGCCTGGGGAATGACCAGAGCGCTAGTGTCTCCATTCCTTACGACAGCCTGGCTTGAAACTTCATTTTAAATCCCTATTGTAACTTTAAGGTATTTTCTAATGGAGAAATGACTCTAGTATGACATCACTAGCACTACCTGCTGTCACCAAACACAAATCTCTCCTGGACCGAGCAGATCGGAGCAGAGGATAGAGAAATGTAATGGGGGCATGGTTACTCTGATCACTGCAATGTTTAATAGTCATTACGTTTTGTGTTACATCTCAGAAAGAATCCTTGAAGGTAAAATTTCCATTTCTCCTATCTCCATCCAGCCCTTTTATATTTCCTTATACGTATTTTGGTTGTGTAGACTGAAGTCTAACAAATATTTCTGATTTCTTTGTCATTCATTTTGGGATAAATCCACTACAAACTCTGTAGATAACAGTCACATTAAACCCCTTAATGCAACTTTGCATATTTCTAAGATTTGTCAAAACATTAACCTAGTGGTGATAATTTGAAAGTAACATGATAGTTTGGAAGTAACAAAAGATCTTAAAGCTTATTTTCCTGCCATTGAGGCACAGTGTCAAAATTCCCCAAACAGACATTCCACTTCACCTAAACTGTAGAGGAGGCAGATTCAACAGTAATGAATCTCAGAATCACAGCGCGTTGAGTTTGGAAGGGACCTCTGGAGGTCATGGAGTCCAACCCCCTGCTCAAGCAGGGTGAGCTGGAGCCGTTGTCCAGGCAGCTTTTGAATATCTCCATGGATGGAAACTCCACAACCTCCCTGGGCAACCTGTGCCAGGGCTTAGTCACCCTCACGGTCAAAAAGTGTTTCTTGATGTTCAGAGAGAACCTCCTGCGTTTCAGTTTGTTCCTGTTGCCTGCCCCTTAAGGAGAGCATGACTCACCCAGACACAAGCATTCTGGAGATGTAGATGATGAATTTCCTCGTGTTGTGCTTCAGGCACTTACATGGAATGAACATTTCATATCCCTTCTGCATAGGTAAAGGAGCAAGTACTGTGGAGCAAGTGGCTGACCTTGATCATGGATAACGGTTGCCTGCATAACAGGATGTTCTGGGTAATAATTCCTTAGTGTTACCTGTTAAATGTAATCTCCATTGGATAAAACACTTAAGTATTGCTTCCGGATTTGTACCATGACTAAAAAATACTTACTATCTGTCAGGCCCAGTGGGTCAGATAGGGAATATTTTAAACAGTATCAGAGTATTTTAGGGGAAAATGGTCAGAATACACTAACAGTCTGGTGGTTAAAACATTAATCTGGCAGGAGAGTGACGTAAACTCAAAGTCTGTTTTCCAGTTTAAGCAGAGGTGGGGTCTAAGCCTGGTTCTGCCCAGGTTTTCACTGCAGCTTCCATATTTCAACTTTAATATCTTACTTAGTTGTGGTCCCTAAATCTACCTTCTTCTTACCTTTACTTGCATGCAAGGCTTAAGATTCAGAAAGTATCTCCTTACATCCATGATGAACCTGTTCATTTAAGTCAGGCATGCAAACTCTGCTAGGCAGGAGTTTGCCTAAGGGGAAACGCTATAAGGCTTGGATTGCAGTGACTGAATTTCTTTGTTGACTGGGCTTTCTATCTGATTTCGTTCTGCCTTTCATTATGTCACCATCTGAAGATGATTACCTGCTTTCTGAGTATACAGTGCTAAAATCCTTTCCAGCTCTTAACACCTTCCAGCTCTTATCAGGCAGTCTCCAGATACCAGCTCTGACCTCAGGAACAAAGCATTTGTCGGTGGAAGATAAAGTGTGTGCCTTGCTTAGTCCCCTTTAGATGTAGAATGTGATAAGAGCGGAACAATATTAATGAGCTGATCGTGTATATGTGTATAGAGTTTACTATAGGGTTTTTTTTCCATTTTATGTGAACTTTATGGCCTTTTGTCAGAGTTGTTGATGATATGTTGGTGTACTTATGTGGAAGTATATAGGATCTATCAATTAATGGAACCACATTCTTTTATCGACAAGTCATTTGTAGTATTGCAGTGCCAAATTTTGGGGACACCTGATATTTATGATATTTTAGACTTTTCAGATTATGTAACATATGTTGTTATGACAGGGAATATATATATACCAATATGCTAGTTTTTTGAAAAGGTTTAACTAAGTCTAGTGATCTTCATGGTGACTAAGAGGTTGCCAGTCAGACCCCTTCCCTTTCCCTCCTTCCACCCCTCCTCCCTGTCAGTATAAAAACTGTTATAGGCCAGCTAAAGAGAAGACAATAGGTACGGGATTCAACTCCAGATTTAGATAGGTTGAAAATCTGTGCTTCCAGTGTAGTCAGGAGAGATCTGGTCAACGCAGTCAATGCCAACTAGAGAGCAAGTTGGTGCTTGGATGGAAGTGTCTGCATCTGGGTGAGCTGAATATAGTTCTGCAGCTGGTTCTGAATAACTTCAAGAATTGTCCTGTAAAGAGAGCTATGGAAAGAAGTGACTGATAAGAAGAGAAAGCTAGCTCAGCGCAGAAATTATTGTCAGAATATTTCACGGAATATTTCTGATGAGGGAATCACAAAATGATTCTCTACAACTTAATATATGCTACCCGCTAAGGAATCGGGAGAAAGTGGGCCTTATTAATACAGTTTTGTGTTAACAAAGCTACAGTAATGTGCTTCAGTTCAGAATCATTGCATTCTACGATATGTGGGTCTGTGATAAAGTAGAAACCTAAAGGAATGTCTTTTTATGTAGAAGAATAAATCAAACTGAAAAACTTGCAAGACCATTTCTATCAGAACGCTCAGAAATTCCTTTTTTTCCCATGTTTTCAAAACTTTTTGATAGATTGGGATTCTCTGAGGGGAAGGACTCTAAAATTAAGGGAAAGCTGTCCCACCCCCTAAAAAAAGAGAAGTATTTGTAATGATAAATTTAGGATTTATTGGTCCATGAAGCAAAATAGTATATGTGAAATATTATTAGATTATTAAATCACAATTTTGGTGCAGATGGATATCTTCATTTCAGGTACATCATCCCTTTACACGGTATTACTTTCAGAGCTACTAAGTCACAAGGTGTTGCTCTCGGTGAATCCTGTGGAAACACAGCAAAGGAGCACATCACGGTATCTACATGTTGATTTCATTGCCTCATAATAAACCTCTGGCTTTCACTGACTCTGAAGGCGTAGTTTCTAGGAACAAATGACTTGGAGGACTTCTTGGATTATCAGAAACAGTTCCTAGCTATCAGATCACATCTCTCAAGTGATACATTTATTGTTCTACTGACCTTGACTAGGTTCTCCACAGTAAGCACTGAAAGGGTAATTACAATTTAAAACTCTTCTCCAGTAAATATGTCAGTAGAAATGCTGCTAGATCATCACTGATTCCAGAAATTATGTGGAGGGTTGCCTTCTCTGGTCTTCCATCCTTAGTCATCAAACTTTCTTTGGGCATACTGTCTGCCCTTTCCTTGCCACCATTTAATATTTTGAAGAGAAAGTTGTAATAATCACCAATGTGAAAATTGTTTTACCAGATCTATTCATGAGATGCAATCTCCATAGGAAAAGGTGGTAGCTTTTATTCTGTATAAACATTGTCTTGTATAGCCTGTATTTAAGTAAAGGACCTATGCACTGATGACAAGCTTAAGTGCAAGGTAAAAAAAAAAGTAGAAAAAAACCTAATGTTAGTTATTCCTCAGCTATGAAACCTACTTTGTGGTCTTCTCATTAGTGTCTATAGTGCAAACTAGAGAAAGGGTGAGTAACAAAAGAGCTATTTAATTTGTTTTGACTGAAGACAGTGCTTAAAGTTATTTAATTTGATCCAAGTTGTCTAGGCACTAGTAGAAACAAATGAAAGATGCTAAGAAAAGCTTCATAATGCTTCAGTTCAAATTAGACAGTAAAAGAAACATTTACTTCTTCCTTTAAATATGGATATATCAGAGATATAAAATAGGGTGTGGAAACAAAGAGCCTGCATTCCAAATTTGTTGGGACAAATCCTGTTTTTTCCCTGAGAATGTTTTTATAGAATTTAACGTGAAGCAGTTTCAAGCAATTTTATAGCTTTTTGGTTATATGTTAGATAATGAATAAATGATTGTAATTCATGGAGATCTGAATATTTCAGTATATCCACCTGAGGGCTAACAGACTGAAAGAAAAAGCTTCCCCAGTTTGGAAGATCAAGGTATATTCATTCACGTCCGTAACAGCCCTGGATACTATCTATACCTGAATCTATAATCCTGAGAAATGAGCAGTAATATCTAGATTGGGAGTATTATCTAACACCTTACAAACATATCATATATTTTGTACTTTCAGTTTTAATGTCCTTTGATTATCACTATTTATGTAATGGCAAAAGCCAATCTAGTGTGTTTTTATTCTGATAATCTTGCTGTTGTCTTTACTGCTAAGAAGCCATGATGTAATAATTTCCATTGGAACTGTAGGGTTTTTTTAAGAATATAAGGTGAAGAATATGCCAAGGCACTATTTGAAAAATGGCCTTGGGCTAATTTTGAAAACTAAATGGAGGAAAACAAATACAGATTCTAAATGGGTTATTTTGTAAGGTTTGGAGTTACTGTAGAAGTGCTGTGGTTTAGGAAGGCTTTTTTAGCTTCATATAACTAAGAGTACTTATATGTAGCACATAATGTATCTACACCTTGAAGTAGAATTTTTTAATCACGAAACAGAAACTGATTAAAAACCAAGGTCACATGTCCAATATTTAATTTTGACCTCTTTATAGAAGTTTCAATAGGATAAAAATAAATCCATTATTTCTTTTTTCTTTTGGTGATGATGTTATCCTGCCCGATGAATAAGTTTAGCAAAGAAAAGGTTGGACTTCCCAGTGCTTAAAGGATGGGAAATGTTCTCAGGACTTAGAGGAATAGGGACAGAAAGATTCAGTAGGTGGCAGTCTTTCCTTTGAATATTTTCAGCACCAAAATCTCTTCTTAAGTTGCTTCTGAAAGCTGTTGTCTTTTAAAAGAACCTTAAAATAAAGAGGTGCCCTCAAGTGGTTGTTATAGATTGTATGGGATGCTTTAGAAGAATAGCGCTTGCCCTAACCAATTACTGTGTCAGAAAATTATATTTTGTTGACTTTCATTTCCTCAGCTATGTCAACTGGGTATCATTCCTTTTCCAAAATCTGGAGAGTTTTTGTTCTCTTTGGAACAATGGCATTATGTCTCAATGCAGTCACTGCAATGATTTTAAGAAAATGCAGGTCCTTGCAACGCTGTAGTTATGAGACTGTGTATTGGCTGGGTTTAGGATCACAGAACAATGAGTGGGTTACAAAAGCACAGCATTTTTGTCTGGATAGGAGTTGTACAAGCTTGAGTCACCTTTTCATAGCAAAAAAGGGTGTTTGCCTCAAAGTAATCAGTCTTCCGACATTTTAAGAGTTGAGAAACAATTCTTCTGTTAACTAACAGAAATTCCAGCCTGTTTCACAGACCCAAACACTTGGTAGACAATTTGTATTCTTATTTAACTAAAGAAGATGTAAAAGACAGTATGAGTATAAACACCTGATGTTTGGGACTGGCCAAATCAGACACACGAATCTTTAGTGCCATCAGTACTAGCTGATACGTGTGTTCTTAGAAATGAATGCACATTTGCACACATACAGCTTTGAAATATCATCCATGAAGTTTTTTTAACTTTTGTCTGTTCATCTTCATGATTTTACTTTTCATATATTTACCAGTGCTAAAAGAAGCACGAAACATAGAGTTTTCCCGCAACGATGCACACTGGGATAAGGTGAGACCCAACGGAGTGCTCTAGGAGGAGCGCAGAAGCAGATCAGGAGATAGATGAAATGTCAGGATACAGCATAATCATGTTTCCAGTGTGGCTCTTGTGTAGCTCTCAGTCTAGGTCTCCTGGTAGTTGGCAGCACTCAAAGACTAAATGTGACTATGGGGCATGCTCATCCGCGACAAAAGCTTTTGCAGATTTGCCATACCATTCCCTTATGGTGTTCATATTGTAGCTTACCTGAATTAAGACTCCTATACTAATAGTGCTAAGGAGAGAATGAGGTTCATTATACACTCACTTCTCTTTTACTCCTGTAGGCGTTGACACAATTTGTCTACTGAAGAGCACTTTTTCTCTAAAGTTCATGTTGTGAAGATGCTCCCTGTTACTTTGATTTTTGGTCCTATCGTTTCATCTCAAGGACAAATACATGTTTTTGTTCATGCTAATTTTCCAGAGACAGTATGGTTCAAAGTAAGGTACTATTCCTGCTGTTATACAATTAGTGTTATATTAACTAAGTTTCCATACTAAGATCCAACTTTTTCCCTTCATATGAACATTCAGGAAAAGAGAAGGATTACAATGAATTGAATAAATGTAGGAGCACGGTTAGTCCATTTTTACCTCTAGTAGCTGTTCTTGCAGGCAAGGATGCCGCTTCTTCTCTTGACCACAATTTCTAAGTGTAAGAACCAGATTTTTTTCAAAATAAATGTATGAATATACACTATATGGTCTGTGAGGTATTGAGGGAAAATAGCTGCTTTCACACTGTAAGAATTCAGTTGAATATACTTGTAGCGCCTTTCTCTCTTCTTTGTACAAAGTAGTTAGATAACATCTTGGCACTGTCTGGGAAATAGAACTAGTCGAGAATACAGAAGGCCAGTTTCTAAGGTCTACTTCATATAGTACTGTGTAGCTTTCACTGACTGCCGATTAGATTTTGGATAGAGGTTAAGGTGCCGATCTTGACCTACGGAACCCAGTAAGATTTAGGGTCTGGTTTCAGGGCCACCTATGTGGTGCAGTCACAGCTGAAATCAGTTCCCCTGCTTGAGAAAGGGTAAGTTGGTGGCAAGCTATCTTTTTTTTAATTGTTATTATTGGAGGGTAAGGAGGAAAGGGTTGTTTTCTAAGGAATTTGCTCCCTGAATCTCTTGGAGCCTGTATCTGTTGATTTGTAGGACTCAGCAGTACCTTTTCCTTTTTTTCCTCCTATTCTTTAACATTTTGAGAGAGAAGAGGAATTTCAATACATTGTTCGATAAAGGTGCTGGTCTCACTGCAATGTTTCAGAGTGATGCTTTATTATCATGGGATATATTCATTTATTTTGAGGGAAAACTGTGATTTACAGTTTTCCTTTATGTTCAGCAAGGATTCAGAATATGTAATATGGTTCCCCTTCCTGAATGGGAAAATACTAACTAAGGACACATAGAGAACATATGATTCCTGTGGGCAATCCTATATTTCTTCCAGTTGTTTTACTCTTTGAGGGAGCAGCTGTCACACAATGCTGCTGTTCTGAGCTGGGAAGTAAAATGGTATGTGGCTGTCCCATGAAAGGGATTTTTATATTGAGCAGACCTGAGAAAATATTTTGATTATGATTCAGATTTTCCCTATTCTCTGTATGATGGCTTCTACTGATAGACTTGATGCTCATAACGTTCTTCTTCCTTTCTTAAAGTCTTCCTTTCTTTCTAGGCTCTCTTTCCCACAAAAGGCTGGACCAGATGATCTTTTGAGGTCACTTCTAACTGGGCTGTTCTGTTGTTCTGTGGTTCTGAGTCTGAAGGAGAGCTATGACAACTAGGACAAGAAATCAGACAGACAGTGTTATTACCTGAACTTCGTCTGCAGTATTTGACAGAACCTAGTAGAGAAATGTAGGTAGGGTGGCTGCCCTTGGAGGAGAAGGTGGAAGGGGGCTCTTAGATGCCAATCAACTGACCTTTTGGATCTAGCCAGGGGTTTTATTTGCTTGAACGTTAGACCTGAAGTTAACAGTATGAATACAGACTGGGCAAGATACAGGATCAGGAGGTGTTTGACCACAGAGAAGAAAGGTGGGCCAAGAAGAAGGAGGATTTCAGTGGGGCGTAGTCAAAAGAAGTGGGTGGCAGGGAGAGGCTGACTCAGCAATACCATTGCTAGAGAACGCGTGTTTATAAGGCTGATGCCCAGTTTATCTCATGATGTGAACCGGCCATCCTGTGGTTGTAGGAGGCTTGCTTGTATCCAAATACTGTAAGCAATTTTCGCTCTCAGCAGTTATTCCCAGCACTCTGTGAAGAAGCTGGAAGATGGGGAGATGTAGCTAGGTATCTTATGACTTCTGCTGTTTGGGTGCCTGCCTGCCCACTCCTTTCACAAGCATTTCCCTGTGGCAAGCAGCTCCCTGAAAGCTGGTAAAAGGCTTTGAACTGTTTTACAAAATGCAGTTGGCAGAGGAAAAGTGCTTTCCATCAAGAAAGCTGGAGCACAGTGTTTTCCCAGCTGCTCTGAGGCGCCATATGTTTGCTGCATGGCTATTAATGCTACTCGTTTTTCTTCAGGAGACTTTACAGACATAACCCTCTGTAGTGATACCTGTATGAGGATAAGCAAATGGCTGGTACGTGGCAGTATTTCACTGGGGTTAATGCCAGGGTCAGCTGTGTCAAAGTTGCTGACACAAAGTGCCTTGAATATGGACATCAAGACCATCAATATTACCAGTCTCATTTGACACTAACACCTTGGGAGCAAGACTCACAAATCTTTCTGACTTGTCAGCACAGCAACTGAGATTCAGCTGACCAGGATACTGGAAGGATGTTCTTCCAGTACCATTTTAGATGCGGTCGTTGCAATTTCAGTTAACAATAACTGTAGAATTTAGCACAGTGAAATCTCGTGGTGTATAATCAACCGAATGTGTCTCCCCCATGCTCCCAGACCTTTACTGGGATGGTTATTTGTCAAGCAGTCAAACCATTCCTCCTCAGGGTGAGAAGGTACGCTTTTCTGCCCCAACTAGTAGTCCAGACAATAAAAAGGAAACAGCGGGTGGGGAAGGGGGTGCTGAGCAAATGCAGGTAGGGCTCAGTTTCAGAGCTCTCCCTGGGGGCTGGCAGGATGAAAACCACCAGGAAGAAAAAAAGTGAACAGCCGAGCATGTGGGAGAGTTGGGGTGAATGGCAGTTGCTTAGGGTTTGGAAGGGATAACAGCCAGGAGAATATAAGAGAAAAACAACAATGTGCTGGAAGGAGTGTTGACAAAAGTCTCTTAAAAATTTGCCGTCAAAACCAGATACACAAATCTTCTCTCTATTGGCAGGCTTTGAGACAGTCTTATGTAGTGTAACATGAAGAGGTCAGATGTTGTGTTATGGCTAGAGATTTGCAGTCAACGGAAGGGCTAAAAACAATGGGACGTAGAGAGAGTATGAGGAGAGGTATCTGTGGGGAGGGAAATTGGTCAAGGTTTTAAAGTCATGAGGCTCTGGTTTCCAGAATGACAGTGCCAGGGGAGCCCACGTCCATTTCTTACCTCTGGGGATCCTCAGTCAATGATAGCATTGATTCACAACTGCTCAAGGCTATTACTCATCGTTCATTGACTTGGCTGCAGTTACAATCAGGAATTGGGGTCCTGGCGAAGCGCAGCGCTAAGCCTCTGTTCTGCTTCCTACAGAAGTCAGACACGATTCTGGCTTTTAACCTGTTCGGATGTCAGACCTCCAGTTAGCATCCTGGGGGAAGGGTTGGGCTCGATGCAGTCAGAGCACTTCTGGAGGAGGAGGAGGAAAAACAGGGAAAGAAGATGACAGATTTAAGGAGCCAGCACTGAAGCAAATATGCAGGAACAGGCTTGCAGTGAGCACTGGATAAATCCCACCTCCTTCACGATGCAAATTAAACAACTCATTTTCAAGGTGGAAAGCAGTTAGGAAACTCTTTGCCAGCCGCAGTACTACTGGGGTGTTTGCCTGGTAGCATCACCTCGCCAAGGCAGTCTGGGCAGATTACCGACTGCAGTTGTTGCACAGGGACACTTTGTCATCTCAGCGTGACCAGAGCTATGAAGGATGACAAGGAAGCACGGGGTTCCTCCTGAGTCAATATAATAGTGTTATCGTTACAGTAGAATATTATTTTGTGTAATAAAAGTAATGGTCCGATTTCGGTGAGGATATGGAATTTCAGGTCATGCTGGACCCTAAATTTCTAAAGAGGGACAGGGTGCTCATAAAAGGCCATCAGTATGCAAGTGAATTAGAGACATTTTTCTTCATTTAATAGCAGGGATACCTTGGTAGGAAGAACTGGATAAAAAAAAAAATTGCCCTCTTTTTCCTTAAACATAAGATAGTGATGTGGCTATATGGCTACACGGGGCCGGTGGGATCACAGCTGTATCTCCTTCATGGGATGACAAGACCAACATCAGTACTTACTGCCGTGAAGTCCTATAACTGATGTAGATTTTCAGTGGGATGAGAAAAACTTCAGAAAGCTAACTGGTATGGAATTACGTGGGAAAGAAAAGAAGTTTCCTGAATTGCTCTGGACAGGTTACATTAGTGCTGTAGTATCTGATCTAGTCAGTGATGCAGTTGAGAGGTAGGTGCTGTGCTGGATGACAAGGATTCATCATCAGAGTGTGACAGACACTCAATACTAGATTGTGAACGTGGCTGAGAGTACAAAAATTGTGTGCGAGGAAATACACTGTGGTTGACTGGATAAATTTAGTAATGATGGAGTTCATCTATCAGCTAAAGATTAAGCAAAAAGAAATCTCTTTAAATTGTGAAATGACCAATTGAACTTACTAAATATAAGGAAAAAAAACAATTTAACGTTGTCCAAGCATAGTATCAATAAGGAGGTCTTTCTATGCAGTATACAGTGTGTTTCAGCTGAATGGCAAAGGGCCAGCCCTAAGAAGCAAGAGATTCAGTATGAATCTCTTATGAGCTGAGATACAGACAATAGAATGAAATGTTGGGGAATTGGGTAGTGGACTTTAAATTTTGCTCAAAGGAGAAGAGAGGAAGGAAACCTCAGGAGACACACAGACTAGCTTTTCAGCTATGTTCATCATCTATACTCATTCGATAAGGCATATGACTGCGTGACTACACGTATATGATCATAAAATTGCAGGCTGCAACACAGTCACACCTTAGTTTCTGTCATACAATGTTTGAGTGTCGTGAGTCAATGTCTCTGTAGGCTTAAATTTAGGTACGTAGAAATGTGGATTTTCCTCAATCAATTTTCTAGTGAGATTTTTATTCACTTGTCATTTCAGACTGGCTAAACTGGATAAAAAATATTTTAAAACTGTTCCTCTTCAGTACACATATTAACAGACCAGGAAAAACAAACAAACAAACAAACACTCTTATGTATTTACAATAAACTATGATATTAAGAGATATCCATGCCTACCAGAAAGACTCAGTTACAGCGCTGAAGCAATTACACTCTTCATCTTTACTTTTTCTTAAAAAGCTAACCCTTAATGTGCAAATCATGGTTTTCCATTGCAGCCACACAAGACCAAAGCACTGACGACCAAATACCAACCACATATATATAAAAAACCCCAGAATATACCAACGTGTTGAGCACAATTATCAGTAAATACAACCTCTTACTAAGATGAAAATCTTACTATATTGTCTATAAAATCTTTACATGCAAATTACCTTTTAAGTCAGTTTGGGGGAAAGTAGAGTAGGAGTAGGAACTGTTTTAACATTAAAGTGTGATAAATTTGAACTTGAACAATCTCCTTCAGGCAATAAGGGTGTGGAATGAGTTTCAGTGAAACACGTAAAATTTCAGCTGTTCCAGACTATGCAAACTTCACCAGCATTTTAAACATCCTGAAACCAAGAAGGCGTAAGCAGATGCAAACAGAAAGTGACAGCGAAGTACCTTCTCCAAATTACATCTGTCAGAAAACCACTGACTCAAACTGTTCATGTAGAAATTGAAGCTCTAACTTTTTGCAAAGATCCCTGCAAGCAGGACTTCGAGCTCAAAGGAAATGAGCTTTACCTTGCCTATCTAACAAGTTATAATATCCTTAAAAACTACAGTAAATGCTCTTGAAAACATAGTCTTTGGGGGCCTGTTTCTAAAATGAATCTCTTAAGTACAAAAGAAAGAAAGAAAGGATGTAAAAAAAAAAATCTTTCCCTCCCTAGCTCCTCTTTAATTTATGTTCATAGCTCAGGGATTAGGGTTATCATATTTTTTCCCACTTACCTGAACGCCAGCCTGATTTAAGGCTACCGTTGCTATCAGAGTGATTGTGATGAAGCTTCTTCCTGTGCTTTTCTCACCTCTTGGTCTCTACGCTGGAAGAAAATTGATTGAACATAGAAGAAAGTATGCAATAAACCTTAAATAGATGAAGTAAGGCTACACTTGCCCAATGAGCAGAAGAGACGTGAGTTCCACTGGACTAGTATTTTAAAGGAGAAGTACCTAAGTGATGTGATAGTGCTCACTAACAGGCTGTGCTATTTTTTCTGGTTTCCTATGATTTGGGTTTTGGTTTTTTTCTTATGGTTGGTTGGTGTTTTTTTAAGGATCTGAGTATATGTTTTAGAATTTCACTAATATTTTATTTACATTGAAACTAATTGCTCTGTGTGATGTTGATTTTATACTGCAATTACTGAAGTGTTCTGTAGCAGCACTGGTTATATGGACGTATCCACAATCTGCAGTTTCTTTTGTCAAAATACACCTTCAACTTAATTGCCTTTCGTAAATAAACATAAATTATCACACAGGGGTCCTTTGGTAAGATCTTTCTTCTGATCTCAGGGCACTGCATTCCAACTGGTGTTATGATTAGCACACTGTTATATTTTGAGACAACTCTAACACATTTTTTTTCAAACCCAGAGTTTTTATGAAAGTAGTTTGCATAGCATACTACAAACACAGAGGTATTAATTCTGCAGAATTCATAAGGTCAATAACTAAATCAAGAATAAGAGGTGTAGAACATAGATTTTGCTTTAGAGACGTAGGAAGGATATCCTGAGTAATAGTGACATGCTAGTGAGAATGATGAGCAATAGTGTGAACCTAGAGTGAGATCTAGAAAAGCAAATTGTCAGGGCAGAGAGGCAGGGCTGTAAAAGCCCAGTGCGACAGCTCTCAGTGTGTAGGTTCGCTGTGCTGACTCCGCGCAGCCACAAGTCCTGAGGCACTGTACAGAAATCAGAGAGATTGTTTCAGCGGTGGTACATAGTGTTTTAGGGCCTGTATTATTCTTTACATTGTGGCCCTGCTGCCCCACTGTAAAAGAACATGCCGATAAGTCATGTAAAGTGTAACCGAAGGCCATTATAGCTTGACATAGTTGTAATAATATGTAAAATCACAGGAAGTATAAAAAATCAGCTAGTAGATGAATCCCAGAGAAAAAGTATCAAACTACTATAACTTGTTTATCTCAAAATTAAGAAAAAAACAGTAGTGTTCAAGGCTTTACTTGGAAAACTTTGAATTAGATTTTTGTACATCTACTGGCATGAACATGCTTTTATTGGTAAAGTTTTAATGCATTTAGGCAAGAAGATGAGTTTCAACTTTACAATTAGATTAAAAAAAACATGATAGGAAGATAATTGAAAAAAAAAATTAAAAAATACAAATCTTGCTGAGATTATCTTTCAGAACAAGAAACTGAATGAATCTGTTAGAAAAAAAAATGGCAAGTTCTTGATGATGTAGAGTGCTCAGTTTTGAAAAGCTGGAGAGCACTCCCGCCTGTCCCTGAGTGAAGTTGAAAAGAAATCATAAAATCATTACTGTGCAACTCTGTTTTGTTACTTCATGCTGTCACTGTTCTATTGAAGCTTTCTTTTTTTCAGTGTAGGGCGACCATGTACTGATGTTGCTTTGTGCTGCTGGAGTCTGTGTGGCTTTTCAGCTTCTATTTGATGTATTATCTGATGTCTCTTTTCTCGCTCCTCACTTATGTCATTTTACTACTTTTCTCCTCAAAGTGACACTTGTATCTTGATCACTCCTTTAGGCACATGTCAGGAAAAGTTAAAAAGAGAAGGCTGTGAAAAGTGATGAGCTGGATATTTGTTTATATCCCCGCCATGGAAGAGCTCGCTCTCAAAAGTGACCCGAATCGCAGTTTTAACTATCCAAACCCCTTTGCTCCACAAACAAGTCAGAGACACACAAATGCCCCTGCCTTTGTTCCTGCATGTTTGCATATAACCAATTTAGATTGGTAGATGCAGTTGACCCACTTCTAGGCTAAAAGCCAGTTAACTGCAGAAATAATACATTTGACTGGTAAAGTGTTAAAGCAGTAAGCTGCAGAAAGTCTTTTACATGCTAATCTGGAACACAGGCTAAGGGTTAATGATTGCAGGAATATTTGGAATTGGGTCAAAAAAGGGCTGTTAAGCAAATAGAAGTGTCACTTTGAAGTTATGTTACTACGAAGTTAATTATTGGAACGATATATAAATAGGAAAAGAAATGAACTTTTTCCTGATAAAAAGCAAAGCACTGATAGCTCTGACTGCAGGCAGATAGGCACACTAGTGCTTGCAGTGCTCCACCAGTATACATCAGCCCTGACCTGCAAATGTCTTAACATTGAACCTCTGTTGAGGAGATACTGCCAGAAGAGTCAAGCTGAGTCACATTATGTTCCAGTCTTCTGACAGTGAGTACATGGGAAGGAAGCAGAGATAAAGCGACCTAAATTAAAAGCCGAATTTGTGTTTTCTGAAGTGAAACCACTGTGCGCTAATTTCTACGTTTAACTTCCAAATCAACTGACTAAGGATACTCAAAGATTACAAGGGAGGGACCCCAGGCTGGAGCAGGGGATGAGTGTGAGGAGGAAGGAATGGAAGAGACAAAGCGTTATGAACTGACCGTAGCCCCCATTCCCCGTCCCCCTGTGCTGCTCAGGGGAAAGAGGTAGAGAATTCAGGGGTGAAGTTGAGCCCTGGAAGGGAGGGTTTTTTTTAGTTTTGTTCTTGTTTCTCATTATCCTACTTTGATTTTGATTGGCAGTAATTTAAGTTGGTGTCCCCAAGTGGAGTCTGTTTTGCCTGTGATGGTAACTGATAAGTAATCTCCCTGTCCTTATCTTGACCCACAAGCTTTTTGTTGTATTTTCTCCCCCGTTCTATTGAGGAGGGGGCATGATACTGTGGTTTGGTGGGCAGCTGGCAGTTAGCTAAGGTCAACCCACCACACCAGAGAAGAGAAATTCACAGGAAGCAGGCAAATGTAGGGGGTTTGGACTCCTTTTGTTAGAGATTTCAAGTAATTCACCTTTCACGGTCAGTCACAGTCATGTATAAATACCTTACTACAAAGTATTAAACTTAACTTTTGCATGTCCTAGCCAGGTAGACCATTACTTGAATTCCCATGACTGTCATGCAAAAGATGGAAGGGCAAATATTATTTGAAACTGCAGTTCAAAGGAGTCAGTGTTCAACATACATTTAAGCAAGCATGTTAAGAAGATGTTCGGCTGTAATAATTTAGAACTGTTCAAATTGTATAGCTTATCTTGTTGTGATAAGTCAGTGGGATTCCTGACAGAAATAATATTCAGGGTTAATACAGCATAAGGAGGAAAAGGCTACTTGATCCAAGTATCCAGGCAGTTTTCAAAGAAGGTCCTAGTCACACTGTTAATTACATTCAGGCTTGCTAATTTGTGTTCTAGTTTCAATCACTTAGTGCATTTTTCTCTTTCTAACTTGACAAAGTTAATGTCTTTCCTATGTTCGTTAAAAAACATAGCATTTAAATACCACTGATTCAGTTAAATTCCATTAAAAGTCACAAAAAATGAGTCTGAAATTAGTGATCTGCAAAATTGTGGTTCATTTCTGATATCGTACATTGTAAAACCACTACAAAATTTGAATTCTGATTTTCCATTTTCAAATTTCCTCTGAAAATGCTCCTCATGTGGATCTTGATTCAGAAAGGGGCTTAAAATTAAGTACATGAAGCTAGCGTAGCAGTTCTGGAGGCAAGGGAGAAAGGAGGAGACAAAACAAGTGCCTTAGGCAGATAATAGTAAATATATTATCGGGTAGGAATCATGTCGTAGAGGAAAGGTCATGTCTAATGCAGTGATTTTGAGAAAAAGGAGAATGGACAGCAGATGAGTAATTTTCTCTGGATGTTTTGTCCAGTGGGAAAAGAAATCTTGCCTATTTGGAGGCTTGTGGTTTGTTTTAAAGATTAGGTGCTTTGGGATTCTTCTCATGTAAACATAACATCTACTTATTGGAATAAAAATAGCAAGTTATTTGCTGTGGTATTTGGAAATTTTGGTGATGAGTGACATATACTAAAAGAGGTAATACCTGACTTGGGAAAAGTATGGGGAAATAATTACAGTAATCAGGTTCATGGAAGAAAAAAGGTGATCAAGAAAATGTCTAATGACTGACAAAGATGGATGAGGCATATTCAGAATGCTAAAAAAGTTGCAGCAACCTTTGGGAGTTAACAATATACATAACATTTCACTGGAACTAAACAGTTTGCCGGGATACAAAGACCCTTACCTGCAGTACAATGGAAGAAATAAAGAAATATTCAGGCACCACAGTATTCCACCCTGCCTCCCGAAGGTAGGATATAATTAAGGTGAAGAGGTACAAAATGAGCAGAGAGGCTCATGTTTAACAAAGCTTGTGTCCGTGTGTGTGTGTTCGTGCGTGCACGTGGAAAGGGAGCAAAGGCAGAGGAGAGCATGGACCGAACGTACGTGGACTTTCAGAAGCGCTGATACAGTGCTGCACAAAAGAAAGGCTCGTGTGCCAGGCCAGTGAGTATCATATCAAGGATGAACTGTTATACACCTAGGATAACTTAATGGAGACATATTTCATTCATAGTTCTGAATAAAAACTTTATTGGATTGCAAGTGCAGAGAAGTACAAGGTGACTGGTGAAATGTCAAAAGAATTATTGTAACGGTCATCATTTACCTTTCAGAAGAAAGGCAAGAAAAGCAGCAGCATTCAGCAGGAACAGCTTTGTACTTCAGAATAGCTAAACAAGCATGGTTGGCAGCTGAAATATAGGTTAGGCTTGGTTAGATTCAAATCTTAACTCCTACTTAGATTTGGAGTGCTCAGTTCTGGGTTTCAGGCTTGTCCCCAGTGGGATAACAACTAACAAAAAGAAAGGAATACAGTCCTGGTGGTATTCTTACAAAGGATTAGTGTGTTCCAGGATTTAAGTATAATTTAAGCTTCTTAACTATGCACGTGTCTTCAGTAGATTATGAAAACCAAACTAAATTTCCATCACCATTATAAGCTTTTAACTGTAGATTGCCATTCTTCTCACACAACAGTGGGTATGAGTGAAATCATCTCTGAAACAGTTTTGTCACAGATTATTTGAAAAAGTAACATATGGAAAGGGAGAAGTGGGAGGGAAAGAGATAGGTATATTACCAGGCAGCCAAGTGATAACAGAGATGTATGAATTTTAGTTCAAGAATAATTAATATAACAAATAAGGGGAGAGAAAGGGAGAGAACTCTTCTGAACAACACATTTCTACAGGAAGAGGGATTGTAGCATTTCTAAGCTTAGGAGTTAGTCTCAAATGAAAGCAACAGTTGTTAGTTTGGTTTATGTTTTGTTTTTTTTAAAAATGTAAATAAAATATTAAAGAAATGTAATCAAGATTTATAGGCAGATATAGCTGTAGAAAAGAAAAAAATAAGCCTGAAGCTCATAAATCTCCTGTTGGTGGAATATTTAGACAAGAAATTGATGCATAGGAATAAAAAGCCCATTAGTAGCTACATGTAGCTCAAAAGTTGTTGTAAGACAAAACCGAACATGTCTACTGCTACAGCTGACTTACTGCGATTAATACCCTTATATTTTGGCTTCAACTCACAGCACTCAGCACCCTGGCAATTCCGTGTTTATGAAATCAGATACGGCATCCTTATTAAAAGTTTTTGACATTCATATGCAATCATAAAGCATCACATATGAATGTGCTATTTAATGCAGAAACAGAATAATAATGGGTTTGGATTCGCAGTACGCTACTTACAGAACATCTTACATCTCAGCCAATATTTTCCCAATCCTTCTGAAGCTTTCAAGAGGTTCTGAGCAATCAATACTAATGGTAGCTCCAGTCAAGAGACAGAAGAGCTCAGTACCTGTCAGGATTTGGCCTGGTTTGGGTTTCAAAATTCAAGGGTGGGCGAGGGGGGGTTTTGTTTTGTTTTGTTTTGTTTTGTTTTTTACTTTTTTTTTTTCTCTAGCAATAGGGAATAACAGTGTAGCACTTTTGAAAGTGTCTGTAAGAAATATGAATTAATCTGTTCTGCCTTTATGAAGACTTTTCTCTACATGTGTCATATACTGATAACATTACTCGAGTCATTATCATTATCTCTGAGCAAGTGCTTTCAAACATTTGATATCTTTTAATAAGGAAAGCATAGTGCATTCTATGTAAAAGAGCTAGCAAGATTCAGCTGTTATGGTTACCCAGGAAGAGAACTAGGGGAACAGGAGAAGTACTGGGGATTAAAAATCAAGATAAACAAAAAGAAGACATTCTGTGAATAAAAGAAGACCCCTCCTGCATAGCATTATTGGTTAATAAACATCATAATGTTCTCTAGAGATATTTACCTATTCAAATGTGGGAACATTGCACGTAGAACATTTTAGTCTATTAATTTTGTTAACTGCATGCATCTGAATTTATCAAAGTGCTAATTAGGTGTATAAATCCTTGACTGACATTAAAAAAGCATAATAGGGCACCCAGATCTTTATCATATAAGAGGAAGTATTCAAATACATTTTGTCTGAGGCAAGGCTATTTTCTTGGCCAACTTATTTACCTTATTCCTCTCCCTGCTTGAAAATATTCTGAAAATACTCAAATAGTCAGAGAAAGATTCCATCACCAGTTAATGACAAACTTCGTCCTACTACGAAGTAGATGGTAAATTTGAATTCAGTTTCAAATACGTATAGTGTTTTGATCTTTTTGACTATTATGACTTACTGAGCCCATAGGAGGAAGTTACAATGAATTTTTTTTCCAGATAAATAAAGAATATTAAACTGATTAAAAAAGAGAATAATTTATACAGTGTGATGTAATGTATACAGAGAGTAATTGGAAATGTAATTGAAATTTATGAAATGCAGAAACCCCAAACTTCTTATGCTTACCTCTTACTTTAGATAAACTATGTATTTGGCTACACTTTTTATGACTTCATAATTTGTAGTTGAAATGTTTAAAGTAGTAACATTAAAGCCACCTTTATATAAAAGTTAATTTTTTTCCTCAGCCTTTTAATTTAAAATAGTTCATACATGGAAAAATTAAAAACAAAACAAAACAAAACAAAAAACCCAGACATTGTTCTTTCCCAGTAGCTTTCCAGCTCTTCTCTATACCTGAGCTGGGCTCTGTTAAATTACATGACCAACACTGAATGGCCAGTTGTAAATAGCCTTGAACAGACCAGACCTGTGAAGTCCGCCTAGAACAACATAATCTGGTGGGTTTGACCCTGGAATGCTGAGTCATAAATTCTCATCTTCTGCTATGGCATTGCTGCGTATAGGTTACTTGGGCTGCTTAAACCACTCAGAGTTAAAATAAAAAATAATTAAAAAAAAAATAAATAATCTGCAGCAGCTCTGTTTGTAAGGTGGAATAGCCATCACCTGTCTTACAGGGGTACTATAGAGATTCAGTAGTGAACTGTAGTTACCCATTGGATGTAGCTGCAAAACGTATTTCACAGAACTGTAAAACATAGTTCACAGAGTGGAGCATGTCAATGAATTAACAAAATACCCAATTCACTGAATATATGTATAGCACCAACTTAACTTGTTTTCTTCACAAAAGGACTGTAACTGTTTAATTACTTCATTTTCACTTTCGGCATAATTTAACACTCCAGTTGCAAAAATGATTAATGAACCTGCAAGTAATTCATGTAATGGTACAAAATACTAATGTATAAAATAGTGTGAAAGCACCACACTGCTTTTCCATGTTCCACAGACGTCACGCTTTCATGGGAAACATTTTACAGTATATTAACTGTCTGATCATTGAGAATTAATTATGAATTAATTTGTCTTCCTTTGCCTTTTCTTAAGTCAACTAAAACAGTAGATGTGCTGTTATAGAACTGTAATTTGGAATGATATAAAGGAGTGCAGCAGACTTCTGATTGCTCTTTTTCTTCAAAACTGTAAGCTGAAATAGTTGTAATTTAATTAGGAGAACAAAATAGTTTACCGTATCTTACTTGTTTATAATCACAACCACGGTGAACATTTTGCTATCATTAATAAAAAATAGTGATTTTTTTGGTCACTATAAGTAATTCTGCCACTTCCGTAATAAACTGATTTTTCAGTCCTTGGGAAGGAAACTACAGTATTGTTTCTATTTCTTCAATTCTTTGCAAGGTCAGAACTTGAAGGTGAATCAGGAAAGGTTTTCTTTTGGCACTGTTATTACCTAAATAGCAGTGAGGTGGATAGTACCCCAGCAATGCATACATTCCATTTGCTTTAGCTTTAAAATTTTGGTTGAGTAGGGAAATAATTGAAGGACCGCTTTCTTCTCTTGTCGTGTATAACAGCAATTTTGAAAACCAGCCTGTCCCATGTCTGCTTTGTCATGGCAAGAAAAACCCATTCCTTCAGTCTTGGTCTCAGGCTGAAAACTTGGAGTGAGTTTCTAGTTTCACCAAACGCTGTGCCGTACCTCCAGCTCCGTAAGGATCCCTCCTTCTTTCCATTGCCTCTGAAAATTTGCTGTGGATCTGCTCCCGCTTGCAGGCAGTACTCTGTCTCCCTCGAAAGCCTCCCAGTTCAGATAAGCAGCAGTAGGGGTAGGAGAACATCAGGACACACGTGGATTTACTTTACAGCTCCTGGAGCACTGCAGGACCGTCCGTACCTCCCACAGAGGCCGTCTGCTTGTTGCACCTCCCAAGCAGATTTCTCCAAAGGAAGGATGCGCAGACATGCAGAATTGCTCTCAGGGAGGCAAACTCTCCTCTTGGGCGCTGGAGCAGAGTAAAAGGAGCAAGCCAACAGCCAGCCTTGGCTGTGCTGCTATTTACGCCTTTTCCAGCGGTACGAAAGTACAACCCAGGTACAGCGAACTGCAGGCCAGCAGCTCGTTAGACCGATTGCCGTAGCACCTGATCTAGATTACGTGCCCAGTTCAATTCACTGCGGATTGCCATTTATAATGCTGATTGATGTATCGCCTCTGAATTAAATAAACCTCCCCACTGATGTCTTACAAGTCTTAATGCTTAAAATGCCCATGATACTGTACAGGTGTGGCTAAGCCTTTCTAAGAGCGAGCAGGTCCAGAGGCTGCCAGCACTGACCATTTGCCGGGCTCCCCCGTGAGCTGACCGTGTTTTCCTGATGAACGCCTCGGAGAATGCGTGGAACTTAATTTCTTGTATTCCTACTGGGCTGCGTGGCTTAAATTGCGAGAGGGTACTTCAAAAAGCAGGGGTTCGGTGGGAATTGGGGAGGCATTTGTGTGCTCTGTTCTCTATGTATTATGTTAAATAATAGGTTTCAAAGACTTTCTGGGTTCCTGCTCTTCTCTCCTTCCTGAACCTCACAAAGACAGAGCTTTTCAGACAGGTAGAAGTCACCGGGAACGAAGGTAAAGGTTTAGGAAGTGCAATGACTCGCGCCTTTCAGAGGCAGAATAAGGTATGGAATGCAGTCCCTTGCCTTTGTGAATATTTGTTGAGTGAAGAAAATCTGACATAATAACAAGCCCTCTCCTGGATTGCCTTGAGTGCTGTTATTGGGGTGATGTGTTATCTGTTCTCAAGAACTTGATTCTTCGGCCTGTGTGTAAGCTCCCCCTCTCATAACCATTTTGTGTGGAATCACAGGAACGGCCTTAGTAATGAATGAAGGCTGCACCGTTCCTATTACTGTCTACTGATTCTTGCTATCCTTCTGCAATGTGTGCTTAACTGCTGCAGTTTAAGATAAAACTCTATTACTCTAAATCACTCAAACGAAAAGAGAGTGACACTGTACAGCAGGAAAATGCAAAAAAAGAAATTGTTTTAAACAAGCCTTATCTGTAAGAATTAAGCTTGCAAATCCATCCAGGTGTGTGCAGACACCTATGCAAGTTATTAAAGAGTGCAAAAAGCCTTAATGGCTGGCCTTATCCCCTTTTGTTGTCGATGATGGGCATGGCAAACTGTAATAACCTTCAGGCTTAGTTACAAACAAAAAAAAGGCATTTTTTAGTGTATAGAAAGCATTGAATTAAAGGCAAAAATATAGAGACAATGTGCTTCCCTTCAGGGAAAAAAGCTGGCTAGAAAGTCATCAGTGAATCATGAGCTGATGATTGAGGAAGACCATGAATGCTGACTGACCTGGAAAAAAGGCATTACTTTTGAATTCTCTGCCTTCCTCCTTCTCCCCCCCTCCCCTCCAGCTCTCACCCCCACAACCAAGAATAAGGATCTGGAGGAAAAGGGAAGGAAAGTGTAAACGTGATTTCGGAGCTCCCTGAATTAGCTTCACTTAACGCCTCTGACTCTTGAAATGCTGTGAGGCTCTGAAAGAGGGAGAACAGTTTGGAGAGAACAGACATCATCCTCAGAAGGGCAGGATTTGTAAAGCCTAAATGGAGGCCAAACTATGTTGATGAAAATCTGATAATAGCTCTTCAGCTGTAAGGAAAGAGAACTAATTGCATTCATTCAGTTGCTTTTCAGTGAACTTAAAGCATTACCAATCTGTATGTGATGACTTCTTATACAGAAAACAGCTTTTATATATATGAAATGTATTTTGTGTATATGTGACTTCAACTACTTCTGTCTCCATCAACCACAGCAGGCTGATGTTTTCAGATTCCAGGTTTTGTATTTTGAGCTGTAACATGAACTATGCTAAAGAAAATGCTTAGAGGACACGTGCCTCTACAAGTACCATATAAAAATTTGTTTTGCTTCCAGAAACTGAGTGAAATCATAATACTTCATATTGCTTTGATCTGTCTGTTACTGCTTATTCTCATATTAAAGGAGAGGAAACTCTCTATAAATTTATTGTGTATTAAAAGACTAAGTTTTGAAACAGGGGACAACAGAAAACATTAAGGAATTATTTTTATTGCTTTCATGTTTCCTCTGAATATGGCTGCTTAGTGTAACTTTTATCTCTAGTTTATGCTACAGAGTCATATCTGAGAGCCTGGATACAAGTAGTTATAAAATTACTTATATTTAGACTTGAAAATCACCTTTAGCAAGACTATGCAACACAATTTAAAAAAAAGTTTAAAACTGCATGTTTTTAAATGTTCTAGTATCTCCATGCTTTGGAAGAGGAGTCTAAAATTTGCAAAGTGTGGTTTCCTCATATATAGCATGTCCTGTGTGAAAGAGCATATTATGTTAATCAGTCTGCATATGGTATAAAGCTACACAGACTTCTGCCATTCAAAGTATCTGAAAAATCTCCTGATGCTTCATGATTATAGAGCATTTTTATGCTGAACTCATGTGGCTTGACTGCAGGAGTTGAATGTTGCAGTTGTTCCCCGCAGGAGGTGCTGCACTGCTCGAAGATCCAGGCAAGGATATTTGTGGTCACACAAAAAAACCTATAATTGTGTAGTGGCAGAAGGAAGGAAGGAAATATGAACAGTATGGTAGATGGAGACAGAAGTGAGATCAGCAGCAAGTGCTTCTGGGAATATGGACAGAAGTACAGAAGACTAAGCAAGAGCTATGGATGTCGGAAAAGGTTAGGGGACAAAGAAACTATTCTATAAATATTAAAGCACTGATACTTGCCAGTCATGGAAATGTGGACTTGTAAATAGCTCCATTAAAGAGCTGTGATATTTACTGGTAAAACTCATGTTGCCACTCCAGTAAATCTCTATGAAAGAAGTTAGCAACTTTGTACTGCTACCTTTTACTGCCTTTTTGACATAAAGTCCACTGACCTGATTATTCAAGGTTAGGATGTTTCTATGTTAACAAAGTCATTGCTTCATTTTGCCTAAAACAGAGAAGGAATATAAATTCTGTGTCCCCAAAGTCTTTTTCAACAACATTAAGATTCCCTTTTAGCATGAATAACTACAATCTTACACTATTCTAGAACATTGCCAATTGTGCAATCATCATTTGTATCTAGTATCTATATCCATCATCCAAAAAAAATTCCATTACATATTTCCATACAATTTTTGGGATAAGATCTAGAGTTGGTTTTACAAGTTTCATTTCATTTACACAGTTTTGGAGAGCCTAGCCATTGAAGTAAGAAGGCCACGTTTTGTATAATGCTGCCAATTTGCCTTACTGCTTGAGAGCTTTGGAGGGAGTACGAGCAGAGGTACTCTGGTGGGAGCTTGAGGGGTACTGTAGGGAGACCAGGTAGCTGCAAGATGCTGAAGCAGCAGGGTCAGATAAAAATGAAATAAAGTCTACAAGTGTGTTCTCGTCTTCTACTTTTTTTTTTTGTTTTCAGTATTCGTTTCAGAGCTTGTGTTGATGAATGATAAGTAACAGTCATCTTTGATACATGTTGATAAAGCCATCTGTGAATGACTTGGTAAACTCTAGGGTATTCCAGTCCTTAGGATACATAATTAAGCTTTACTGAATTTCTCAGCCAGCCATAGCTTAGCTCAGCTCAGTTCAGACAAATTTAGGGAATGCTGAGTTTGAAGTGCATTCCACCCCATCACACACACTCACCTACACGATTAAGGGACATAGGGACACTGTGGACACTTTCTGTTTCTCAGCGGCTCCAAGCTGGAACGGGAGGTGCCATGGAGGTAACAAGGCATGGATCGCCAGGGGATGTGAGTGGGAGAGGTCTGGGAAAATGATGGATCATGCAGACATGAAATGATAAATAGAATGTGAATTTAAAACTTTTGTAGTTGTCTGGAGATAGAATTTCCCCAGGATTTGTAAGAATACACTTAGGAAATATTTTTTATTTGCCTTTGGTCCATATCAGGGAGAATTGGAGTAAGTACTTTTGTCCTTTGAGATGTTCCTGGTCACAGGAAGAACAGCTGTCATTAACAGACAAATATTTGTTTTGCTTGCCTTTGTAGAAATGCTTAATGAAAAATATTTAACCTCTGAGGAGAGAATACAAATTGTTACATCATGAATCTTAACAAAATCCCAGGCAAACTTTAGTTCTCAACAGCCAAGGGAAAATAAGAGTTTGGGGAAAACACTGGAAAAGATGAGAGTTCTACCCCAATGCATACTAGCTTTTAGTTCTAATTCTTCTGTCTGACTGTATCGATTCTTATTTTTCACCTTTCTGTATACTTACCTTGTATTGCTGTTTCAAGGTGAGGAATTTACTTTCTGTTGAATGCTATATAGCTTTTCCCAGTGAAGGCACTAATTTATTCCATCCTAGAGGGACACCGTATCTTTAGTTTAATTTTCATTGAAATCTTTTGCTTTGTTATCAACACTAATCTGAAAGCTGAGTAAAATCAATGTACACAGAAAATTAAATTATTTCCTCAGTGCTCATTCAATGTTATCAGTCTCGTAAAGATTCATAACCTACAAAGCAGATATAGGTCTATTTCCCCCTCCTAATTGCTTTCAAAAACTTTATTCCTGTCTCCTTGATACTATCATTTTGTGCCTACTGAATGCGGAAAGAACATATTTTGTGCTGGTTTATATCCTCTGCTATCTCACTGAAATAGGTGGAATTCTGGAGATCATATACAACACTAAATTTGTCCCAATAACTTTTGTAACAGTAGAGTGTTAGAGAATATTTTTAACATGTTTGAAAAAATATCTTTGTGATACAGTTTCTGATAACATGATAATTTCATGTAAAAGGTTTGGCTTTAGCACATCTTCAATGTTGCAAAATAAAAACCTGTAGTATACTTCTGCATGCACGAGATGTTCCCAGTTCTATTCTAGAAATGTATGCACTTCAAAGAATGTACATACTGGGACTGACTTACCGATGCTTACTGACTTGTATAATCCTTACTTGCACAAGCAATCCTGTAGAAGTTAAAACTCCCAGATACAATGCAATTACTCACAAGCTTTAAGGTTGCATGGATCTTGACAACTGTATTCTGCCCCCCAGCTAAAGGCTTGCTTCAGTTTCATCTGATAAAACCTTCCAGCGGAATGCTTCCCTGCTGTGAATATATATTTTGAAAGCTGACAAGTATATGGCTTAAGAAGTAGCCAATTATAAACTGCACAATTTTTATGAAAAAGCAAATCTAGCTTGCTTTTAATATAACTCTCTTTTCAACGTTTCAGAACATTGCTGTTTACCTCACTTTACAGCTTTTGTTCTCAAGAAAGACATGGCTGATTATAGGTTTCTTGCTGATGGTAGGAGAAAGAAGAAAGAAAATGTGAACCTTGTCAATACTAGCCTTAACAATGACCTTCGTTGTTGGGGCCAGAACTGAGGTCATGTTTGGCACTTAGCCCCAGACCGTTCTGCAGCACTGCTCTGTCCCAGCATAGACTTTACCAAAGAGTTCTGCTCTCAAAACTGGAGACAACTATTAGCAAAATGCCAGTGCCAAAGCTGAATTTTCTAGTCTCTCGAGGACAGTACGTAGGCTGGCTGCATTCTAGGTTATATTGTGTCATGACTTCTGGGTACCTACTGTACATATGCATACTGGGTGTACACGCATAATGTATCTTCCTTACGATACCAACAATGATTAAACTTTAAAAGTGAATTGTGCACGATCTATTGCATTAAACTGGCTTGGCTTTGCTAGGGTAGCTGTCATAAATTGAATTTACATGTCAATAGTGGCTATTAGCTAATTATATAATCTGGCTTTTTGATTGTGCTTCACAGGCAGCCTTACTTTTAGACAAAGCTGCCAACTGAAGAAGAAACGGAGTTTCCTTTTATTTTTTTCTCTTTTCAATTACTGAACTACATACCCATATCCCCATCTTCTACTGAATGTAATTAAATGATTCTTAGAAAATTATTAAGTCAAGAACTCTTTGGAATGCAGGTATGCTTGTGAGTGAGTGAGGGTATGTGTGTGTGAGACAGAGAGGGAGTGATGCTGGGAGCTGGGGTGTCGTCTTTGTTATTTGAGCAACCTGAGTTACGGACTGGTTTCCCGCAAATACCCAATGCTACAAGCCAAACCGATGAAGCATTTCCCCTCAGAGTATTACTGTCTTTCGGGAACTCCAGTTCTCCATGCTGAATTTTGCTCCACAGTACAGTGGGATTTTTGGCAAGAGCTAGCAAAGAGCATATGGGATCTCAGTATTAGACAGAGATGTGCTGCTGATGGAAGAGAAAGTATTGTGCCCTTACCTTGCAAGGATATCTTACGATGCATGGGAGTTATCGTGAGGTATCTAAACACCATTCCCGATTTGGTCAGTTCCAAAGGAGTGATTATAGAAGTACATCAGACAAAATGTTACGGAAACGGATTTAATTAGGTGTTTCACTATCTATTTATATTCTGTAAAGTCAGCTCATAGAGCGTCCGTTGTCTTTGCATGGCTGTTTGAATCAAATGTGTATTACTCACTGTAAAATGAGCGTGTACCTTGGCTCACACTCCAGCTCACAGAAATTTCTGCAGCGCCATGCAAGTCAGCAAAATAGCGCAAATTTATACCATTAACACTATGACCCAAATATTTGTTAAGCTAGTACGTGTCCCCTTGTTAGATGTACACTTTTTACTGTGGATTTTTAATATCAGCTGGCTGCAGCATGTTTTCTATTTAGCCCATGTATCTATTTAGCAGGCTATATAATTACTGCTGTACGTGTCAAGACTCTTCTAAGGCGATAATATCTTGTTCCTCTACTCCATTTCCCCCTACCAAAAAAAAAAAAGAGGAACTTTTTACTGCAGAGATCATTGTGATCCTTGATTTGTGTTATTCAGGCAAGCACAAAGCTTTTGACACAGCATCATTTTATTTCTCAGTTATCATAAACTATCCTTGCTAGGCTGTTTTAAGCGTGGCTGCTGTACTATTGAATTGTTAAATTACCTTTTGTCTATGTGTGTATGTGTGCATGCTTATGTAAATGCTAAACTCTGAAGCTTGGTGTTACCCTTATCTCATGCTGATACACATGGAGAACAACTTTCCCAAGGTGAAAGTGCCATTTTACAAATAATGGCAATGGTGAAAAAATGCACCCTCCTGCTCCATGTCACATGCAACACTATTACCCTTCTCTGCCTCTCCTTTCCTGTTCTACCCACAAAACTAACTTGGGCTTTATCACACCAAGAAAACTATCTGAATTAAGTTGCAATGTACTGTGCTCTGTAATTCAGAAAGGTTTTATTGTTTTAAACACTTAAAAAAAAAAAAAAGACATATAAATGAAAAACTTCTAGCCATTTATTTACTTCATGAATATTTTATTATAATAGTCAGAAAATTGACTATAACATAGGAAAGAAATACTGAATAAGGACAGTTGAACTACATTGTTTACACACATCAGGTCTTATTCACTTGGATTCATTTATTGTTTGTTCAATATGAGTCATGTGTATTAAAAATCATTTGATAAAGCGTTTTCTGGCTCATCTGCACTAGACAGCTTGTAAAATGTAATTTGCAGAGCTCTGTGACCAGCAGAATTGCTTAAACAGTCTTAGCATATTTTTTTTTAAATGAATGCCAGCCACCTAGCTTCACCTAAATAATACTCTTATCTTTTTAATGGTTGTGATATTGAGCTCTATTTGCCTTTAAAACTTTGGTAAATATCATAGGTCTGCAAGAATAATTTGAGAAAGAAAGATTATTTACCCTTGCCTCATTCTTCTTTCTCTATTCTTCTTTTTTAAAGAAGATGGGTGTGGCTACTGAATAGGAATATTAAACTGCACAGAAGTTGAGACAGTGGATAAAAGGTCATCGTTTCAAATCTGAACATTTGTGGGGTGGCCCTATAACCTTTGAAGTGCAAGAGAAATAAGTTTTTTAGGAGTGTTTAATAAAGGATGATTTTTTTTTTCTTCCAGATACTTAAGAACATTTTTAATCTGGTTTTGCAGAATTGGTTTGGTTTTTTTTTTTGTATAATTGAACTAAACAAGTTCTCTGAAGCTAACTGTCTTTTCTTCCAATGTAAAAAAGTCAGGAAATAAAGTACATTCATAGTCTTCAACCTTTTTCTTTGCAGTACTTGTCATGGGCCAAAATCAATCTCAAATTGGGGAATTTAACTTAATTTAATTTATTGCCAGTTAGCATAAACTTTTAATTACTGATCCTGGTATTAATAAATAGATAAACAATTAAACATTTAGGGAAAATGGCTCAGCTTCACTCCAGACACCCCTCTTCCCTGCTCTCTAATCTCCTTGCAGCACTTCATGCTCCATCCCCTCGGTAAGGTGATGGGCAGCGCAGGAGGAGGTGGAGGTCAGTGTGTTGTGATTTCTTTGCTTTTTGCTGCTCCCTGTTTATCACTCAACTCCTCCAGCATGGTTTCCTCCACCAACTGCTGTCCCTTCAGGGGCTGTATCAGTTCAGGTGTCTTCTGCTGTATCTCCATGTGTGTATCCCCCAAATATCTTGAGGTCTACGGCTTGACCTGGGTGATTTTCTGGTCTGAACTATGGTGCTAAGACCTGGTGCTATGTCATACCTTACATCACATTTGGGGGAAATGTACAGAAGAGAAAGTATGGAAAGTATGGAAAGAATGGATAGAAAAGAAAGTATTTCAAGAATGTAATTTTTCAGGTTTCTATTGAGAAAAATGAGCATCAAAACATAAATCTCAGTATATCAGCCTGTTCACTGAGGAGTCAATGGAAGACAATGTTATATTATGCAGACTGGACTCTCATATGTACAGGGTGTTAAACAACATGTAACCATGTAACATGTAGTACAGAGACACATGGCACTGGGCAAAGGGCTGAAGTAGCTTAAATCCTTGATTCTGTGTTTCCTGATGTAGCTTTTTTCACCTGTACACCAGATAGTTAAATATGGTTTCCAAGCCACATGCATCTATGATGAGTATATCCCTCTTGACAGGATCTTACTCCTTTGGTCCACTTCCATTTCATCACTATTTCGTGATGCGGTATGATTACTTTGCAGTAATACATGGGACGCACACTACCAGGGATGTCAGTCTGGGAATTGAAAGGTTTGGGGAGGATGGGAACAACTGTATTTTATATAAACAACTTCTAAGTAAGATAGCCAGAAGTCAGGAAGACAACTGCTAGTCCAGGAGCTGGGAAGCAGCTCTTCATTTGCAAAAATGTAACAGAAAACTGTACAGTTTATTCCTCTGGATAAGGAATCAACTAAATTATTGCAGAATCTCATATTGTATTGACCTTCAAAAATACCCAACCGCCATCAGAAAGTTTCATTTTTTTAAAGGAGGGCAGAGAGGTCTGACTATTTCAACATTATTTTCATTTTCTTGTCTCCTTGGGAGAATACACAGAGAGAGAGGAAAAAAAAAATCTGGTCAAGTTCCTTTCAAGTAAATGAAAGAAAAGGGAATACACTCAAGCAATTTGCTGTATGGCTTTCCTTAGAGGAATATATTGAGATTCCTATCCCAGAAGCACATGTTATCCAGAGGTCACCAAAGAGGTATTGTCAGTGGAACATCTCAACTGCTCTATCAGACTATTATCTGACTCGGCTCCCTCACACCTACTTTGGTATATGCAGGGCGTGTTTTTTACCGTTTTTATTCTGCTGCAGGATTTAAGGACCTAATGGTCTTCTTTGGGAAAAGGAATGAACTAAACCAGATTGGTCTAGAAACTGTTTATTGTTTGAAATGAACAGCTGTTGCTAGTACTGTCATAGAGGTTATACCTTAAAAAAGACTAGCATTTCTTCTCTGCATTGCTTTTTTTTTTTTTTTCCCCTACAATCCTGTGGAAAGCAGCATTATGATAAAGTCTACGGAATGTCATGATTCCAGCTGATCTCCCTTGTTTCTGTTATTAGATTAGATTTCTCCAGTCTCATCCTTCTGCTATAGCCCTTGAAAGAGTATACAGCTGCTAGTATAAAAGTTAGACATTTCCTACATTAGAAGATTATTCTCTGCTTTTATGAGAAGTTGAGTATCTTTTAAACATTAGAAATCTGCTGCCAAGTACAGTTCACAGCATGAAGATAAATAATGCCATTAAACCTGAAAACCTTTTTATGATTGCTGGCTATTCAGTGGGCTTAGCAATTTAAATTAACACTTCCTTACAAAAATCACCGCAGTTATTCAAACTTCTAAGCCGAGCAAGCATTTCAAGACAATGTGGTAACATTCTTTTATAAAGTGGGTCATTGTTGATTTTCTAAAAGCTTACCTCGGTAATTTTTGTATTATTTTATTGCTATGTACAAGAAGAAATACAAAATGTCCTTTGGATTGTTAAACTGGCATAAAATTATTTCAATTTAGCAGGGACTATCTAGGAATAAGGTGTGCTATGGAGGTCAGTCTTAATTCCCATGAGGACAGTTGCTGTGACTTGACATATATATACTTAGCCAGCCCAGCATTCTGCCCTTTGTAGTGGTTAAGGAGCAGATTAAAAGGACAAGGCTTCTCTGTTAAATCAAGCTAACCCTGACTACACAGTTTTTCTGTTCACTCCAGTTTCTACTACTGAGTATGTTTCTTATCGCTGAGTATCAACAAAGTAGATAGACTAGTACTTAGCTCATGTAATGTCCTTTTTACACCTATATAGTAAATATTTTCTGTCTAAAAATGGCCAAAATATATCTACTTTGTAATTGGAGAGATGTTCAATAAATCTTAAAGCACAGGAAAACTTTTTAAGGACATAGAGAAACATTAAGGGAAACACTCAACGCTAAAATTAATAACTGATGGGTGCACATGTATAATTTAACCAGAAATTAAAACTAAATCCTTCTGTGATCCTCAACATGAAACTGAGTTCACCATTTACTCATTTGCATTTGAAAAAGCAGGAACAGAGAATAAAAAGTTTGAAAAGAAACTTGCTTTTTTATTGTTATTATTTTAAATGTAAAACATCTTTCGTAAAGCCAGGTCAGAATTTGGCAATTTAACATGAATCTAAAAATCCTCTACAAATGGAAGAGTGTACTCAGAACTATGCTAGGTATAAAAGATAAATTCAGAGTGCATTCTTGCAGATGTCATCGCACAGTCTGCAGGGAATGATGCACTATAATGGAGATTCCCTGCAAGGCTCAGCACGTTCCTCCCCTTAGGTCCCTAGTAGATCTGACAGATGACATCCTTTTGTTACTTAATTTCTTTTCCTTCCACACACACTTACTGCATTTGTAAAATCTAAGCAAGAATGGGTAATTGAATTCTTTGTTTTGTAATCATCAATTCATCAAAACACACTTACAATCTTAAAACACATTAGCATTTAATTAAAACTTCAGAGAATTTATTCTCTCTCCTGTCCACTCTGCTGTGGCACTCAGAATTTATTAGGCTGGTATTAAACACCAAAATCATGTTTACTCCAGCACTTCCTAAAAATACAGATGCAATTGTAAGCAAAGCATTCACTCTTTCATAAATAATTTATTTGGTTGAAAGGTTAAGGATTGTTCCAAACAGCATTATAGCAGAATTATTCAGGATTTTCCAAGTTTACCCTCATAGAAGTCATATGCCCAAACACTGAACCATCTGACAGCCTGTAAAGGTTTTATTACTCTGATCTTTTCTAATTTAGACTCCTAAATGACTCGTTGTTTTTGCTTAAGAATAAGTGATGCTGTTTGGCAAATGTATTTTTCTATGAAAATGGGGTCTCTAAGTGGGTTCTCAGAGAAGCCTGTACCTCATTGACTGTTTGCCTAAAGTATAAAAATCTAAAGGCACAAAACAGAGCATGGGAAGAGTAAAAACATTCTGGCATGGTGTACATCCTCTGTGAAGGTTAATTATTAAATCTCATGAACTCCTTTCAGTCCCTCACAAGGGCTGTCATCTGGAATATATTCAAATAAGCTTTGCTGTTATTTTCCAACCTTTGAATAAGCGGGAAGCTGGCAAATACTGTTGTTTGGGTTTTTTTCTTAGTTTTTTTTTCTTCTCCTTTTTAATTTACCATTTTTATTTCAGCTATCGGAGAGCATTTCCATGCTCTTTTCATGTCTGCCCTTTGTGTTCTGGATAGAGGCTGCTATTTAAAATAAAGAAGTGGGTGTGCAACCCTTATAGAAATGAAAAATTCATTTTTTTATATTAAATCATAAAGATTATAGATATAGTTATATTTATTGGGAGTATTACTCAGCAGCAGAACTATGAGCTAGTGGCTTGAGGGTACATCTTTGGATATATATTAACCATAATGTGTGAAAGAAATGTCTAGATTTTCAGAAAAACATCGATGCATACCGTTGATATTTTAAAAACTTCCTTTCCTTATTGGACTCCTGATTGAAATGAAGGGTAAGAAACCTGGAAAACAGATGCATTTGAGAACGTATTAATTCCAAAAAGTGATTGTGACAAAAAAATCAATTGTGAAGAAGTCCTTGAGATTTTATGTCTATGATCTCACCCAAAGTGGGTGAATATTTTCTGGTGGAGTTTATGCAGATGATGGTCTTAAGAGACTTCCGTGAGCATGCAGATTATAGGAATAAAACAGGAGTTCTCATCTTCTTGGAAACAATTTGCCTTTAAAAAGGGTAAGGAAAAGCAAGAAGAGAGATCTGTTAATCCTAAAACTGGTCTCTTGTACTCAGAAGTGATGTGGTTAAGCTGAGATAAAATGTTCTGAGTAAGAACCTCAGATTTTTGGGGGGGATGGTGGTGAGAGGGTGATACTTTTAAGTAATCTGGCTCCTTGTCTTGCCTGTTTTGTTAATCAAACTGTGCAGAGAATAGGATTACAAACTGAAGCCCCTTTGTTTCAGACGATTTTACACAAGCATCATCTGTTGTTAGGGAGATAGTCATCCAGGGAACAGTCATCAAAAGATAGCATGATGTCTTTACCAAATTCAAGCCCGTAAAGACTGTTCTGTTGAAAGCAGAATGGTCCCTTCCCATTTTATTTTAACTTACACTAGCAGCTGCTGTAATACATAAAACAGCTAAATGATTTCATAACAGTATTAATGAATTTAAATGAGAGCTGCAGTCTGCTCCTCTCCAGTCCAAACTTTCAACTAACCGGGATGAACAGAGACTATAGTTTGAGGCAAGTCATCCCTTTTATATAAAAAACTCCCATTGACAATTAGACATATTGACAAAGAAAGGAGAATTAGCCTTGTTGAGAACATTGTAAAACAAGTAATTTTAAACTCGTGACACTCAGAAGAAGGACTTTCTTGGCTGTAATGCTGATATTTTCACAAAATTGCTGATAAATTGGTATGAATGATAAACCAGAAAAGATAACGTATGGGCATGATTTTTAACTCTTTTTGGCAAAAGTCAGAACAGACTTTTACTGGTGACAGACTTACAGTGGCAGAAGACTCTCAGGATAAAACATTCAACCCAAATCTTAGCTAATCTTTAACTGCCATATTTAACTCTATGTCCTTAGCATACAAGCTGCATATGCTTAGTCTACTTAACATATGCAAAGCTTCCATTTAATGTGTGGAAGTTTAGAGGAAGAGATGCACAAAACATTCCAGCTAAGGTAAACCTAACAAAACAAAAAGCTTGTACATTTGAACTCGTAATACGTATATTTAATACTTCAGTAGTAATTATTCCAGTAAAGGTATTATTCCATTAAATTATTTCAGTAAAGTTTTTGTAGTTCATTGGTATTGTAAGAGAGTGTGCAATACTCTAACAATACTTCTTACAACAGTAACAACTTCAGATACAAGTCATGATTTTTTTCCCCATCTAAATACATGTTTAGTGATAAGCAATTAATTGTTAAATGACTTACTCAAATTGTATATCTTATTGAAAAGTAAAAATTCAATAAAGAAATCTGACTTTGAGAAGCATTCTGATTTGATTCTGGTTCATACCACTATAACGTTACTTAAATTAAGCTGCATCTATTGAAAAATACTTTGTCTCATCTACTTAAAAAGTGGAAAAACTGCAGACTAGTCGAACTAAGATTATTTAGTTTGTTTAATAATGGTCTAATTAAGCATGCCCTTAAATCCACGCTAAAGGGCTTTGCTCAGTCAGTCCAAATACAGTCTTTTCATTTCAGAAACTGCACTTCACAAACACGTACTGGATGTTTGGGGAGAGCTCTTTTTTATGTAGGTGGTCTGGGCCTCTCAGCAAGCTGAATATGTAGTTTTGTTCCAGGATGACTGTTTTGTCTGAAGCCAGCTTCATTTATGTGAACTATATAGATAGTTCATTGCTGCTTGATATCACAGGATATTAATCCAGAATTAATAAGTGCATTGCACACTAACCTTACTTGCTTTGCTGATGCAAAACTATACTCGGACATTGCAGTAAGTCAGGTTAGTCAGCAAGATAGAAGGATGGCGTCATGAACTTTGTAGGTGACTTAAGCCAGGGCTTCAGTGACAGTCTAAGGAGACCTAAGTGCTGACAGCTGTAGCTATGCTGCCTACTTCCATCTCCTCTTTCCCTCCTGCATCATCTGACCCTTCCTTGAAGATTCCTTGTTCAGAGCAAAAGTGAATAGTATACTCACACAGCTCAGTGAAATGTATGCTAAATGGTGGCACAAAGGGTGGGGGCAAAAATGGAAGTAGAACTGCCAAGTAGTTATTTTTCAACTGTAGAATCAAATGAGGAAAAAATTAAGAAGTAAAATCAACAGAATCTTTGGGTCCCTTCAACAACATGCTTGAAAGACAAGTATCTAATAACGTAAGCGTAGGGATGTACCTACTCTATAATCTTGATGTTGGATCTGATTTGTTTTACTCTAACAAATCAATCTTTTAATCTACCTGTGACAATTTAAGTGAAATTTCTTTTGGTGGACACCTGTCAAACAGCTGTAGAGTTTCACCATATTAAGACGCTGTGCTTCAAAGTGGCATCTTGCGTTGGCTTCTGCTATGCCTTCTGTCACATGCAATGCTAATTAGCCACTTCATTTGAAGTGTGATCATGCAGCCTGACTTTGCTGCCTTCCACCTTCTCTTTAGACCTCTCCGCAAAGCTTAATTACCTACCACACCACCACATTTATCCCTGTTGCCTCTGGTGGAGTCTTGTCTTGTCTTTGGGGATGCACCAGAATGGTGTCAAAGAAAATATTTTAAAGTGTTTAGAACTTCATAACTAGCACAAAATGCATATACACGATGAGGGGAACCAGAGGCAGGGGGTGATGGAGCAAGGCACCTTTTTAAGACTGCAGCGTCTGCAGCAGTGCCTCAAGCCTACATCTGCGCCTCTTCTGATTCTGCCATATGTGTCCTCACATTGTTAGACTCCTTTCTCTCGGACTTTACAAGTCCTGTAGCTTTTTTTTTTTTTGGCGGGGGGGGGGTTGTCTTTTTCTTCAAAAGAGCAGTTTTTAATTCTGCTTTGGGGGGGAGTGCCATGCTTTGGAGCATACTTGCAGGCACAGGCTGGAGAAAATATTTTTTCTCTGTGATGTGGTTGCTACTTTTATTCTCCTAGCTCCTGAGTAGCCCTTACACTCTTCAGTATAAAAGAATATATTTATGCTGCTGTCAGGCTAGTCCTTGACAAGACCCTTGGTACAACGCCTGTCTCATCTTACAGAGCGTGACGGAGGACAGAGTAAAAACGGTCTTAGAAATAAGGACCCCTATCAATTCATTAAATCGAAGTGAAATTTGGAAATAGATTTTCCTCAGCGCGTATCCCCAGGCTCCATGGTGGGGCCCGAGCTGCAGGCCCTGCCACACCTCGGCCCTTGCCCCACCGTGGGGCCTGCAGAGCCGGGCCCACCCGTGGGCCCACGGCCCGGCTGGGCCCAAACCCGGGGGAGATGCCCGGGGCTGGGGCTGCCCCGGTGCCCCCATGGCGGGTGCCCTGCTCCTGGCTGGGGCGGTGGGACAGGCCCCGGCTGCTGGACCCTGCCTGCCCTGACGGTCCTCGCGTGGAGAGCCCTGAGGTGCTGGACCGTGGGGAGCTGTGACGTGGGTAAGTCTGCTCAGTCAAAGCAGAAGATGCTGTTTCACACAGTTAGCTTAATGTTTTTAAAGAAGAAATGCAGTTTAGTAAACGATTTAAACATTATTTTCCCTTTAACTGCCATGTATGTCCCTCTAGTGCTTGTGTAACCATATCGTAAAACTGAGAAGGAGAAAATGAAGGTTTCTTAACACAAGCTGGGATGCTTGCTTCGTCACTGAAACTGTAGCTTTGCCCTGTGTTAGTGATACCTTAAATGGGTTCTTCTGAAAAAAAAAAGAAGTAAAAAACGGTCCTTTCTGCAAAATGGCAAGGGATTTTTGTGCAGGAGGCAGCCTTTTTATTAGTTGCCTGAACTGCAGTAAGTAAACAGTTGAGAACCCTAGATACTTCATAGCTAATTAAATTACTGTCATGTGTCTGTGTGGGCAGCAGATTTAGTAGCAGTGCCCAGCATAAGCCATCGGCTCTCTCGCTAAGCAGGAGGTATACACACCTCACCTACCCCTGCACTCTCAGGACAAAGTAATTAATATTGTCAAGCCCTAAAATCAGTAGCATTGAAAGGGGAATATTCTGCCTAGGTAATATTGAACATGCTTAGTGCTAATACTTGCTTAAAAATAACCGTACAATGAAGGTTTTGTTGTCAGGCTAGACAGCATCTCCATTTCTTTGGGAGTTGTCCTCTGCTCATGCTAGTACGTGTTTCAGCAAAGTTTTTTGACGTTCTGTTCATTGAACAAGTTTGCAAGAAAGCCTAAAACTTGTACACAGTATAAAACTAGGAGAATTACCTTACCTGTCCAAATACATGTACTTCAAAGACAAAATTATCCTTATGGCAGATTAATGTCTTTTAAATATTGTAGACTGTATGAAATACCTTGAAATACTGCATGTGCTGAGAAGATTCTGTATAAAATATAAAGTTTCAGTGACTATCTGATGGCAGATACAGAAAACAGAGTATGCCTGAGAATGCTAAACCCTTATCATGTCCCCTGCTTTGAAAGCAGGAGATGAATTGATTCACATGAGGCTGAAAGACGTTTTATTAAATACTTGTATTAAAAATTGAAGTTCAAGTTAGTTGATTGATACAAGATGATAGCCAAAACTTTGACAGTATCTAATGGCTTATATATAATAGAGCTAAAAGCTTCTTGGTGAGTATCTAAGACTTGTTCCATTAGAGCTGTGCTAATATTCTGCACTTGCTAAAACCTCTGCTTACTTAAGGATTTTCTTATTACACTTGTCTCCTTTGACAGTTCATTTGCACATAATTACTAACAATGCATGCACATTAAACAGAAAATGGGTTTCTGTCCTGAATGGACAATAGTCAGTAAGGAATGTACTCTTCTGACTTCTTTAGCTGGCCCTATTATATGTAATGATTGCAGCTATTAGGCATTACACCGTAAAGTGTGTACAACTGTGAGCAGGACATATAAGGCAATGAACAGCAGGCAATGGCTAGATGTAAATATTAAGCTACAACAGGTAATTTAGCAAGGAGCAAGGATGTTATACTTACACCTTTTGTGTAAAGTGGATCTAATGCATATCTGAAAGACAGCTCACCCTGAATTCTTATGTTCTCCCTATATTCTCTCCAGCATGGCTAAGGATGAAAGTCACTGTGGGGGCATTTCAAGCATGATGGTCTCTTCTAGACACAATACCCACAAGTAAAAACCTCATGTTTTGCTCACCTGTAATTTAGCAGTTCTCTTACTTTTGATTTACTTTCCCAATTCACATTTCCTCCTTGCTACTTTTTGCCTGATTCACAGTTCCAGAGCTAAATGCCTACTTCTTCACTCACCAGTTATACCCCTTACACCTTGTGATGCCTGGACTCACAGTGCCACATGTTGCTGTGCTTTACCATAAACCAATGACACTGATGTAATCATCTTCCTTGAGTGTCTTTTCATCTCCTCTAAGCCATTCTTTTGATTCTTTTCTTTTCTTTTTTTTCTCTTTTTTTAATAGGAAACCCTGTGAAGGTCGCCTTCCTACCACAAAATATGAGATGAGCTGATAGTGTGGCTATTGCTGAGGTGTGGTGCACAAGCTAAGCTGCATTGTTCACAGGCTTTAATTTCGCAGATAGGCCAGGCTCGACACTGTCATAAGCCACAATGCCATAACAAATGAAACACACATGTAGCTTTTAGATCCACCTCAGAATTTCTTATCCCTAAACTGTGGGCAAACATGAGCAATGCCAGTATCTATTCTAGGAATGCTTATTGTCTTTGAATGTTGAACAGGTCAGACAAAACCAGTATTTCAACCCGTGTTGGCTGCACTAACTTGTGAGTGAGTCCTTATAGGACCATCATTTGTTTATAAACAATACATTCCGAGCAGTGGCTACTGCCAATACTGGTGAACTGATGATTATCTATGCTCTGTACTCTGTGCTCTCTCTTAACGACTCTTTTATTCCCTGTTTGTTTGTTTTGAAGGACTATGTTCCAGAGCATGTTCACTTCAGAGACATCCCACTCTTATTTTCAGAGGAAGTTTCATAGAATTAAAAGCATGGAATAAAACTATTCCACTGCCCAATGTCAAGGTCAGCTGTACTGAGGCAATGTGTGTAAACTTTAAATGTACTTTTTTAAAGATCCTTAGATCTTTAAAGGTAAGCATTCCACAATTACCCTGCTTTGTGCACATCCCAGGATAGCAATTAACTTTTTTAGGAAACATAGTATGACTGGTATTCAGCTTCTAATCTACTATAATTGATAGGTCCTTTTCTAGAGAACCAATATCTAGCCTGCTGTTCTTCATCCGTTCTGTATTTGTTTGATTACATCTGCTTAATTTGATAATTTATACTTGTTTCTCTAGAGTTTTCTCTATTTTTTCATATTATTTCTGTGGCCTGTCAAGATAATTTTCAGTACTGTCCCTGATCTCAAACACTTAGGGAATTCATTCTACCTTGTTTAATCTGGAAATGTAATAAAATATTTTTCTCATCATGTGAATGATTAATGAATAATACTGAGCTAACAACAGGCTGCGTAGAAGTCCACTTGGTATCTGGCCTTCTAAACTATTGTCCTTTGGTCATTCTGATGAAACAATGGAAGACTCTTACGCCAGAATTGGTTTTTGGAAGCCCTAGGTCAAACTCCTTCCCCAGAATAACGTCCATTAAATAAATGTAAAAGGAAAAGGAAAAAAAAGAAGAAGAAAGGACTAGAACCCCATAAACTGTTCTACTTCTAGCTTACTTAATACCTGTAATAGCTGTTATTAATATCATCGTGCTATAACCAACAAAGAGTTAATTGATTTGTATGTATGGTATCAAATTCACTGCCTGTGAAATAAATTTACCTCGCATATGTATCCACTTCTAATTTCCCAATTAATGTGTGAGCACAACAGCCTCGAACAATTAAGAGGCAGGAACAGACGGATGACTGGCACTTCTTGCGGGTCTTCTGGTACTTCTGCAGCAACCCAAAAAATACTGCCTTCGCAGTTCATTGTCTGAGGCTGGGATGGCTGCTATTAGAGAGTGAGAGATCATGTTCTTTCTTAGTGTGCGTGGAGGAGTATGTGCCTGAATTAAAAATCCTGTGGAAATATTATAACCGTCAGCTGTTGATGCATGTATTTTTAGAATGTGCCTAAAATCTTTCATTTTAGACATCCATTTTTCAAAAAGGTAAAACCTCAGCAGTGCTATCCTGAATATAGATTCTGTATATGTAATTTATTGGTAGTCAGTCAGTAGGATGGATTCATGGACAAATGCATTTATGCTCAGTTTTGAATTCTCTGGAAACTGGATGCATTTCTGGTGAGGTTTTAAGGCTTCCTGGGGGCTTTCACAATAGGAGCTGATAAAGTTTTATGGAATGCTCTACTTTTATGTTTAGTGAATATGATGAGAATCATTCTACCCTGTACAACAGGGTAGAAATTAACTGAATAGTTTTGAATGAGCTACCCATAAACATTTGCTGCATTTATTTTACACGATAACATTTTACTCAGTGCAAACTACTCCTTTGAAAGCACACAATGTGTATATGTGTTACAGAGTTACAGCACATGCTCAGGAAATGGGAGCATTATTTTGTAAGTCTTCTTGATTTGAAGGATTTGAACCCACATTTCCCAAATGCCTCATCCAATTATTTTGATGACAGCAATCTCTATAATTTCTGGGGAAAACAAGGCACTGTGCAGCTGTGCATACTAAATTCAGGGGCCTGGAAAAAGAAGCAAAAGGAGACAAGTTCTGGCTTAATAGTTATGGCACTCCTGTAGGAAAGGAAGCGTCCCAGGATTCCAGTCTCTTCTTCTGTTATTTCTGTTAAGCATCTCATCCATTTTAAGACAAAAAGCTTTGAATTAGGAGCTTGGAATCCCAAGTCTGATCTACCACAGCTGAGAGCAAAGTGGTTCTCAGTCTCCTCCTAATCCATGAGTATTTGAAATCCCAGTTTTGACAGGGTAGATGAGTACCTGTCATGGTGGAAGACAATGTTCCTAATTTCCAGAGGAAAGTAATTTTTGATCATTATTCTCAAATGAAGATTTTGAAGAATGTCATTGTAATAGCTCCCAGCTATGAAAATTGCCAGAAACATACGGAATGTGCTGCAATTACAGTGTAATACTCAGCCTGTGACCTGGATATATGTAAATCTTTACTTGATTTATATTTTCCATTGTTATAATCTGAAATTAATTTTTGAGGGCTTTGGAACAGCTAGTGTTATCCATCAGCTTTACGTTGCAGCTTTAAGTTTGTACATTGTGTATTTCATGGATACACATTGTTAGTACGTCATCGGTAAACAGGAAGATCTGCCTCTTCTGGAAATGTCCTCTTCCTTTTAGTGTCAAAGCATAAATTGCAGCTATTAATAAGCAGTACTATTCAGCAGCACTTAAAAGTTGTAGTTGGTTAGGCCAGCGTCACCCCCGTCTGACCTTGGATCTCAGTACAGTTTTAGATCACAGCTGAAGGTAAGCAATAGAGTCATAGGTCTGCTACTTTCTACTCAAGCAATGAAAGTTTCTTTAGTGTTGGGATTATTAGGTAGCTAGTTGGTGCTAGGGCAGTGAAGCAGCGAGCAGAGTTTGGCTAAGAAATTAAAGGCATCAAGACATGCTTTTCAAAAACCAGCCAAACAAAGCAACAAAATCAACACTAAAAATGAAGTAGGATTAAGGAAATGTCATTTCACACTGAACGATGGGCCTGGGCAGTTTCCAAGTTATCTCGTTCAGTGCAGCTAAACGCTTTCCAGTTTTAATGGGAGGAGCTCTAGCACCATTTACAATCCTTTCTTCCTTATACCCTTCTGCTCTTTTTTACAGTAAAAGATCAGAACTTATGAAATTGTGATGTGATTGTCAGTGTTGTACTCAAGCTGGTTCGCAGTGATGGAGTGCAGAACAGAGCAGAAAGAGCTGCTGTGATGATGGCTATACCCACCATTGTTGTAGGAAAATAAAACAAAATTGAGGAATCCCTCTCCTTTGAAATAGTGATTATCTTCCAGCCACTGTGTTGGGTAGTCCCACGTGGCATAACAAGTTGTCATGTAGACATAACTAATTTTAGTCATATGCAGTCTTGAAGTTTTCTCCCTACAACTTTAATAAATTGCAAAGACATATATTATATCATCAATGCTTGAATCCTTTACAAATTATTTTAATGATGGTGATCCTGGTAGAAATTGTTCTGCTTTTAATTATTATACACAAGATGCTGTATCTGAATGGTAAAGCTGACTTATCCTTTGTCCGCTAATTTATCTTCAGGTGCTTGTTGTTCTTGTACAAACAGTAAATTCATCATATGGATCCTTTTGTCTTTATCAGACAGTAGCTTGCCTGTGAAATCCCATACAGATGCTGAATTGCAGCTACCCAAATGCTTTTATATGTGAGCCTCTTTCTTATAGTGGGCTGACGTCTTAAAATAATTTTATTATGGATAAAGAAATCGGTAAAATTGTGAACTTCCAAAGCTTTTTATTGTTATTTCTGTAAACAAAAAACTATTCAAAATCCCTGCATTTTCAAGGGGAAGTAGCGACTCTTCCCAGGTTATTTACAGCATTAGAACATGAGCAATGTTCTCCCATTGGAAAATAAAAAGGTTCGAGACATTGGTGAACAGTTATTCTGGCTTTCAAGGCGCTGCTGAGGAGCAAGGTGTCAGGGTGCCATGGGGGCTGACCGCCCCCCTGCAGCGGGAAGCCGGGTCCCAAGGGCGATGCTGGCACAGCCCCTGCCCTCGCGCAGGGCCTGCGGCTCCGTCGACAGCCCCTGGCGTGGCAAGCGGTGAGCCAGGGCCAGGGGCCATCCAGAGCCTCTAGCCAGGAGCACAAGGAGATGACGGCAGAGGCAGGGCTGGAAACTGCGCATGTACGAGGGGTCCGTGCTGAGACGGGCAACCTCCAGTGTCGATGCCATCCAGGAGGCAGGGTCAGAGATGGAGCTGGAGGCCAGCAGTCCTACGGCGTCACCGAGGCAGGGACCGACAGCCCCCGCGACGAGCTGAGATGGGGTCCTGGGCCCGTGGGGGGAGGCTCAGGGGAGGGTGGGCAGACAGAGTCAGGCCCAGTAGTGCTCTCGGGGTCTGACCGCAGGTTGTCAAAATCTGGTTTGGACAAGTGTAAAGGGCTTGTCAGTTAGCGTCTGAAAGAGAAGGGTTAAATGAATGTTTTGGGTTTGTGTGGCAGGGTTTTGGTAGTGGTGTAGGGGCCACAGGTGCGGCTCCTGTGAGAAGCTGCCAGAAGCTTCCCCGGCTCCAGGTGGGACCCGCCTCTGGCCCAGGCCGAGCTCATCAGCGACAGTGGAAACACCTGTGGAGAGCAGATTTAAGAGGGGAAACCTGCAGCTGGGGAGGAGATTGGAATGTGAAGCCCCTGTGCAGGCACCGAGGTCAGTGCAGAAGGAGGGAGGAGGTGTGGGGGGGAGGTTGATGCCCCTGCAGCCTGTGGTGAGATGGCGGGCTGTGCCCCCTCAGCCCATGGAGGGGAGTGGAGGCCCCCCAAGATGGCCGGGACTCCATGTTAACGCCCGTGCTGGAGCAGGCTGCGCCTGAAGGACTGCAGCCTGGGGAAGGGACCCACGCTGGAGCAGTTTGTGAAGAACTGCAGCCTGTGGGAAGGACCCACGATAGAGAATTTCATGGAGGACTGTCTCCCATGGGAGGGACCCCAGGCTGGAGCAGGGGACGAGTGCGGAGTCCTGTCCCTGAGGAGGAAGGAGCAGCAGAGACAAGGTGTGAGGAACTGACCCCAACCCCCATTCCCCGTCCCCCTGTGCCGCTGGGGGGAGAAGGTGGAGAGAACTGGGAATGGAGTTGAGCTGGGGAGGAGGGAGGGGTGGGGGGAAGGTGTTCTAAGGTTTGGTTTTACTTCTCAGTATCCTTGTTTTGATTTGATTGGTAGTAGATTAAATTGATTTTGTTTCTTCCCCAAGTTGAGCCTGTCTTTTGCCCATGACTATAAGTGGGGAGTGATCCCTCCCTGTCCTTGTCTGGACCCACAGGTGTTTCTTTATATTTTCTCCTCATCCCACTGTGGCTGGGAGGAGAGTGAGTGAGCAGCTGCATGGTGCTTTGTTACCGGCTGGGTTTAAACCATGACAATGAAGCACTTATTTATCCCTTTTCACAACTCCAGAGTGAGCTCATGCAGTATGAAGTGTAATGTAAATTACAGACCACTTTCCTAACATTTAATGCGGCAGGGTAGAGTAAGTGTTAAATTAGAAACAGGTCATGCTCTAAGAGTCTAAGATTACATTGCATTAGTTAGATTGTGTTACAAGTATCAACATTGGAAAAAGGAAAATATATAACATAAAAGAAAACAATTGATGTTGGTGTTATATAAACCAATAATCTTAGTGATGGTGAGGGGGTTTATTATCCTGTATGTAAACATTCTGTCAGAATATCCACAGTGGAGCTTCATCCTCCACATCCTTCTGTCCTTCGTTTTGAGGGAAAATATCTCTCTCATTAGTGAATCAGATGGGAGATACTATTTAGAGAATTTTGGGGATTAAATCATTCTTGTAATGCTTATTGCTAGTTGAAATGCCTAGAATCTTCTGTCAATGTCAGAGGAACATTGTGCTTATTTTATCAAGTATCTATTCAGAGAATTTTAGGAAGACTGAACTTTTTAAAAAGTGCTTTTATCCTAACTTAAACTCAAAATTAGAGTTCTTCTCTTACTTTAAGTTACATCTTGCAAATTTATTTTTTCAAACATATTATGTTTCTGCATAACTCCTACTCTTTGCTGAGTAGAAAATGGGAGAAAACTACTGGTAGGAAACTACAGAATTCCAGCTTTTCTGCTGTTGGTTTTGCTGCAAATAGCTTTGGAAATTTGCCATATGTAGAAAAGGAGTTTGAATTCCACAAACACGTATAGTGAATATACTTAACAGAGCAAGGTTATTCTGCTGCTATGGTAAATATTTCAGCAGCTCATTCAGTTGCCTGAAAACACAGCCAGTTAGTTATCCAATGAAATGATATTTGCAGTATTAAAACTTTTTGTCAGTTTTGGCAGAGATGGAATTTCAGGTTGAAACAAGAACAAGGCTGCCCATCCCCAAAAAGCAAAGATACCGAATAGTCAAGGAACCAGTGCAAGAGCAGATGGTGAAGGTTAGATATCTCACATGCCAAAACCATGCCATAATAAGTTGAGTGCTGGTTACCCATGCACACAGATTTGGAAGGAAGGCTTTTTTCCCTTCTGGAAGGACAGCATTTCAAAGCCATGCTGAAGATCATATTTGAATTTTTTGTCTTCATCTAATTTTACGTACTTTAGACTATGAAAAGGGAGAAGTGTTTTATTTATTCTCTTGCACACTGCTAGTCTATCTCCCTTTAGAAGCTAAGTAATAGTGCACCTGTTTTCCAACTAGCTTTAAACATCGCTGTTAAGCTAATTTTTGAGTATTGTCTGTAACTTTGCTGCCAAGTTGCTATTTTTTTTTGTTTTTTTTTCCAGAAAAAGAGATTACAGCTTCAAATTTTCCATTAACCCACTGGCCTAATTAGCATCATGACCACACATTTCTTATGTATTCTACTAGATATGTTGTTTCCATCAAGTGTTTCAGTCCAGTTTGGTTCCACATGTTTTGTTGCAAAAGCCTTTACTGTGAAGAGGAAGGCATGTACTTGTACTAACAATACTAGATTGTTTTAAACCTAGGCTGATGTATTTCTATATCTTATGTAAAGGCTCTTAGGAATGAACAGAGGCTCCTGTCAATCCCTTGTTCCCTTACCGTGAGAGTAAATAACTCGCTGGCATGCTATCCAAGGCTTTCCTTTCCTGCCTTTTTTTGCACTAGCACTTCTGACTGATTGAGCCAACCCTGGTGAATTATCTGGAACTGAGAAGGACACCCTGCTGACCTGGATCCCACAAAGTGCTATGAGACCATTGGGAAGCCACTGTCATCTCCCTTTTTTATGTCTCTCCTGAAGTTGTACTTTCTCTTCTTAGCCACAGCAGTTCCCCAAAGTATGTGTTAGATGGTTTTCAGCTATGTAACTATTTTAATCTATAGTTCAGAGGGACAAGATGTTCAACTATTTCTTCAGTAGAGGATTCTCAAGCATATGATATGTTACATTTCAGGTATCTGCAATCTGCTGCAATTTATTTGTCTCTTAATAGAAAAAGCACTATTCAGAAATCTTATCCATTACCTACCACACAAAAAAGTCACTTAATGAAGTAATTAGGAACACATTAAGCAATGCAAACAGTGTGCAAAATATGAATGTTTGCCAGTCCATCATGTTAAGTGCAAGTGCTGTTTTTGACATTACTGTTTTACACAAGACTAGGAAAATAATTATTGAGCCAGACCATCAGGATTCTGGTCCCGACAGAAGGTTTCTTGCTTGTAGAATAATTTTTAACTACTTTATATGTTTAAGTAATGCATGTTTCTTAACAGAAACTTCGGGGAATGGCAGATTATATTTTTATATAGAGAGATACATGGAACGATCTTAAATTCCTCCAGCCAAATTGCCATGTGTACTGTACCTTGCTTGATGGATGGAGTCTTAAGGAGATGAAAATCCTAGCAATAAAAAGTATTTTTAAAAGAAAGCAGTAATGAGTGCCAGGTTTAGTGGGAGATGCAATGATGCAGTTAGTTGGAAACCTCTCCAAAGGACTCTGCTGAGTTCCTATTCACAGCCTGCTCTGCTGGACAGGTGGCATATTGGCTTTTGGTTATCACTGCTTAAAACACTGTCACCATTCCTTCAACTCTTACTGCTTTTTTAATCATCTCCTTTTGTTTTTTTTTTTTTTTTTTGTCATGACAGTCACAGCCTTCTTGAACTTAGGAATGCTGCTTAGCATGGAGGAACAAGGGTGATTTGCAAAGGAAACCCAGTACCTTACTGCCTTCCTGGTGCTTATGACTGGTTTCTCATGAGTTCTTCAAAAATTGATTGCTGAATCTTTTTGTTTTCTGGGACTCTGGAAAGGACTGTTTTTATGGACTTCAGTCTTTGAAACAGGTGCATTTTCCTCTAACATTTTAATTATTGTTAGGGCTTGCTCTCTGTTCTAGGGCAGTAACATAGCAGATCATGACAATGAGTTGACACTTGTTTATGAAATCACACTGATTCTAATTTTACTTTTTCCTTGCAATTTAAGAATTTAAAACAATTGTTTTCAAGCTATTTGAGTTGTGTTCTGGATGTACCAAAGATACTTACTAATACTATACTAATATTTTGTACTGTCCTTTATGCTTTGTGAGATCTAATGACATGCTGTTCAGAGATTTGTAAAGAACTGCCACATAAAAAGAGACTGTCACTGAACAGGCTTTTTTTTTTGTTGTTTCTTATGTATTCAGGTGATGTTTCCTTGTAATTTTGTTACTCTTTCATAGTTTACCAAGGATAGTTTTGTGCCTTATTCCACCATACTGGCACCAAGAAAAAAACTTCCAATGCGTACCCCAGTTACCACTTGTCAAGAAGGGAAATTGAAAACTGAGATTTTTACAACTGTTTAAAGGCTTTTCTGCTGCATGAAAATACACAGGCTTAAGTGAAGAGTTAGTTTTGTTTTGTTTGTATGTTTTGCTTTTCGTTTGTTTTTTTTTTTAAGCAGACTAATTTGCTAGCTAACAGCACTTTCATGACACCACCAACAGGGTTCACAGGATCCTGCAATTTTTTATTTTTTTTTTTTCTTTGAAGGGAATAGGATGGAGGAAGATAATGAAGTGGTTTTGAACATGTATAAAAGAACATTCTTCAAAGTTAGAAAGGCAGCACAGGAAGAAAAATTATTTTCAGATAATTAGGTAATGGAAGCTAGCTAGCATTTATAGGCTAACTGAGAATCAACCCCTTAAAGTTATTGTAAGGGACTGAGCCAATGGAAAATTTCTTACTTCAATTAAGTTTAATTCAAGTTTTGGGAAAGGCCCAAAATGAACATAAGTAAAATTAGGAAATGAGAATTTTCTTTTCCATTTTCCTGCCTTATCAGGAATTGCCTTACTATTGTTAATTTAATCTCTGCTGAGCTGTTTTGGGAAGCATGTGTATATGTGTATGCGTTTTCCTCACAGTGAATGTTTATGACAGTTTAAGATAAAAAGCATTCTTGGCATTTCCCCAAAGAATGTTAGTGTTGAGATACAGCTGTATTTCCATTTCTGTCTCAACTGGAAAATGAGATATTTGGTGATACAGATGCTAGAGGCTTTCTATGTCATTTTTGTGTCAAGCAATGACACCTTTGACAGAAGAGACTTTTTAAAAAATTAATAATATGCCCAGTTAGTGTTTGTGTGGAATATATTTATCCAGGAATATTCAACACGTTTTCAGTGTTGTGGTTCAGGCAAACAAAACAACCCACTACTGAAAATCTGAAGTTTTGAATACTGCTTAAAGATGAAAAATATTTCAATTCTTGCTATTGTATAAAGAAAGGGCAACCAAAAATCCCTGGTTCTAAAAGATTTTGTTAGTCTGCTATTCACCCATGGGGTCTAGTAGTCTTATAGCCAAAGAGCATGTAAAACATGCCAACATTGATGCAACTTAAAAAGCAGCAATTAAGTTTATAACTACCATACATTGTCTTAGCTTTTTGGTGAAGGTAACTGAAAACGAGGAAAAAAAAAAAAGAACTTTTGTATACGTGTATGTAAGCTGTTTATCTGCCTATTGCTTAAAGAAACAGCAGACCTGTTCTACTTCTTAAAATCAGAATTTCTTAATGTTATTCTAAAAAATTAAATTGCAGCTAGGTGACTAGTAAAACAGTCTCTTCATTAACAAATTCATTGCTGAAAGAACACTGTTTCCAATTCATGAGATATCACTCTCCAGTTAGTGTTAAGCATTTGACATCTCAAAATTACGCCTTTTATTTTGTTTTTCAGTTTAAAACCTAAGTCAATGTTACAGGGTCTAGGCCTCAGGCATACTCATTGCAGCAGTGAGGGCGTTTCCCACAAGTGGACTTGTGGGATCTCCCTTGGGATGATTCTTTTTTTTCTTCTGATTTTCCTATTTTTTTTTTACAACCAATTTCACTAGGGTGCCATTTTCTAGAAAAGCCAGTTGCTGAGGCGTTCACCTGGAACAGGGGACATGCGATGTTAAGTACCTGTTTTGAATCAGTCATACAAATGAGATGAGGCTGATTTTCCAACCTCCCAGACAACTTCCAAAGCCATAAGGCACCAGCTCCAGTACCTTTAACTCTTTCCATTTTCTTTGTTTGAGCTTTTGATTTTTCAAATTAAGAAGAGAGCAGAAAACCTTCTCCTGCAGAAAAGGGAGTGGTAACAGAAGAGAAGAGTTGGAAAACTCTGGGGAGAGCCCATGTAAGATCTAATTTGTTGCTCATATTGCTGCAAAGAGGCAATGGCTGCTGCTGGGAGCCATCCCTCCCTTTTTTTCCCCTCTAGCAGTATGTGCTTTCTGGTATCTCAGAGACAGTAGCAGACTTTACTTTCTAGGGATTTACCACAAGCAATGTAGGCAACAGCCAGTTTTGCTTATGCCTTAAAGCTAGACCTGAATCTCTGAGAATAAGTGTACATCACAACGGCTTCCACAGTGGCATCGCATGTTTAAAATGCAGTCCTTGCTATACCATTGTAATAAATATGGTTCTCCTGGTTGGCTTTACAACTTAAATGAGTGATATATGCATGGACCAAAAGAAGGATTTAGTTGACTGAACTGTTTTTTATTGATATTATTGTATTTACTGAGCCTTTATTTGATAACTTCAAGCTTTATAGCTACTGCATGGTTTCCCTACGAAAATATGTATAAATACATAGGGATACATGCATACATACATATATGCATTTGTGTGTATATATTTGCATTTCTTTCACAGTGATCAGCAATATCACCTTTTGATGTATGGTCAAAAAGGATGTGTTTGGATCTGCTTTCACAGTCAGAACCTATTTAGTGAATTTGTAATTGCATAGTAAGATCCTGTGGTTCTTCGGACAGTATTTATTAGGCTCACACAGAGCAAGGAGTTGACTCTTGCTAGTACCCTGGAGGCTGAAGATATCAGCTTCAGGATTTCCTGCGGCATCAGTTAGTGCAGTGACTGAGAAATGAGACTTTCATTTCAGAAAGCTCGACTCAGGTCTGCAGTAAAATATGGCATGACACTTTGTGATATCTACTCACTGTGCCCCTGGAAAATTAACCTTCACTTCTAGCTTCTAAAATTCTAAGGATCTATATTATTTATAACTGCCAGTTGTCATGGTACTTAACTAAAAATGTTACCATTGCACATAATTTAACTCGTAGAAATCCCGTATTTCATATTTTAATTTCTATGTTGATAAGCAATTTGTTGCCTACTTTTCTGAAGTTGTATGTAAATGGAGGTAAATGATAGTCCTTCATCTGTGATGCTAAAATGCTAAAGTTTGTTTGCAGACAATGAATGAGCAAACATATTGATGCTTGTGTGTTTCTCTGGGAGTATAAATATTGTTATAAAAAATAAGCTATCACAAAATGTTGTTGTCAAACTGTATTCTCTCACTCCCTCATCTTTAATAAAGCCATCATCATGAATGCAGTAGGTTTGTGCTTAGTTCTCAAATGTCTTGAAACTGTAAAGCTATAACATGGATTCTATATGAAGTCATCATTGTTTTAAGTAATTCTTCCCATAATGTGCTCTTCTACACCCCCACGATTTCTTATTTCTAATGTGTTCTAAGATTAAGATATTTTAAGATTCTTTCAAAAATGTCTCGGGTACTCAGTCACCTGACTGTCAATGAAAATGCAAAAGATTCATGGTCTCTTTTGAAATCAAAGCTTGTACTATGTGGTTTCTTTTGAGAACTTTTTCAGTTGCTGTACAGTGCTGTGATTAACAGAGGTCAATATCAAAACCACATTGGTTTCTTCTGGGTCTTTATAATATTAAAGAACCATTGATCACATGGTTCTTTTCCCTGGTTCCCACATTTGGCCTCCCTTTCACCTTTTAACATGTTGAAATGTGAGATGTTAGTCCTATCAACCATTCCAGAACAAAGCTGATAATCACCATGACTAGATGACACACTCTTAGTTATATGGGGAATTAAGAGAATGTTTAGTCCCTGCTTTCACCAGCTGCTCATACCACTTAATCCCCAGAGGACACAAGTAACAGAAATGCAAAACTTTTATTCACATCTTGGAGGTGGAGGCTGAGCCACAACCTGTGATCCACCTCTCTCCCATACTAGTAACATTCACTTCTGATTTAGTGCAGTGAATATGTTAGTTTGAACTTGCTCCTGAGGTTTCAGCTCAGTTTCAAGTTACAGGAGTCCCTGCTGGTTTCTCTGGTGCACTCTTATGTTTCTGCTTTTTGCTGTTCCTAAGATGATGACCGGATTTGTTTTTAATTAATGGTTCATTGCATTGTGAATCTTGTGCTCAATCTGTGGAATTAATAAATGGAAGCAAAACTAATGAAGAAGGGCATTATTTTCTTTTTCCTCAGGGGAGGGGGAGTGGAAATAGATTATGTGATAAAAAGAAAGAACTAGATGTTATTTTGCAGGTTTAGTGAAAAGATAACACTTTTTTTCATGGATTAAATTGATCCAAGTTGTTTCATTCAGGAGATCTGTTGTAAAGTTTTAACAGGAACCCAATGAATTTTCAATGTGTAGACAAAAGTGGAACTTAAGCTCCAGGGTTAAATGTAGTGTGTGCATGTGTTTGCTTGATGGTGATTTTAGTATACATATTTTTTTTTTCCAGGAGCAATAGATCATTTTTGGTGCATTAAATTGCTCACAAACACTGTATTCAGCTTTTACATGATGTCAATATTATAATTAGTTACTTCAAGTTTGTTTCCGCACCAATATAAAATCAGTATTTCTTTCTTCTTTTTGGTGCTCTAGGAAGCAGTCACGGAAAGACAGAAGATGAAAGCTCCTATTCCCAACTTGATTCTCTTGTATGCTACTCTAACTCAGAGCTTGAAGGTTGTGACCAAAAGGGGATCAGGTAAGTAAATCTTTATCTTTGTGGTTACAATGTGTTTTGGAAAGAAGTGCTTAATATTTGCAAATGTATACTAAGGTGTTGTTATGGTGGTTTGGAACATAGTGAAGTGGATTTCAAATTCTGCAGCAAAAAAAATTAGTAGCTTCTCTATATTTTTAGACTATGCCGTGTCATGTGAACTTGATGAAAAAACCAAAAATGTTAGAATCGGATATGTGATGTGAAATCAAGTAACAATTCATCTGCCGAAGGAAAGTTATTCCCAGAACTGTTTAACTTAAAAGACTTTGTTGCAGTCAGTGTTGTTAATGTGAGCTGCTAGATTTATCTGTTTGACTATATACTTTATGATGAAGAATCTCTTGGAAATGGAGATCATGCAGTTTTGGTTTAGGCTGCTGATTTTTGTAATAAAACAAATAGATCAAGCACATTAAATTTAATAACCATGAAAAGTGAACAGCAAAATGTGTTTTTGAAAGGGCTACCTGATACATGCTTGAAGAGTTTAATTCAGCAAAGAAAATACAAGCAGTTTTTCAGAAACCAAGCAGAGGGTGACATGTTTACCAAACATCTTTCATACTGTTACTATAGATGAATTATCTTCATATGTAAATGAAGTGAACACCAATACTGAGACGGTTGGGTGGTTTTGGGTTCGTTTTTTGTCTGTCACCCTGAAATTCTAATTTTCCCCTCTTTCACTTTTGGATAAAGAAAAAATTATAGGGTACTACTTCTGCAAACTGTCTTGCTTTATGGCACTGAAGGACACTAAAACTTTGATGGAAGTCTTACTCCCATGTTGATGGAATTAGTTAATTAGGTTTGTTACTAGTCATTTTCCTTTTTTCATTGGAGTGTTTTAGGTAGCTTTTGTGGTACTATTCCAGAAGTCTGGCTCTGATTTCTTTTTGTATTTTTTTAAAATCTGTTTCCAACAAGTTGGTTGGTAGCTGTTGTAAACTGGTGCTTAGGGAGGACACAATTCTTCTATACATTTTGGGCAACAGCTTAAATCATATCTTGTATTGTCAATGGAATGTATTTGTAACATTATGAAACTGATTGTCTCCAATATTTTAGTGACTGGAAATGTAGATGGAGGGGAGGCAAATAAGATGTACCACTATAAAGTAAGGTATTCCTCAACCAAAACTTGAGATTAAAATATATTTGGGGTTATTTAAACTCAGGAAAGCTGGAATATATGGACTGATTCCTCTGATTAACCAATGCAAAGAAAAGTGGTAAATATACATTTTAATTTCTGCTTGGGAAAGTAATATAATTGCTGTCCAGCAAAAGAAAGAACATACAGTACTTTTTAAGATGTAAAGAATGTGTTCTCATCCTGATGCTGTAATGAAAAGGGAAAACTGTAATGGAAGTCTTTGGATCATACGTTACTGTAGCATGGGGTTCTTGGTGTTTTCCCGTGAGATCCGCTTACCCTGTGTGGTACCACCAAGAGGGCTGTTTGTCATACCGTATGTGCGCAAAGGAAAAATCTCTGATTTACTGAAATCTCAGATCTTGCTGCCTTTGGTCATGTAGACTTGAAGAACTTCCACAGAAGCAGGTGGAATGTAGTAACATGTGTGATGCTGCTTGGTTTGTTTATGTTGTTGTTCTTTGGTTTGTTTTTTTCCTCCCTTGGGTGCTTGGGAGGCCTATTTTGCAATCCTGAAGTGTTTCAACAGAGAAAACCTTATTTATTTTAACAGAAGTTTTAGCAAAATAAGATTCACTTATCTGTAATATGAAAACAGAAATGGTTTCCTAAAACTAATGCAACTTATAATTGGAAGTAGGAAAAAAAATCAACTTAGAAAATAGACCTTTAGTTTTATGTGAACATGTTAACCAGAAGCAGATGATGGTGAGGACATGGTTTATGTCTCTTTAGTCAGTTCCACTTGTGAGTTCGCTTTGTCCTTGAAATATCAGCATTAAAGTAAAATGAATAGGAAAATAAATATGTTTGTATATTTTTATACTTAGAAGATGTTATAATTACAAATATGGATTAGTAGTATCCACCTTTTAGAGATGTGTTGCTTTTATGTACTTCCTCCTCTGTCATGAATTAGAGGAATGTATTCGAAGTAAAGAAGCTGTTGCATCAATATGCTAAATAACTGTCTTAATTGTGACTTACTCCTTCTAATTCACTTTTGTTGAGCTTATTTCTAAGTACCAAACATGAACTTGTGTTCTTTATATATTTAGCTTCAGTATTTTATGTTAAAAAGAGATCTATCCTTGGACATACATCTTTTCTATACTGTCAGTTGGATTTTTCCTGCTAGAGTACTTCAGCTCTCTTCTTTTGTAAGTTTTTATCAGCTGTGCTAAAAAGATAGTGATTAATAAAAGTATGAGTTTCTCCATCTGGTAGAATTACATTTCCAACCACTTCTCTGATCTGTCAAGAACATGAAAACCTACCTTCAGAAAGTCAGTGAGGATTCACAGCATGCCAAAAATGTGGAATAATTTATAGGCTCAAATTCTGGTTTTATTTCTAAAAATGGATAACAATTCCAACTGTCTGTTGGCTTTCAGGACTGAAGTTATATCAAATAATTAGCTATATATGTAAACAATTAGGATCAATATAGTATTCTTTGTGTTGATTGAAAAGCAGAGTAAAAAACATCACAAGAGAAAGCTTAGGTTGTGCTGCATTGGATTAAATATCTGATCATGAGAGCTGTCATTATGCAAAGCACTTAAATGACATTACTTAAAGGCAGTCCTTGAATCTTTCTACCACTGTGTGCTATTCATCAGTTAAATATAATAATACAGGGTATAAAGGGAAGCATATTAATCAAATTTTACATTAGCAGGAAAACATGCTTTAAATTAGCTTGCTCACAGCTGTGTGACGTACCTGTTTAACACTTTATCTTGTATGTATGATTCTGTTCCTATCTGACAGAAGATACATCTTTTTTTTTCCAGTTAATGTTTTAAATAATTTCTGTAATACAATGAACAGTTTCAAATTACTCTTTAACATAGAATGGATTTATTTTACATTTAGAGCATGTAATAACTGTTTGTTACATAAGAATGGCTGGATGAGCAGTTCCAGTAACAATTCCATTAATAAATGCAAATTATGCAAGAAACTTCTTCCTATATCCATGTATGTGAAAACTAAATTAGACTTAAGCACACCTAATCTTTCCCTGTCAATTATAGTTGAATGCACAACACCTACAAGTTGTAATGCCTTCTCAAGCAAGAAAGAAAAGATCCTTTGCCTTAAGCCTTGCCTTTCCAACCACTGACTTCAGAGTAGATGTAATTGTTGTTAACTGGGTATTTTAGGTATTTGGTGAAATCCCGGTGAACTTCTGGAGAGGCTTCAGAGCCTGCAACAGTAACTGCAAAGATGAACTTTCATTTGTCACATAATGGATATCAGATGTGATCTGCTAAATGGGAAGATGACTCTTGCACTACTTCTTGGCCTTTGAAATATCTCAAAGCATCTTGCTTCATGAAACAGTTCCTCTGTTAAAGCCTACACATTTTGATTTTGTTCAGCACGTGGTTTTACTGGAATTGGATTAAACCTCAAAAGCATAGGAAATAATGCCTGTTTTTTAGTGTGCTGTGAAACTTCATATAAATTTACAATATACCTAAAAAGTGCATAGATTTACTTTTTGTGCAGTCCACTGAGTGTTACTCAATGCAGTCCTTGATAGTATTTTGAGAACTTTATGGTAATGCAGTTCTAAATGTTTTCCTTTCAGTGATTTTTTTTTTTCCTGAAATTTTCCTGTTTCATAGTTTGAACTAAATTGTGGATTTTTTTTTAACCCATGTGGTTTTTCATCCTTAAACTCAGGTTTCTTAAAGTCTGTTCTTTTCAGGTTGAGTGGTATTTGATCACTTGTGGTGAATAGAGTTTTTACTTATGAATTATTTAATATTCATCAAAGAGGAAGTAGGTTAGGAAGGAGCCTCATGCTGATCCATACAGATTTTTTTCCCTGTAACATGTATGTTAAATAGAATACTTGAACACTGCATTGCCATCTGGTGGTTTTTTCCAAGGATGCTGAATACACAATGCAAATTAATTTTTTTTTGTTAAAAAAAAAAATCTGCTAAAAGGGAGAATGGGGGGAAAAGTATGCAAAAACATTTTTTTAAATTACATTAAGAATTATAACTTGATTAGTACAATTAGACAGTATTAGCGTAGTGGCATTTTATACACTCATATTGCCTAATAGCAAGCTGGTGTTGCCTTGTATCAAAAAAAAGTGAGAGTTGTTATTACTGTCTGTAGTTCTCTGTTTTTCTACAGATTATTATACCTTATGAGTTAATATTTGGTGTTCAGTTCTGCTATTGTGAATGGAAATTTTCTAGGTCAAATTTATTCTGTGATGGAATAATTTAACTGGAAGGACATTCTTTCCAGTGGTGGGGTATTAGGATATGTATGAGATGCTTCGCATCATTATGATGAGATTGAAGTCTATAGATATATCTTGTCAGGTAGCAGAAGATTACTTCTCTTCTTAATGTCTAGTATTTCTGTGCCTTAGCTATTATGAATGAATATGGGTGGTTCTAGTTGTATGGAAGATAAACATTATGAAAAAAGGAAGTAAAGAGCTTTGATGTTGTCATGTTGCTATTTCTGAATTTTAGTTTGTAGGAGCAAAATACTAATTTTAACTAGGTAAAAATAATTCAAGATTTTTTTTGGTTCTAAAACGAGTGGAATTTTGAGGAACAGACTGGAAATATATAGTAGAAATCTCAAGTAGTTATTTTCTTTGATAAATTCTATACCCTTTAAGAACTATAAGCAGACATTTTTCTAAATTATGGCTCTCTGAATTTGTGTGAATTATTTCTCATGTAAGAATAAGTATATTTTAGAGCATAATATCAGATGTATAAAGGATATCTCTGCACAAACAAGACAGTTCTTCAAAAACATTTTTTAACTGGAAAAGGAACACGTGACCTGTGCAATGTAGGCCTTAACATCAACAAAGCCAAGATTTTACACCTCATGACAAATGTCATAATGAGAGCTCAGTAATTCATTTAAAAAAAAAAAATCTTCATCTATGCTATATATAAGGAATATACCTACAGAAGTCAAGACAGTTTGAGAACTCTTTTTCAGATAGGAAGAATTTTTGAATTTAGTTTACTTGTTTGTACCTAATAATTGAATTGTCACTATTTTGCAGAAAATAATTTAATATCTATATATAGAATCCAGCTTACGTGGCAAAAACACTTTGAGAAATTGCACACAATTAAGTGCTGAGGCTTAGCAAAGGTCTGGTACCCAGTATTTGAGTATTTGTAGTTTTTATTTATTTTTTATAACCCTCTGGGTGAGACTTGGTGTCCTAAGTGCATAGTACTACATCGATCATCTTATTCTTCCTAGTGTCTTTCCTTCAGTGGTGCCATTCTTTTTTTCATTCTGCCTGTGTTTTGATTGCCTAAGTATTTTCTTTTTGGATTGTTGTCAAAAGGTAATTAGTTGATGAATGTCATATTGGATCTGATATGTGTTGAATAGTAATTGGATGGTTCAAAAAATAAATGGATAGGCATATATCTGTTCTTTTTCTTACACAATTTGTAGGCAGAACACTCACATATACAGTACTCCAAGTACACTGAGCTTGGAGCAAAGCATTTACAGCAATTAAAGGATATGCTTCTTGTAAGCAATAGGAGTTTGTGTCAATTGATATTAATGGCCCCTAGCTGTTGTTTTCACTCTGTTACAGAATGTTAGTTTTCCATTATTAATTGATGAGGCTTGTGGCTTTTTGGGTGGTTACACAGAACCTGAAATAATAGTTAGAGTCTATCTATGTCTATCTGATGTACAAGATTAACTTCTATGAGCAAGGATTTTTTTAAGTTGGAACAATTAAGACTACTGTTATTACAGTGAAAACCCTTTGCTGTTTCTCTGTTTGGTGACAAGAAGCAAAAGTATAGTGAAAGTCAGTCCTAAGCAAAGATGTATGTACCTTTTTTATTTCATTGAGGGGATGGGAATATTTTTGCATTGTGACCTGATTAAGTGAACCTTACTTCATATGAGAATTGTTTCAAAACACTCATTTTGAATTGGTATATAAATATGCAGCCTTGTTTGTGGTTGTAGCTGTGGGACTGAATGGCGAAAAATGGTGAAACATTTTTCTTTTTGAGGGAGAACAGAAAGATGAGGGGAAGCAGTTAAAACCACGATGGAGATACCTTGTTGTTCGTTCTCAGGCAACTTTCTTATGTCCTGACCTATTCATTCATTCCATATTGATTTTAACACTAATATTCTTCCACATTTTATCCTAAGAATAAAAGATGCTTTTGTTTCCTTTTTGCACCCTTTTTGTTCCAATTTAAAGATGGTTGTTCCTCCCCGTTTTAATGTGTAGTAGAAATTCAGTAAGGTTTATTTTTAATGTTAAAACCTTTTCTTTGTAGTTGAACAGTGAATTGACTGAGTGTATCCACTTTCTTGGATTTTGCCTAATTATAAGGCATACACCTTGTATAGTGTGTGTCAGTGGGGGAGGGTGTTATTTGCTTTCTTACTTGCACACTTCTTATAAAGATAGAAAATCTTCAACAACAGTATGCCTAAATATATAGTAATGGGGTCAATGGAGATGAATGATGCCTTCTGCCTGCTGGGAGGGAGGTCTAGATGATCTAGAGATGTGAAGACTGTGTAAATGCTCTGTCCCCTTAAATGCTTTCACTCTGTCCTGAACTTTTGCTGTCTGACAGAACCGTGAGGCCTCCTGGAATTAATATAGCCCACAGAAAAGTGTTGTGACTTGCTATTTCTACGTGGACTCAGGATGTTAAGAGCCATTAGTGTCCTTGAGCACCTTATTTAGACAGCAAAAGTATCTGTATCCCCATCCTGCAGCCATTTCTGGAAAAGCCGTTTATGCCAGTTTTGACATGATCCTCACCACCTTTCTTAACTTATGAAGGAAAAAACCCACCTAATTATTGTTAGGAGAAAAGCATGACTTGCTTTTTGTGAATCAAGGAATACTGGAAGAAAGTAGGAGTTAATTGTTAACTTATTTAGTAACATTTTGCATATTCAGGGAATTAAAGGGTTCCTTTAGTATATGATTTTGAACCTGTTTTTTTGTCTATGCTAACTGTATGTGGGAAGTGTGTATTTTTCTTTAAAAGAATAATCTTTTACAATACCGCATGTTTCTAGCTACAGAATGTTGCATGTGTAGCATTGCTATGGAGTGATTTTCAATGTATAGTTTTAATTTGAAAAACCCTGAAGAATAATCTTGTTGGAAAGAATACTAGTTTCGCTGGTGAGCTTAAGCAGATGCTTGGCCATGGGGATGGTTCAGCTCCAATGGTCTCTGTTTTTTTAAGCTAAGGACACTGTTCAATATGTCAAATGAACAGCAATGATGCGGATTGTTTACTATAGAGGGGGTGGGAGCTATAGTATAAAGAAAGAAGGAAACAGAATTCTGTGCTGCTAGAGGATTTGAGCAATAAGGAATGATTGCATTGGAAGCATAAATCCTTTGTGACATGTTACTTACTTTGGAGGCACTATGAAAGCAGTAACTGTTACTTGTCCTGTGAGCATTTATGAACAGGATGGCTGGCATTTTAAAAATAGTTATATGACCTTTTGTTGTTGCTAGGATCCATACTGATACTTTTCAGAGTCCTGGGAGATGGTGAATAATACCACAGTATGTGAAAAGACTGTCTTTGCGGTAGCAAAGGGTCAATGTTTTATAGTGCGCAATACATATTAAGAAATGACTAATGATAGTAAAGGAGACAAAGCAAAATCTAAAGCCAAAAGGACAGTAATAGATATTCTTACATAGTTCGGTCATTGAATTTTAGTAGCTGTTTAGAATGACTCTCTGCTTCCACAGTCCCTATTTTCCCTGAGGAATGGTTAGTGGTTGTTTCACTGATTGGCATCTGATGGCAAATGGCCTAGAAGATGTAAAAGAACAAGTGACCTTTGATCAGAAATAGCTGTTGCAGAAGATTTATTTATTTGAATATTATGCTGTCAATTTTGTGTAGAGTAATGACTGTGGAGAATAAGGAGACAAAAACTCAAGGACAAGTGATGACTGTCTGATAGACTTGTCTTTTTTTTATTTAACTGTACTCAGTTGTGAAATATTATTAAAATACAGAAATAAGAGCTGTGATAATAAGTGTGCCCATTAGAATATGTTTTGTTGCTACATGTAAAGCAAATTAAAATTGATTAAATCTGTCCTAGATTAAAATACTTACTGAGTTGTTCTTTCTGAAAGATGGAGGGAGAAAGTGCTGTCAGTGCTGCATACACGGATATGTGGGAAGTAACTTTGCATGAAAAGAGAAGGTCGTCCTTTATATTGCAGTACTGAAATCTTCTGCCATTCTTGCTCAAGCTTGTTTTTGCTCTTATGGTCTTTATTTCAAGACCATGGAAAAATGAGTGTATGTAATGTGTGTTTTACTGTTCCCTTGCCACCTCACATTTAGCCATAGCTAATATCCTTGATAATACAAGAAACATAGTATTTTCTTACGGTAAAAGTAATTGGCTAATAGTAGGAATGCTACCTTCATGCACTTTTATATAATTCACTGATTTTTTTTTTAGTGAGGTTTGTCATAGTAGGTAGAACAAAGGCAGTGACATGGGATATTAAAAATTAAAGAGCAGGCCATAAAGTCAACAACTCTCAAGAAAACCAGCAACATACATGGGTTGTCCAGATGATAAGAGTGCAGCCTGAAGTAAAGCTGTTACTATTTTTTTAAGTACAAGGTTGGCTTGTCTGAAACTCCAAATTTTCTGCTGAATGTCATTTGCCATATAACCCAGAGTGAATCCTGAAGGTAAAACAGACGGACAAGGAGCAATGCAAAATCTCTATATATGTATGCATAGGTATCTGTGCTATGAGGGAAGGCTCAATTCCTTCCTAGGGATCATGGAGCCTATATAGATGTTGTTAAGCTGTTGCATAGGGGGATTGCCTGGGTGCAGCACAGCAAAGGTGGATGGAAAACACGGAACAATACTGTCAAACTGAGCCCTTTCTAATCAAATAGATTGAGCCAAGTATGACAAGGAGTCAAGCTGCCTTTTCTAGGAGTGACTAATGCATACCTTGTGGCCTCCTGGAGGCCAGCAAATGCCCTGCTTTCATTCTGCTGACTGTGCCAGGCCACTTTAAGCACTCGGCAACAAAATCACTTTTTCATATTGTAGGTTTATTTTTGCCATTGGCAGTGTTTTAAATATAATATATTTTTATAATTTGAGACAGAAAAAAAATCAGCAGTTTTTAAGCTTTGTATTTTTCTAGGAAATTGAATAAGGGTCAGTAATAGAATATTCTGGTTAGGTAATAAAATTTTTTGGAAACAATTATTCAGCAGAATAGCAAGCTTTCAAATATACATGCATTCATTTTATAGTATACTACTTGCTGTGAAGTTTTAGCAAAATGGGGCTATTAACAGATCAAGTAGGAAACTTAAAATAGTCTGGGAAGAAATCGTGGCAAACCATGTTTCTCAGAAAATGCAGTTTTATTGGGAAAAGTAGCTGTCATGTCAAGGAGAGGAGGAACAAATTGCTTCTGGTTTGATAGAAACAATAGGAATGATAGAATAAGATGGCTTATATTTTTTTAATTGTAATAATTTTTCTATATATTTGAAATGCATTCCATAAAAACCACTTGAAAATAATTCATAAGATTTGTGGTAAGGAAAACACCTATTACTTCTCAAATTTTCTAAGAAGACAAATCCATGACAAACATAGTTCAGTCTGTTAATAAATTTTATTGATTCTCTTGAAATAGCCACCAACTGTTACTATTATCTGAACTTTTTTTTTACAATTTTTGGACAGGATGTCATTAACAACCTAAAAGTTTATCAATGTAAGAGTTTACTACTACAGTACATCAAAATACAAGAGGTCATTGCCCCACCCCCCAGAAAAAAAGACTTTGTGCTATAAAAAGCAGAGGACAATTTTTAGGAGGTAATGCAGTGATTGAATTCCAGCGCGATTACACTTTTACAGTGCCTAGAGAAGCTGTTAACTCTCCTTCACAGTAAGATTTGCCTCAAAAGCAGCTGTCCTTGCTATCATGTGACTGGTGTCATGCTCTCTGTAATTCAGGCAGACTTAAAAGAATTGAAATTTTATTCATGTTTAACTAGGTGGACTGCTTCATTCATGATTTTGTTTCACTTTGTCACTGTTAAGTAATGCATGTGTAATAAATCTGCATTTCAAAATAGGTCATGCTATTCTCATACATGTACAAAGCCAGAATGTTTTGTGTGTGTTTGGCATTGAAGACAGTTATGTTAAAATGCTGCTGTTGATACCAAATCTAGAGTAGGTGCTGCACTTAAGATTCATGATAGCTCATACCTACAAATGCTATTGTTTTCAGTGGGGAGAATCAGTCATTCATTTCAAACTGCTTGAACAAGACCATTCAGCAGAGCTGCTTTCTCACCATCAATGTATTGTGTGTTTGAAATAACTAAAATTTTCCTTTCTGCTAAGTCTAGCCATGAGATCAAAAGTCCTGTGCTAAGTCTCCAGAATTAATAACTTTGGGGAGAGACGAGGCTTGATGTTTTGTTTGTTTGTTTGAGTTTAGTTATTCTCTGTGACTCAGTCTTTCACTAAAAGCGAGATGAGGAAAAAATGCATGTTCCATGGTACTTTAAGACTTTTTCCCATTTCCTTCCTTCAGTATAGACACACAAGTTGAAACATGTAACAAGGTATGGTAGTTGCCCATCACTGAACAGCAAATTGTTAGATGTTCCTGGGCAGAGAAACCTAAGAAAGGGCTTAAAAGCTGGTTTTCTGTGCCAAGATGTATTCATCAACTTCAAGGTTTTGACAATTGTGATCAATAGAAAGAGGCCTCTGTCTCCTGCACGTAATTTCCTACATAGCTGTAGACAGTGCAACAACTGTCCTCTTCAAAAACGTTGCTGTTGAGGATTTTATGTCCAAGTTCTGAATTCTGTCAAGCAGAACTTCAATTTTATTTAAACTGAAAATCACAGGAATCTAGTTTTCTGATAGGCAGTTGCAGCTGTTAGCAATATATAGAAACTCTTGGAAGTGAATTACTGTGACACACTGTGCCATGTAATTTTACAAGTATCTGATTCTCTGTTTGCTTACATCAAAGCTGCTTTGTTACACTCTGAAAACTTTGCAGTTCCTTTCTTTTTCTACCTGCAGTTATTAAAATAATTGAATTTAATTTCTGTTTTATTAGGTTGATTTCATTAATAAGTTCATGGAGAATAGCTCTTTATTTTCTCTCCCATTTGCCTGATCTTAATTTCTAGGCCAAATTTAGTATGAAGGCTTTAAATCTTGTCTCTCTTATGGGGAAAGGTCAGGCATCAAGTTCCATCACACTCTAGAGAGCATAGTAATGTGTTATGTATGCTTTGTTCACAGTCTTTTGCTGCTGTGATGAATTCTCAATGACAAGTCACATGTGAGAGTAATTTCTGTTTACATTTGCTTCAGTCAAAGCAAAGGTGAACTTCTTGCTTTTTTCCCCCTTCTCGAAGACCTCTTTCTTTTTTTGCTGGGCTTTATTGTGTGTTTCTGGATTATTTTGGGGGTTGGATTTCTTTTTTATTATAGTTAGTTTGGGTATAAGTAGTACAGTGCTGTATATTTTGTCATTTTGGGGGGAAACTGTAATACCTGCTGAACAAGTCTCTGACTTAGAGGAGCATAATAACCTAATCTAAATACAAATGATTAAAGTTGTTTGTGTATATGAAAATAAACAAATACGGAGTTGATAATTTCCATTTGAATGAGGTAAAAATGGAGAAAATATTTATTCTACCACAAATTACTTTTAGCTACTGTTAAATCTGAAGTTTGTAATTTTATAACTTTACTGAAATAGTAGCATAGCAGGTTCTTGTGTAATGTTACTTTTTAAATTTTGTACATTTTGTACTTGTGATGGTTAGTTCCACATAAAGATGCATCTTCCCTCCAAAACACATAGGAAAACAGTTGTCTTATACCTATTGGTAAATTATGCATACTGTGTAGCTTTCAGTCCTGAACCTGAAGTAATGAATAACAGAAATTCACACAGCAAGATTTAGGACAAAAAGATAAGATACACAAACAGCAAATATTCTGAGAAAGAGGCTTCACAAAGATAAATAATTTTTTCAGTCATTGTTGACCTTTTAATGTTTTTTGCAGATGGCATGGTAGATTATCCATTACCCTTTTTTTCACATATGTTTGGTTATTTAGCTTTTTATTTTAATAGATGCAGACTCATTTAATTACCATGAACCTTTTTACTTAGGTCTGTTTTTATTGTAATAAGTTGGATCTCTTTACTAAGATTAGATAAATTTTTTAAGTATAACTTCAGTAGGATCGTTTTATAGTTGGTTAGTTAACCTGAGCAAGAGGTCCACATTTTGACCCTGAGGATTTTTTTTCTAATGCTTGTTAGGAATTTTACATTGACACATTGATCACTATTCGATGCATTCCAATTTTCAACCTAATAAAGCTGAAAACATCTTTAAACATTTTGAAAGACTGCAACTGTGATTATACCTACTTTTAGGTAAGAAAAAATAGCATGCAAAAATGAGGTTGGTTGTTGGTGGGAAGCTGTACAGCTTTTAGTATTTCAGACTACAAGGAGTCATATATCTATATATGCTACTGCTTATATGTTTTATACATATGCATGGCACTTTCATTAAAATAAAAATATTAGTTTTAGTTAGAATCATAGAGTGGTCTGGGTTGTAAGGGACCTTAAAGATCACCTAATTCCAACCCCTCTGCCATGGGCAGGGACACCTTCCACTAGGCCAGGTTGCTCAAAGCCCCATCCAACCTGGCCTTGAACACTGCCAGGGATGGGGCAGCCACAGCCTCTCTGGGCAACCTGTGCCAGTGCCTCACCACCCTCATTGTAAAAAGATTCTTCATGTCCAATCTAAACCTACCCTCTTTTAGTTTAAAACCGTTGCCCCTTATCCTGTCACTGCAGGCCCTGGGAAAAAGTCTCTCTCCATCTTTCTCATCAGCCCCCTTTAAGTACTGGCAGGCTGCAGTAAGGTCTCTCCAGAGCCTTCTCTTCTCGAGGCTGAACGACCCCAACTCTGTCGACCTTTCCTCATAGGAGACTTCTCTGACCATTTTTATGGCCCTCCTCTGGACCTGCTCTCACAGGTCCATGTCTGTCTTATTTTGAGGGCCCCAGAACTGGACGCAGTGTTCCAGGTGGGGTCTCACGAGAGCGGAGTAGAACAGGTGAATCATCTCTTTTGACCTGCTGGCCACATTTCTTTTTATTATTTTCATATATCTTCCCAATATGAGTCACAAAGGTGTTAGAGAGAAAACCAACCTGATGCGTAAGTAAACTATTGGAATACTCTTTGAGAAACTTCTCAAACAAAATAATGTAATGATGCTAACTATATAGAAATATTCCCCAAATTACTAATTTTAAGTAGACTATATCAAATTTTGAAAACCATAAGGATAGGGTTAAACAGCATGATTTAAAGATAGGCCTGTGAGGAAATGCAACTAAATGTGAGACGTAACTGGTGTGGATTTCCTGTGGTACAGTTGTTAGTAGAATAATATTGAAGTGCTTTTTGACTACAAAAGATGATTTTTTTTTTTTAAATTTAGGTGTTTTTGTTGGCGTGAGGAGTTAGTAATGAGCTGAAGCTGGCCAAGTCAAGTAATACTTTTGATTTTTCAGATTTGTAGGATAATTCAGGTTGGAACAGACCTTTGGAGGTCTTGAGTTTAAAGCAGGGTCAGCTCTGAGATCAAGCCAGGTTGCTCAGGGCTTTATCTACATGATGAGTGTTTTAAAACCTCCAGGGATAGAGCTTGCACATATTCTCTGGGGAGTTGACTTAGTTACTTTTGGCCTCTTGCCTTCTGCTAGTGCTCTTCTATTATAAAATGTTCTCTCATCATTCAGAATGAGCTAATGCATGAATTAAAAACTATGCCTGATGTAGACCCCAAAATAAAAAAAAAAACCTAAAAAACCAAGAAAACATGCAAAATTTATTAGTTGATAATAGGCTTGATTGATAACTCATTTGCAGTAAAATACCAAAAAACAATTAATATAAATAAATTAAATTTTTCCTTAAAAAAGCTCTATGATGAAATCAAAAGAGAGAATTTAATATACAATTAGTTCAACTTTCTGCATAATTTGTTTCCATATGTATGCTTTTCTTTTATCTAAACTTTTTGCTTTCTTTTCCTTAGGGCAATTAATTGCTTCTGTTAAAGGCTAGTGGAAATTAAATTCCTGATGTGATTAAAAGCCTGATGGACCACTCCATTTTTTATTTTGTTGACATATAAATGTATTTAATTTCATTGCAATATCTTCAAAATGTATTATATGATATGTGGGGGTTTTAAATAACAATTCTGATTTCTTTTAATATATTAGTAGTTAAGAGTAAGACCTTTGAAACGCACTGTGTGATTGGGAAGAATTCTATAGAATTTTAAAAAATGCCTTAAGTTTTATAATTCTTTTGATCACTAGAATAAATATTTTCCTTTAAATTTGAAGAAGTGTTGCTAGCTCTGGCAATAAAACCTCTACTATCAAAAAACTGTTTTTAAGTTGATACATATCTAGTGTACTAGAATACCTCATTGAAACAATGAATGACACTAATTATTGAGTAACAAGCTCAGGTTTGAATTAGCTAGCTTCTATGACTTTTTTAGAAAGAGGGCAATAATAAGCATCGTTATACTTTGTCCTTTGAAAAAAACCTAACCTAAATAACTACAAAAAAAATGATTTTTTTTTGTATTGGATAGAGATCTTAACTCGTATTACTCCTTTTAATTAGGAAATAGGTACAAAAATACTAAATCACACAATTTCAATCATTCAAAAGGACCCATCCTTATCACCGTAGGAATCCAGCAATAATGTCAAAGTGTCCAGTTATAAGAGCCTACAGCTGCATTAACAGTATTGGTTACTATTGTTTCAGTAAAGCTTCTCTTCATAATTTTTAACAGCACAATGTTACCAGTTATTGTTTTGGGAAATCCATTAGAGCTCTTAATTAAATATGTAAAAAATATTTTTTCATGTAAATTTTAATAACTTACAATGGTACTGTTGTAGCACTGGTTGTTTAAGGATATAGACAAGGAAAGGTTTGTTAGGAAGCACAATATCTTCTATTAGATGAATGGGTGCTTTGTTGAAGAAGGTTGTCTTTGTCACTGTTAGGTCATGTGGGGCAGCAGATCACCTGGAGGAGAGTGTATATATAATGAAGGGGTGTCCTGGAAAACAAAGTAAATTGTTAAGGAGTTAACCCAAATTCAGTGGACACAATGATTAAGCTGGACTATCATGAAACTATTCCATTTCTATAGGGCTTTATAATTCAGAAGTAAACATGTTCAAGTTTACAATTCCTTAGAGCTTTATTACTGTAAGGATGACTTTCCTGTCCCTGAGAAACAAAATTTTCCCAAGCAAAAGCTTGCCTACCTTAAATATTGTGTAATTTATGTTATAGTTACCTGCATCTCCTGCATATAGAGTAAATATTTCTGAACATTATTTTTCTGCACATTATATTTTTGAATATTCTTGTTTTTCTAAAAAAAAAAAAAAATT